>NC_135789.1:25073263-25373263 GCF_051106095.1 Pogona vitticeps | reverse complement strand
CTATAGGGAACCCAAGGGCATATCTCCTCGCTCCCCCCTGCCCTTCAGTGCCTCGCTGATGACCCCCTTCCTGCATTGCAAGGAACAGCCTGCGGCCACTGAAAAGACTGACAAATCTGATGTGGCATAAGCTTTTGTCGGCTGTAGCCCACGTGCATGAACGCTTCGGCTGCAAACAACTAGTCAGCCTCTAAGAGCGTTGTCAGATATTTCACGGTGCTTCTGTTGCACGTGATTTGCACAAGGGATAAACCCTTGGAAAATCCCCTGCTCCGGGAAGTTACTTTAAAAAGAAAGAGGAAAGGCAAAAAAGATTTGGCATTTTAATGACTAACTATTATGTATTCTCAAAGGCTTTCACAGGGTTTTTTTTCTTCGGGCTGTTTGGCTGTGTTCTGGAGGTTTTTCTTCCTAATGCTTCATCAGTCTCCGGCATCTTCAGAGGACAGGAGTTAAAACTCTGCCTGTGTTCTGGGGTAGTGGGTGGGATAGTTGAGACTCAATGATGGTAGAGGGGGTCAGAGCGCAGTGGTTCATTGAGGGGTGTTAGGGAAGGGACAACAATGGCCTTGAATAAAAGCTATTGCCGGAAGAAATGGCGCAGAAAGCTCCCAACGCCATTTTGCAGAAAATCGTGCCAGTTGCATTACCAAACACATCTGCTGATGCACCTCAAGCACGAGATGGGTTGTTTCTTTCTTTCTTAGCAATCCAGCAGTCTTTGGCAAACTGGGAGTGTGCAAAAGACCCTGGAAACACATTGGCAAATTACGGAGGCCTTGACAGAAGTGATGGTGGAGACAGCTCTCAGTTATCCTCAAGGATTTGAAACACCCACCACCTGCATCAAGATCGCCTAAATCAAAGACTTCCTTAGATGTCTTTGACTTTTTTTTTTTCCATCCTTCTTCTCCTCTCGTGATCCTTGGCTGGGGTTTCTGGATTTTGGATTTGGCCTTCCTCGTTTGGTTAGGGTAAAGAAGAGCGACCAGGGCCGGGCAGGGGAACTTGAGCGGATTTGTTCTGTACTGCCAAGTCGGAACTGGCTTATAGCAACCCTAACGAGGCTTTCAAGCTAAGTGAGATATTTGAGGAGTGGTTTCCACCTCCTCGACCCCGGGGAGTTTTCCCAGAAGAGCAGGGATTTGGAGCTCGGTCGTCTCCAGAGTTCTAGCCTGTCCCGTTATCCATCACACCAGGTGGGCATGCTCTACAGCAGGGGTGTCCAACCTTTCACCTTCCCTGGGCCACATTAGAAGATGAAAATTTGGTTTGGGCCGCATGGGGGGGCAGCCTTAGCCATCCTCCGGTTGTCGAGACTCGACCTCCAGAGCTTCGTAATTTCTTGAAGAGCTTTCAGAAGGTCTCACTCAGCCCTTCTTTCGTCCCAGCATAGCCGACCTCTTCCAGTTGACCCGTTTCGTGGTCTTTGCGGCCACAGGGCCCTGATCCTCTCTGACAGGCCCCGCTGGAAGGGGCTCGGCCAACGTCCCTTTTTATGGTTCTTGTGGATTCCAGAGCCATGTCCGCGCCCGATGCTGCATCTTGGCTGGGGCAGCAGAGAGGAGCGCCCGAGAGGATGACTCGTGGAACGAGTCTCGGCCAGCATCTTCAAAGGAGCCACCGCGCGCGCACACGCACACACACACACACAAATACACACATAGGAGGCTCGCAGTTCTTACCGATGCCGTGGAGTATCCTGGCCACGGCTCTGCGGTGAACTTCTTGTCCGGATGTCGGCCCAGATCGGCTCTTCCCAATCCTGCAGAGCAACTCGGGGTGGACTAAAGGCCATGCCACATTCGTCCCAAAACACGCGTGGAGCGGCTTGTCCAACCTTCAGCCCTGGCGTCCCACCTCTTTCCTTTGGGCATCTCCAGGAAAACAATGGAAGCTGGAATAGAATCAGGAAAAAAGAAGAAAGAAAAAGGCCAGTGAGGACAAGGCGTGACCTCCTTCCTGCCCATCCTTCCTTTCCTGACAAGACATTGCACAGGTGACCAGGGGGGAGCTACCTGCCAACTCACCTCAAGGACGAGGCAGGATGGCCCACTGAGTAGAGCCACCTCCCGTGCACTAGAGATACATTGGAGTGACACTAGAGATACATTGGAGTATAAATTCCATCACCCACAAGAGTTTTGTTTGGGGGATAATGGGAGCTGCAGTCAGACATGTTGTGTTTGGGTAATTCTGTGCTTCGTTCTATTCGTTCGGAAACTTGTTAACTGCTTTGTAATTTGAAAAAAGAGGGATTTCCCCAGGCCCTTACCTCCCCACCACATACATATCTCTTAACCTCATAGTGTGATTTCTGATCAGCTCCTCCACAGCATAATTTTGGACCTCTGACTTTTCTCGTTTCTGTTACTTGCCAGTGAGTTGCCTTGCCCTTCCAGTGACCCTATTGTCTCCAAAATGCCCTCCAATAGCCCCGCTCCGCTCTTCTAAACTCAAGCCTGTGGCTTCCTTGAGGGAGTCCGTCCATCTTGTATCTGGGCCTTCCCCCTTTCCTGCTGTGTTCGGCTTTTCGCAGCATGACTATCTTTTCCGGAGAATCCTGCCATTTCATGATGTGCCCAAAGGAGGATGGCTTCAGTTTCAACATGTTTGCGTCCAGAGAGAGTTGTGGCTTTTTTTTCCACTGAAGTCCTCGTGCCACAAAACGTGTCTGACGGTGAGCAGAGTGTTTATCCAACATCCCTGAGGAAATTATAAGACAGCTCCAACATGTCGGGATTAGGAGCCTCCAAAGCTGGACCACATTTATTCTTTTGGACTACAACTCCCAGAATCCCCTAACACGCATTCCCCCCCCCCATGACACTAGGGAGGGGATTCTGGCACTTGCAGTCCAACACAGGAGAGCAAGCTGGCCCCTTCCCTTTTATCCTTCTGCTGACAGTTGAAGACCCATCTTTCCAGGCAGGCTTTTAACAATCAAGACTTGGTCCCCAAATGCCTTCTTAGGGTTATGATAGAATTACAGAATCCTAGAAGGCTGGAGCTGGAAGGGGCCCTCTAAGGCCATCAAGTCCAACCCCCTGCTCAAGGCAGGAATCCAAATCCAAGCAGATGGGACAGAGGATTCGCCAATATTCCCTTGAAGGCTTCCAGCATGGTAGCCACCTCTGAAAGTCATGGGTACCACTCTCGTACTGCTCTCTAACAGTTAGGAAGTTTTTCCTGATATTCAACTGGAATTTGGCTTCCTGTAACTTGAGCCCATTGTTGTGTGCCCTGCACTCTCTGTACGACAGCTTTTCAAATATCTGAAAAATGCTATCCTATCTCCTGCCAGTCTTCTTTCCCTCAAAGCTAAACATGCCCAGTTCTTTCAGCTTTTCCTCATAAGGCTTGGTTTCCAGCCTCCTGATCATCATCCTTCCTGCCCTCCCCTGAACTTGCTCCTATTTGTTAGCATCCTTCTGGAAGTGTGGTGTCCAGAACTGGACACAATCCTCAAGGTGAGGCCTAACCAGTGATGAATAGAGGGGGACTAGCACCTTGTGGGATTTGGAAACTATATTTCTATTAATGCAGTCTAAAATAGCCCTTCTGGTTTGTTTTGAACATAGGGCCTGGTGGATGAACACTCTGCCTCCAGCGTAAGAGAAATAGCGACGTACACACACACTGAGATGATAATAATAATAATAATAATAATAATAATAATAATAATAATAATAATAATAATAATAATAATAATAATAATAATAATAATAATAAGAAGAAGAAGAAGAAGAAGAAGAAGAAGAAGAAGAAGAAGAAGAAAGAAAGAAAGAAAGAAAGAAAGAAAGAAAGAAAGAAAGAAAGAAAGAAAGAAAGAAAGAAAGAGAGAAAGAAAGAAAGAGAGAAAGAGAGAAAGCACAGCATCATGCAATCTTGCCCAAATTATCCACTTCCTTCGAGTAGGAGAACGACAACAAGACCTCTCTGGCTTCTGAGGTTTCCTGAAGGGCTGCACAAAGAAGTACAGAAAAGGGTGTCTGGTTTTTCTTTTATACAGGAAAGGTCCCTCGTTCTTAGAAAGCTGGAGCTCGTGTGCAAAAAAAGTACGACGGGTGTGTTCTTCTGCATGGACACGACAAGAGCCCGCCGACCTTGGGACATTTTGTTCAAGAACCAACGCCATTGAGAAACTGTTTCCTGCCTACGTAACCTGCCTACGTAACCCTTTGAATAGACTAAGAATTTACTAACCCCATACTCTGAATGATGGCTACATGTGGCTGTTAGAAGCCATTCGGTTGCTTTCCCTTTATGGCGATTTTGTGCATTGACATCCTCGGAAAGATCCCACCCTTCACAGCGCTGCTCAGGCCTTGCAAGCTCAAGGTGGTGGATTCCTTTATGGAGTCAATCCATCGCACATGAGGTTCTCCTCTTTTCCTGCTGCCTTCTTACTTTTCCTAAGATTGCTGCCTTCCCCGACGCATCTCATCTTTGCAAAGGCTCACACAGAGAATCCGGGTGGCCGTCTGCCCACAATTTGGGGATTTAGCGCCAGCGCTAAATGAAATGGTGACCCATGGAAGAGGCCTCTTCAGTTCTTCCTTCCTTCCACTAAGCGTTCCATCCTTTATTTTTTTTAAAAAAATGCATTCGTCACAGATTTCACAATTTCGATGCACATTTGGCATGCATGAATTATCCCTACCGCAGAAGATGAAACATTAGCATGTGCCGATTTGCATAAACAGTACTTAAACATACAAATGAAAGAAGAATGTGGTTGCTCTCTGTCTGTAGAAGCTTATGGTTGTAAGAAGATCGGGAATGTACTAATATCAATAAACTGAACAAAATGGATCAATGGAGGGTTCTGGGTCACCCACATTAAATACTGTTAAGAGTACAAGATTCAGCCTTGCCCAGCGTACAGTGGTGCCTCGCATCACGACGTTAATTCGTTCCAGCGAAATCGCTGTAAAACGAAAACGTCATAATGCGGAAATAAAAAGCCCTTTGAAATGCATTGAAACCCCTTCAATGCATTCCAATGGGCTAGAAACTCACCGTCCAGCGAAGATCCTCCATAGGGCGGCCATTTTTGGTGGCTATCTTGCAAGGAATCTGTCCCAGAAAACAGCGGGGAGCCATTTTATTTACCCGGCGGCCATTTTGAAACCGCCGATCAGATTTCCGAAAATTGTCATTTTGCGAAGAATCGGTTCCCGAAGCAGGGAACCTATCATCGCAAAGTGAAAAACCCCTATTCAGACCATCGTTTTGCGATGGAAAAACATTGTCGTAATGCGGGGCAATCATAAAGCGAGGCATCACAGTACCTAAATCCACCCTTGGGCTGTGCCGTTGGCCACAACTGGGGATGGGCAGAGAGGATGGCCCAGAGCTTCAAGCCACCTCAGATGCCATCATCAAACTCTCTCCGTCCCTAATGATGGGTTCTCCCCCAAAGGTATTTCCCTGAGCTTTCATGAGCCCTGTGAGACACGTGGCAACCTTATTGACCGACATTCCAGGTCAGAGCATGGCCAGGGACTCCGAGGAGCTGCTAAAACAGCAGAGCAAAGACAAGTTATAAGCAGGGATGTTGGCAAGTCATTGTTTAGGTCAGAGTCCCAAGTCTGAATCTGACTCTTAGATTTTGTTGTTGTTTAGTTGTTGTGTCTGACTGTTTGTGACCCCATGGACCAGAGCACGCCAGGCCCTCCTGTCTTCCACTGCCTTGCGGAGAAATAAACATTGGAACAACTCCCACGCTGGGACTGCAAAAAACAAAAAATTAAGCAACACACAAACACACACCCCCAGCGAAAACCTCCCAACCAAAACCCACCCAGAACAACTTTTTTAAAAGAAAAAAAGCAGCAACTTACTGGTCCAAAGCCTCCCGGGGGGCTTCCCCACCACCATTGGAGGTCTGGCGGGGGTCCCCCGCTGCGAACAATGGTGCCTTTAGAGGCCTCACGGGTAGGCTTCCAATGGTGGTAGGGAGGCCTCCCAGGGCTTCCCCACCGCCGCGATCGGCACCTTCAGAGGCCTCAGGAGGCCTCCAAAGGCGGCGATCAAGGCGGCGGGGGACCCCCGGGAGGCTGAGCTCTTTGCCACCAATGGTTTGAATTTCACGCCCTCGACCTACGAACGCCCCTACTTACGGACATTTCAACCTACGGACAGCTCCGGCCACAGAATTTTGCATCGACTAACAGCCGGAGCTGTCCGTAGGTCGAAATGTCTGTAAGTAAGGACGTTTGTAGGTTGAGGTATCACTGTACTTTCTTGGGCTCCATGATCACTGCAGGTGGTGACAGCAGCCATGAATATTAAAGACGCCAGCGTCTTGGGAGAAAAGTGATGACAAACCTCGACAGCATCTTAAAAACCAGAGACATCACCTTGCCGACAAAAGTCAGCACCACAATTCAAAAGCATCAATTCTTTGACGGCCAGCCTTCTTTATGGTCCAGCTCTCACTTCCATACATCGCTACTGGAAAACCATAGCTTTGACTATGCGGACTTTTGTTGGCAAGGTGATGTCTCTGCTTTTTAAGATGCTGTTGAGGTTTGTCACCGCTTTCCTCCCAAGAAGCCGGAGTCTTTTAATTTCGTGGCTCCTGTCACCATGTGCAGTGATCACGGAGCCCAAGAAAGTAAAATCTGTCACTGCCTCCGTATCTTCCCCTTCTATTTCCCAGGAGGTGATGGGACTAGTAGCCATAATCTTAGTTTTTTTTTTTTGATGTTGAGCTTCAGACCATTTTTGCACTCTCCTCTTTCGCCCTCATTAAGACGTTCTTTAATTCTTCCTCACTTTCTTCCATCAGAGTGGTATCATCTGCATATCCAAGGTTTTTGATATTTCTTCTGGCAACCTTAATTCCGGCTTGGAATTCCTCCAGTCCAGCTTTTCGCATGATGTATTGTGCATATAAGTTAAATAACCAGGGAGACAATATACAGCCTTCTCATACTCCTTTCCCAATTTTGAACCAATCAGTTCTTCCATATCCAGTTCTAACTGTTGCTTCCTGTCCCACATATAGGTTTCTCAGGAGATAGACAAGGTGGTCAGGCACTCCCATTTCTTTAATGACAAGCCATAGTTTGCTGTGGTCCACACAGTCAAAAACTTTTGCATACTCCATGAAGCAGAAGTAGATTTTTTCTGGTACTCTCTGGCTTTCTCCATAATCCAATGCATGTCAGCAATTTGGTCTCTAGTTCCTCTGCCCCTTCGAAATCCAGCTTGTACTTCTGGGAGTTCTCGGTTTACATACTGCTGAAGCCTATCTTGTAAGATTTTGAACATAACCTTGCTAGTGTGTGAAATGAGTGCAATTGTATGGTAGTTGGAGCATTCTTTGGCCCTACCCTTCTTTGAGACTGGGATGTAGACTGATCTTTTCCAATCCTCTGGCCACTGCTGATTTTTCCAAACTTCTTGGCATATTAAGTGTACCACCTTCACAGCATCATCTTTTAAGATTTTAAATAGCGCAACTGGAATGCCATCACCTCCACTGGCCTTGTTGTTAGCCATGCTTTCTAAGGCCCACTTGACTCTACTCTCCAGGATGTCTGGCTCAAGGTCAGCAACCACATTATCTGGGTTGTCCGAGACATCCAGGATTCAGACAGTCAATCCCCTGTAATCCAAGCACACAATACGAAAGGGATGCTGCTGTGGGGTCGGCATTCAGAGACTGAGAGAGGAATCAGGAAAGCCCTCCATCGCCTCTCACCTCTGCACCAGGAACTCAAGCGGCTCCCTCTAGCTCTCTTGCTCAGCTCCAAGTTGGGGCCTAGAGAGAGCCACCGAAGACAGAACGGCCTTCGTCCTACGGCAGGAAGACGACTTCGGCTTCTCCATCAGCTGGCTCAACTTCTCTAGAGTAGCCGCCCTCTGGTTCTTGGACACGTTCGAGTGAAGGCAGACGGCTTTCAGGTATCGAGGAAGGCCAGAGACCTGCGAAAGAAGCACTGAGGGTGTCCTGCTCCAGGGCGAGAGAGGGACACAGCGCCCTTCAGAGACGGACATTCCCTCAACCAACCTCAACAGAGGCCAGTGTCTTGGCCCCAGTGGCCCTGGAGGGAGAAGAAGACAGGCAGGTTTTCATCTTGTGCCTTCTGCTAGGATCCTCCTTTGGCACCAGGAACTAACTAAGGAGCCCAAGCTCACGAAGCACCCTCGAGTCTCTGCACTGCTTTCCCATCATCGTTATTGGCCAAATCCCGGTCCCTGTCTCCTTCTGAGCTCTGCCTACTCTCTCCACGCCCTCAGTTCTCGCTGTCCCATCTCTTGGTCGTCTGCAACAGGCACACCATCAGTCAAGCCATCGTCTTTTCCTCCTCCTCCTCCTCTCTTTGGAAACTGGCTGCTTCTCTCTACCAAACCTTTCATGGTACCAAAAAAGACGGGTCTTCAGCTGACAGGCTCCTCGCATGGCTCCCTCTCTCTCTCTGAAATTCCCTGGGCTTGACTCGGAACAAACCTTGCCATCAAGGGTGGAAAAGAAAAGAAAAGGAGATCCATCGCCCGCTGTCTCTGCTGCTCGTCTGTGGATGTGCCAGACAAAAATGACACTGAAGATTGAGCCAAATCCATATCGTATTATTATTATTATTATTATTATTATTATTATTATTATTATTATTATTATTATTATTATTATTATTATTATTATTATTATTATTATTATTATTATTATTATTATTGTTGTTGTTGTTGTTGTTGTTGTTGTTGTTGTTGTTGTTATTGTTATTGTTA
Source organism: Pogona vitticeps (assembly GCF_051106095.1). Classification (NCBI taxonomy): domain Eukaryota; kingdom Metazoa; phylum Chordata; class Lepidosauria; order Squamata; family Agamidae; genus Pogona; species Pogona vitticeps. The sequence goes on along the minus strand of NC_135789.1, from coordinate 25,364,524 downwards.
TTGTTATTGTTGTTGTTGTTGTTGTTGTTGTTGTTATTGTTGTTATTGTTGTTATTGTTGTTATTGTTGTTATTGTTGTTATTGTTGTTATTGTTACTGGATAAGAGATTGCTTTCCAACAGTAATCATATGTTAACCACTGATGTATTTCAATAAAAACCTTTGTTGTGATCTATATTCATGAAGATGCAGATCTGTGTGGCTTTCGGGGGGGGTGTCTCTTTTCTGGAGCATGTAGAGTGTGCAAACCTCAGAGTCCACTGGAGTCCAGAAGTACACAACCTGCAGGTCTTGAGTCAAGGCTCCTTGGCTGTTGCCACCCTTGCAACGCTCGTGTTTTCCATCGCGGTGGATCAGGCTGAAGAACTCCCTGGGATTTTTCAGACGCACCCCAGGGGGTGAGAGAAAGGCCGGGAGTCTCCACATTGGACTGATTTCAATTAATTCCAGAAACGGGCTTGATGTTTTAGATCAGAGGTGTCCAACCTTTCACCTTCCCTGGGCCACATTAGAAGATGAAAATTTGGTTTGGGACGCACATACATTTGGTTTGGGCCGCATGGGGGGGGGCAGCCCTAGCATTCCTCCGCAGCCCCGCTCCAAGTGCACTTACTGGCAGCTGCAATCTCAGACAGCAGAGGCTGCCAGCTTGACTCCGGCGGCTTTCTGGGGCCGGGAGGGGGTCCACCTATTGATGGGGATGGCGCGATGCAGTCACGCAGCCCCCCTGTCCCCTCCCCTCCTACTCCTTCCTTCCTTCCCTCTCTCCCCCTCTACTGTTGTGACATGCCCCGGCCACATTCTGACCGCAAGCGCTGGCAGTGTAACTTGAAACTTTGGAATTTCTTTAAAAATAAAAAATTGCACTGGGCCACATTACGAGCTGACCTGGGCTGCATGCGGTCCTTGGGCCGCAGGTTGGACAAGCCTGCTCTACAGGGATAACAAAGCAAATCACCCCTTGCCCCAAACCATCTTTCAATCAGGAGTGGAGAAGAATTTTGAGGCTTGCTTCGAAATGAGCTGGGAGCAATCTGAAGCATCCTTTTTCACCCCCAATGGCTCCTCGAGTTCGGCAGTAAGAACATCGCCTTTGCATTCCTCCAGGAAGTGCCGACAATTAATGATGCACAAAATGAGTTTTGGAAGAGGAGAAAGCGGGTGGACGGTGCCAAGCGCCGGGGCCCTTTGGCCTCTCCTCCGTGCGCAGCGGGTGGCTTCAGCAAATGACCCCCAGAAGCTAGAAAACAATAGGGAGGAAGGAAGAAGAAATGTCCCCGTTGGCAAGGAAGGTGTCCTGTGAAGGCAAAGCGGCCCCATCTCTGCCCCGAGGTTTCGGAAGAGGGTGTGCCCCCTTTCCGTCTTGCACTCAGTTCTACCCCAGTGTCCCTGGCTGGATTTGCCAGGGGGGAAAAAAACACCAGGGGTCGCTGACCCGGGAAATGGCCCTCTAGCCAAGCTGGCTCGTAGGAGGGCTCAGCTGGTGGCCTCCAACCCAAGAAAGGTGTGGCCGGTCCGGTTTCTGTGCCTGCTCGCAATGCTTTCCCTCGGGAAAGATTTCGCTATGAGATTTGGCTCCATAACCAGAGCAAGCAGGGGCCGAGCCTGGCAAGGGGATCCTTCTGGATTACAACCCCCAGCATCCCCTACGGGCCACCCTGGCTAGAGGATTCTGGGAAATACAGGCCAAACATTTCTTCCAATGCTATGACGCTTTCCTCCCCATCAGGGATGCAAGGCTATAAAAATACAACATTTAAAAACACTACATAAAGATCACATTAAAAAACACAATGAAACATACATGAAGATTAAAACAATTATTTCTCTCCTTTCACACCTCAAAGCAGGGACGAAATGGAAAGAATAAAAAACCCCGATTGAGCCGCTTCATCTTCCATCCACTACCGCTTTTAGCACAGCCATTTAATGCCAGAAAGGATTGCCACGAGTTGGAATGTTGCTATTATTCTAATTATTCATTTAATGTCAATTTAAATGGCGACTTAAAACACCTTTTCAACATGCAGGTAGTTTGGTCCGATTTTAAAGTTTGCAGAGGGTTACCGTATTTATCGCTCCATAAGACGCACCTCTCCATAAGACGCACCAAATTTTTAGGAGAAGAAAACAGGAAAAAATAATCTGTTTTCTTCACTCCATAAGATGCACAGGCTTTCCACCTCCCTGTTTTGTGGAAAAAAGTGTGTCTTATAGTGCGAAAAATACGGAAATTTAAAGTGTGGCCATTTAGCCTTAACTATCCTATCACTTTTCTTGTAATTTCATGTATGGAATTGCTCTAGCCCTCCCAACCAGTTGTAGTTAAAACCATGACCTTCTACAATCATCTAGACCATTGGTTCTTAACCTTGGGTTACTCAGGAGTTTTGGACTGCAACTCCCAGAAGCCTTCACCACCAACTGTGCTGGCTGGGGTTTCTGGGAGTAGCAGTTCAAAAACATCCGAGTAACAAAGGTCAAGAACCACTGATCTAGACGTCTCGGTTGTTTCAACACCTGTAGACAAACACACACAGACTCAGAGCGACTGCCTTTGCCCACCTGGGAATCCTGGTGGGTGAAGCCCTTGATGCAGATCCCTGATCCCCAAACTTTCCCTCTGCAGTGGGTGGAAAGGAGAGTCCTGGTTGTTCCTGATTCATGTTGACAGGGCCCTAAGTGGGTCCACCTTGATGGGGTCAAGCCTCACGTCATGGGAGGACACAGCTGGCCCAAGAGTTCCTTTGGGATGTGGCAGCCGGCCAAAGCAAATACACAACACGCGGCCTGCAGGAAGCGGACAGAGAGACACCTGTTGCTTTGGACCCAAACTTTGGACCCACCGGGTGCCAGGATCATTCGGTCAGGAAAAGGGCCGGTTCCTCTGGACGTCAGGAAAAAAAGAGAGGGGGTTGGACTACCCGGGGTGTATCCGTCTGCCCCTCTGTCCCCACAAACTGGTGCAAATAAGCTGCAAATCTGGACCAGCAGCCTTTGCAAAAGCAAAGGCTGACATTTTGGTCCAGAAGGAGGCAATGAAAGAAGATCCGGGACTGGAATGAGGAGTAACCCCACTTCCACTTTCCGTGGGGGAAATCATGTGCTAATTTATAGCACAGGCCCATCGTTAGAGGCGATTTCAATGGTTTAAACTGAGCAACGTATCGCTCAAAAGCAAAGAAAGGGGTCGTCACCGAGTCTGCCAGGAGGGGAACACGGCTGATGTTTCTGTTTCCATGTTCTGTGAACGGACAACTCCAAAAAGCGCATCCTCCAGTGATTAGGCTGCATAAGGTGTATAAAAGTTGTTGTGTAACACGCACACCGAAGGATGTGTCTAGTCCCGCACTGCCTCTTCAACGTGCGACCGCCAACTCTGAAACATGTTCCTCCTTCATGCCTTCGAAACGGAGAGGGGTGTTCGAGAAAGAGGAGGCCGAACCCCTCAGCGTGGCAAGGTCTTGCTTCTGCCGCTGGCCTGCTCCGTAGTACGGCTGTTTTCCTGAGGTGTGTCAGGAGGGATTGAGAGAGAGAGAGATTGCTTTGTAGCCGGCGAGGTTTATGGAGGCCATCACACCAGAATTGCTATTAAAACTGGGGCTTGGCCAGCCCGAATCCAAAAGGCAACTCTGGGACACGGGGAAAAGGCGGCCAAGAGGCCTTCGCTCCTCGAAAAGCTAGGCTCCGTTTCCAGAAATATTTGGAGGCAGAAGAAACATAACTGTACGTTCTTTTTTTTTTAGAGAAAGAGTGAGAGGGAGAGAGGCTATTGTTGAAGTAAACATGATTTGGTTTTGCAAACACCTTGGCCCCTTGTGCTTTTCAGAATGCCAGCGCCGGGCACAGGCCAGGTGGGGTGGCCGGACGCCGACTGGATGTTGTCTAACCGGACCTGACTAGACCAAATTGTCCTTCTTTCCCCCTACGAAGAGGTAGGGGAAGAGGTGGGTGCTTTCCTCCCCTCAAGTATTCTGTTTCCATAGCAGTTCATAATGTTTATAAGTGATTTATAACATTTCGGATATGTTGATTTTTCCCCCCACTTTATTTTGACGCTATTCTATTTTGGTTTCGTTGATGTCGATTATTGCCTTATTTTCTGTTCTGAACTGCCCAGAGTGGCCCTGGTAGCCAACGGGGTGGTATAGGAATGAAATAAATCATAATAAAATATTAATAATAGCAACAGTGTTGGGGGCGTGTGTGTGTGTGTGTGTGCTTTGACACATGAAGGAACGAAAGTCACGTTCATCAGAAGAGGTTGATTCGCTATCCTCTCCTTAACAAAATGTCTCGCCTTTCCATATGAAGACGGAAGCAGCGATGGGGAAACAGGAGAACATCACAAAGAAATTGTGTCACTTTGAAGTGCCACCACAAATAAGGCAAATGTTGAGTGCAAAATAAGCCATTTTGTCCAGAAATTCCCCCATCTCTGGGGCTGAGGCGTCTCTCCAGGGTGGCATTTAAATATGATGACATCCAAACCTAGGAAAAGTTTAAGATGCCCTACAAGGCTACCTGATTTTTAAAATTTTTTTAAAAGCCTCTCCCCACAGAAAAAGGAACTAAATGGTGTCTTCCGTGTCTTGTGTTGAAACCCGTCCCCTCCTTGTTCCTCAGGCACATTGGGCAAGGAGCTGGATTGTGGCTCTGGGTCTCTCCTTCCTCCTCTTACACCCTGTTCTTCCCCTCTCATTATTGGGGGGATCCGAGGAAGCCAAGTTGCCTCGGTTGCTGAAAAGCTCCCGTTCTGCAGCCCCTGGCAAGACGTCGGGTAGCTGTTCCGCTTCCACCACCTGGCCGCCTTCCAGACCTCAGCTCTCACACAGGCCAGCCGAAATTACTCCCTCAGATCCGCCTTGTGGTCTCAGGAACTCGGGTCGCCTTGCAAAGTTCTCCTGCTCAGCCCAGCTTTGCGGTTGAGGTTATTGGGCCTCCCCGACCAGCCCTCTCCGTATCTTCTCCCATTCTTTTTGGCTCACACCTCCAACCTGATTGCTCTCAAGGCCGCCAGACGGAGGGTAAGGATGATGGTTCTTGGAGAGGAGACGCTGCGTGTGGAAAAAAGAACCACCCTTTCCTTCCACAATTAAGATGGGGCCACGGCCTGAGTTGAGGAGAGGAGGGTTGGAGCAGACCAAAGGCATCGCCAAGGTTTAACCCACCCACTCAGGGCGTTACTTCTACACTGCAGAGAGAGCCAACCCGGCCACCCGATTACAACAATTTGAATCTGGGGCTCTGCCATCTTTCAAGAGGGCCACTTGGAAAAAGAAATAATTTTCCAGGACTTTTCAGTAGGGCTTCAATTGGGGGGGGGGGGGTACAGAGTGGAGCAATTCCTTAGCCGTTCGAAGAGTCGCTTTAAGGAAGCTCGCTTCTGTTCAAGCCACCCTTTCCAGTGGAATCCGGTGTGCACCTTTGTAGCCATCCGATTGCACCCTCTGATTCTAGAACACCTCTGGGCAGGTTATATATCAGGCACAGGGTGGGGTGGGTGGAACTGGTCACCCCATTGTCCTCTGCCACGGGCAGAAATGTGCCCAACAAGCCTGAATATTCCACCTCTTTCTTCCGGTTCTCTGCTCCCTCGTCCAATTTTGTCTTGGAACACAGAGGCGAGCGCTTGGGGCTTGAAGCTGGAAGTGCTTGAGGTTCAGTGACCTACCAGTGTTTGGAGAAGTTACTTTTCTGGATTATGGCACCTCCCAGTCAGTATGGGAGACAGTGGGAATGATGACACCCCTCCTTGAAATGCAACCATTCCCTCCTTTAAGTAAGTGGGGTGCTTCAGTGGCTGAATTTACTTATGCGCCTTCCTTCAGCTTTTGGCTCTTGGGATTAAAAATGGAGAGGGGGCAGCCCTCAATGAAAGCAGCCTCTTTTTTTAGTTAGGGGAGGCATATTTTAGAGGACGGATTATATGAATAATCACTTTTTTAAAAAAAAATCACCCAGCCCTTGCTTTGAAGTGACCCTCGGTTTCTGGACGAGTCCGACGGAGAGGCAAGATCCGGCATCGCACAGCAAACCAGCCGGAGATCGCAGTGCTATGTATGTAGCCAGGGGGATTTGGAAAGGGAAACACAATGAGGCTCATTGAAAGCAATGAAAGTATGTCCTCAGTAGGTGGATTGTAAAACACGCAGCCCCCACCACCACACCCCAGTCAGGAGCTACCGTCTGCTGAAAAGGTCTCCCATCCATGCCCTGTGGTTTTGGCTTAGCCTTTCCAGAGGCGCGCAATGTCCACCTGCATCTGTCTGTGAGGAAATGGGGGGGGAGAGGAGAGAGAGAGAGGGTGCACACGCCCCAGAGCTGGGAAACTGTATGGCCTTCCTGCGCATAGCCGACAGGCAACATTCTCTGGGTGCCAGACAGGATATCCAAGTGTTAGGAAGAGAAATGCCAGAACCGAGCGGTGTTTTCCTCTTTCTGTCTCTTGCGGGCAAATCTCGAGCCCTGCTGAAGGGCCGCAACGGCGCATACATGCGTCAGGTTGGGGCTGGGAGGAGGCTGGGGTGGGAACGTGCAGTGTGGATTTAGAAGATGTGTGGTGTGGATTTATGGCGTGCGTCTGGCAGCCGCTTCAGAGGGCCTGGCTCCCAGGGAGGGGGGGGGGAGAGTCTGTGCAACTCTGGCTTGCATCTCGCCCATGCGCGCCCATGCGCGGCGCATGGGAAGGCGAAAGTGTGACAGGGCATAAAAATGGGCTGCGGGGAGACATGCATTTGAACCTCCCTTGTCTAGCAAATCCTACAGCTGGCCTGCAGATCCATCAGCAGTTGCCTGGGAGTTGGGGGGTGGAGCGTGCCAGGGGACACGGATGAAGGCGTGGGTCATAAATCCATGCAATTTAGCCCCATTTTCCAGGGCCCATTTCCCTCTGCTTATTGTGGTTGGGGAGGGCCTCTCAGGAAAAGGTTTGGGGCATGTTCAGCTATGCTAAATGTGTCATGTATTATAAGAATGAAGAAAAAATATTGGTTGGAGTCACCAGTTTCAAGAAAAATAGCCTCCCCCCCCCCCTTTTCTGGCTCAACACAAGACGAAATGCAGGTCGGGTCTAGAAATCAGCACATCTGTGAGGCTTAGAGGGAATTTCAGAGAAGAAACAGAAACTGCAGAACAGTGCACAAGTTTTAAAAATGTAGACCTAAGTGGGGGAAACTGCACCTTTGTGTCAAAACTCCACGGACATAAATTGGGTTAAAGAGACCCATGGTTCAGTGGATACAACGGTTTCAGGTAGCCAGCTCAAGGTTGACTCAGACTTCCATCTTTCAGAGGATGGTAAAGTGAGTACCCCACTCATTGGGGGGGCAAAGGGTTGTTTTCATAATTATGTTGCAAACCACCCAGAGAGTGCTCCAAGCATGATGGGGTGGTATGCAAGTCAAAACAATGACACCGACTAAGAGACAATAATGTCCGGCAAATTGGATGGAAGCAGGAAAAGACGACCTAATGCAAGAGGGGATTGACTCAGGGAAAGAAGCCAAGTTTGCAAGACTTGAGGAGCATGGCTATTAACGGCAGGACCTTCTATAAGCTTCTGATTCACAGGATTGGCATAAGTCGGAAGTTACTTTATGGCGAAGAACAACAGGAAATTTCTGGGCCCAGATTGCCTGCGTGTCCTTTGTTTTAAGAGGTGGGCCACAAGTTCAAAACTGCCAGTTGAGAAGGTGCTTCAGACCAACTTGCATACCGCAGCTGTCTCCATCTAAAGAGCAAACCTAGCCTCAACATCATCAGCTGTGTGTGGATTTGGGACATTAGTAATAGCACTTAAGTTTGGAACGGCCCACAAGAACTTGATGCACAGCCTTGAAGATGATCTATCATTGAAAGCTTGCCGTTTGTTTTTTGTTTTATGTTCTTAAGGGTTGAATAAAGGCATCGCCTGTTCCTACATTTGTATTGTTTTGAGGACCACACGACCTTTCTCGATTTTTTTCCTGAACGACTGAATTATACTTTCAACTCTAATCAGGCCTTTCCAAACCACTTCCCTGCGCTTGGCGTTCCAGGTCATTCTGTGCAATTCCTCTCGTTGGTGTCCCAGAGAGGTCAAAAACCTCAGCTTTGCAGATCTCAACACCTTTTTGGATATTTTATCCTCCCAATCAGCCGACTTGCTAGCTTCAATTTAAGTTCCGTTCCTGTCTCGAAATGCTGTAATCTAAAATCATATTTAATTCAGTATCAAGAAGGCATGAACTAGTGTACCAAAAAGTAACTTTTTTTACATCGCAACTACTCTTTATTCTACTTTTGAAATGTAATTTTAGTTGCACCGTGGTTATTCCAAATGTAACTAACCACAGGAGACGACTTCTAGTTATTTGCAGATTGTGTTCCTAAACTTATAATGGCATGGGCTTCTTGGAGAACACAGCTAAGGCCCCATGCATGTAAAGCTGTGCGTGACTGTTACTCGTGGGAAAACTCCTGCTCTCTTGTCTCTCTTCTGGCCTTAGAAGGCTCTCGGGTTGTCTCTTATTGAGTCCACACATTCATCTCATCTACAAGGACCAGACCCCAGAGGTTTGGCCGTTGTTTCCCCGGTGGTATAAGATGCTCAAAGGCGGGAGAAAGGGTGGCAGGGTCCAGAGGGGGTGGCAATACCAGAACTGGATTGACCCACACCCCACCCTGCTTTTTCCAGGCAAAGTCTGCAGTAAATTTCGAACTGCAGATGGCCACGATGACCGCCTGTCCCCCAAGAGAGTCTGCAAATGCAGGCAGCTGGACCGACCGATCCCTATCAGCAGCTTGGGTGGCTGGGTCAGGCGTTTCCCGTTCTGTGGGATCTCCGGGCCAAATCCTGAGACAAGCAGGTGGGCCTGTGTGTAAAAATGACAACATAGGGTATGTGTGCGGGTGGATGAACGGGATCCATTGGGGCTCACATTAGGATTTCCGGTAAACCCCCCCCCCCCCAATGAAAATGACTGCATGCACAAGAGCTATGCAAAAATTTCTCTGGTTGTGATTTCCAGTCCCAGCGGAGAGGGAGGAAGAGACGGCCACTCCGGTGCTGAAACATAAGAAAATCACAGTTCCCTCCCCCCTTCCTGATATTAAAAGACTTCCTCTGAACCTGGAAGCTTTATTTACCAGTCACGGCTAACAGCTACCGCTAGACTCCCCACACTGCCTCCACTATGAATATGTTTTTGCCTAACCACCAAACGTCCTGAGGCAGGGAGTTCCACCAGTGAACTGTGCATTGTGCAAAGACCTCCGTCGCTTTGCTAGCATGAGTGAGGAACCTCTTTAAACTTTGGCATACAAATTTTGTTCTGGAGATGTTCCTGACAAGGGGGTGGGGGGGATGTTTGCACTTCAGTAGTGGGTGAGTCAACTAACCAAGAGATCAAAAATAGCTGCATATTTCAATTTAAAGACCCAACGCCCTGGGTGGGAGACGGTCTGGGGGTCAGCAGCACGCTCTTGTGTTTTGACAGCCCCCTTCTGCCTTTCCAGCGTAACCAGGGTGACTTCACAGGAAGGAGTGTAGCCGCCACCGCTTCTTCTGAACAAGTCCCAGAAAGTGTCCACTCAGTGTGTTCCCGAACAGCTACGAAACATGAGAACGTCCTGTTCCCCTGGATGACGAGGTTTCATCCAAAAATGTGCACAGCGTCTCCTTTTCAACACCTTGGGTCGTCCGCTCCATCGCAGGCCATCCCGCTGGAGTCGAAATCTGCTCGGCTTTTAGAGACCGGACGGGACACGCGCGTGTCAGAAGGTCCTCGGGGCGCGTGGCAACCCAGCAACAAACAGACTGAGGAATTCTAATAACATAATGGCACCGGGAGGAATTCAGATCCCGAGGCCTTTTGCCGATTTAAACTCAACATTATAGCACCAGTTGACATAACAAAGAATTATACCCCTGGAAGATGCTCGGTGTTAAGATTTTGGCTGGCCTCCAAGGCTAAGAAACGGCTTTGCGAATAAGGAAGGCTTTTCTGGTCAGGAACGAGATTTGCCAAGCTGGTCTGGACACTTTCTGTCCAAAGCTCTAACCCTAGGGTATAGGGTCAGCATTGGGAGCCCCACACCATTGCCATGCTTCCCATACTCTCCAGGTGGGGAGATGGATCTCAGGATGAGCAGCACTAGAGAGGGAGAAAGTCCATCTTTTTTTGTGTGTGTTCTGGGCGTGGTAGCTTTAAAACATGGGCACCCCTTTCCATCTGTTGTTGGGTCATGCCAGATCTCACTCGATCAGCCTTCGAAAGGCGTGTCTCTGTGTTGATCCATATTTCCGAAATGTTTCACAGGGCCTAAGCCTATCAGCCTTTTCCATCCTCCCTTTCTCTTGCATTGGGCCCACCGAGGTTGGGTAGAGCCTACATGTTGGCACAGAACAAGGAGTGGAGCACCAGCATCGCAACTCATGGACCTTCTTGGTGAACATCTTCTGCTGGCAGCGACGGTGGCAGCCGTCGTAATGCAAAGCCTAGATGAGAAGAAGCACGCTCACCCCAGACCTTACCTGCCTGGCCTCTGTGATGTCAGAACTGCCTCCTCCGTGACATCACAAGGGCTTGGGCCCGATCCCGGAGAAGATGGAGAGGTGGCAGGACAGTCATCTTCAGATATTTGAAGGGTGATCCCCATGGGCGGTGGGGCAAACCGGTTTTCTGCAACTCCGGATGTCGGAACCCAAAGTTATGGATTCAAACTACAAGACATTCACCTTAAACCTCAGGAAGATGTGGTGGTTAGCAGTGGAAGGCAGTTCCTCAGAAGTTGGCAAAAGGCAGCTGGATGGATGTTTGTCCTGTGGATGTCCCTCATAGGCATGTGATTGGACTAGATAATATTTAGAATCCCTTCCAACTCTACAGTTCTGGGATTCTGTGCCTTTTGGGGGATTGTAAGAGGTTTTGTTTTTTTCCAGACAACTGTGTCTTACAGAACTTGATGGAAAACCGTAGGTAACCCAATCGTCCAGACTTCAGTCTGCAGTTCCCGAACAAGAACATCTCATGCGTCTAGCTGGATCAGAACATACGATCCTCCAGGCGTGTCCATTCGGACGCTTCCAGGGCAAACTTTTCCAGCCGGCTTGTCTCCAGCTTTATTTCATTGCATTTTAAAAGCACCCAATAATCTAAGTTCTCTGGGTGGGGCATAAATGAGTAACATCAAGAGACAACAGAGCAATAAAACCAAATCAAGATTTTTTTTTCAAAAAACAAAACAAGGCTGATGATAAAAACCCAGATGAAACCAGCCGCAGCATCTCATAAAGCCGGAAATAAAAACAGCGGAGGGGATAAGACACAGTGGAGTTCTTTTAAAGCACTTTAAAAGAAGGCCTTACCTTGAGATAGTTTGGGCTGAACAGGAATTGGGGGGGGTGGCGTGCAAAGCCACAAGGTCATAAGGCATTCGAGGGAACTGCTGAGCATGTGCAGAGTGCTGCCCTTTGGTCATTAACCACCGAGCCCATTGCAAAGGTGTACCTCCTTCCCTACAAGAAGTAAGGCAGGGGTTTAGAAAGATAGATAAGGGCTGAGGACTTTTGGGGTGGCGCCTGGCAAATCCCCCAAGCGCCCGCCCAAGATTGGCACCAAAGGTGCCTGCACCACTTTTCATCCACCAGGGAGAATCTGCCCGGCGGATGGTTAGCATCGTTTTTGAACAGAGCATGCACTGCTCCGATACAAGCAGGTCCTCCGGTGCCTATTGAAATAATTTTTTTCTGAAAAGGATGGAAAGGGTTGTCCCCGGTGCCATAGGCGGCCCCAGGGAGGGAGGCTCTGCAGAAGCTGCCGGATCACAGATCCCATGATCCCTTTTTCCTGGCTATGTTCAATCTGGGGAATTGTGGAAGTGGCCGTTCAGCGGCATGGATGCCTGTTCCCTCCGATGCCAAAGGCGGGGAAGTGTCTGCCTGCCGGCGGCTCCACTGGAAGGCCTCAATGCCAACCCTCCAGAGCTCTCCTTGGGGCAGCCGGTTGGCCTCTGCAAGGAACCCCCAACACCTCTGGGTCTCCCCCGGCCTCTTCTGCGCAACACAGCTTTCGTGGACTACAGCTCCCAGCTCCAAGGACACTCATCATCCCCACCAGGAACTTCTCCAACCTTCAGGTTTAGCCTATTCCCCCACTTCCAGAATCTCTGGATAGACCCCGTTCTCATCCCTTGTTGTTCTCTTTTCCCTTCCAAACATCCCATATTTTATTATTTTTTTGCAGCCCTGGCTTCTCTGGCAGCCACGGCCGTCGCCTCTCTCGGGCTCAGGGGGAGGGGCAGAGACGGGCTCAAGGGAGCCTCGGGACCCAAGCCAGCCCCCTTGGCCAGCGGCCTCCTCGGAGAACAATGGCTGACATCATGTTTTGTTTAAGTAAAAGCTGCCTCGCTGTGTCAGAGGGAGCGAGACGGTCTTCCTGTGCCTGTTTTCTCTCCCCCCCCAACCCCAGCTCACTCTCCGGTCTCTTTCTCTTCTCATTCCTGGAGCTTTGTGGGTCCCTTCTTCTCAAAACCCGCGCCACCCCTGCAAAGCTGGACACATCCTTCCAGACCAAAGGACCCGACCTTATTCCTGGGACTAGGGGTACCCGGCATTCCCCTAATAATATTAGGCTGAACTCTGAGAATGTTAAGAAAACAAATCCATCGGCTGCTTTTGCAAATACTACTCAAGGAACAATGAAGGGCATCCGTTTCGCCCACAATTCCCACCCCCACTCCAGCCCCCAAAATCTTAGTTAATTCTGCACCCGGCCAAGGTTGTCATGAATGCTGTTTCTGGGTATGGGTGAGGACTTCAGCAGAATAATGTGATCATCATCACCATCATCATCTGGGAACCACAGAGCTGGAGATTTGAGTCCGTCCCGCCAAGAAGGCAGTGGGAAGCGGAACTCCCAAACTCTGGCTCAACCGCCAGATAACCAAACCACTGAGCAATCCAGCCGTTAAATCTTAGAATTGCAGAGCTGGAAGAGAGACGATGGATCATCCGGTCCATCCTCTGTCAAGGGCACAGGGGTGAATGCAACTTCCAACCGCTGGCTCGGCAGCCAGAGGACCGAAATCCCCGAGCTATCCTTTCCAGCCATCTCAATGACGGAAGCCTAATTTTGGACGCTTCACATCTTCATCGTAGAACGGCAGAGGTGGGAAGGACCCTATATGGGCCATCGAGTCAGGGAGGCACGGTACAGAACCGAACTAACTGTCCGGTTCCGCAGCCAAATGCCGAAACCACTGAGCTATCGACGGTTGCAGCTCAGTTCTAACAAGTCACCCAACTTCTTACACCCAATCCTTTGAACCCGGCCTGCTCCCTTTTGAGCAAGGCTCTGTCCTGTTCTCCTTCCACACGCATTTCAGACTGAGATCTGGAAATTTGGAAGAGGAATGGAAGGTAGGCAAATGTTGCTAAATCCAGACACTGGACTATTTTTTTTCCTTCTCTCTCTCTAAAACTGTAATTTCCATCAGAGTGTTATAAACTGGCTGGGCTGGAAGGGGTTCCCAAAAATCATCAACCCACTGCCGATGCAGGAATTTACAGTTAAAACCTCCCCGGCAGATAGTCACTGAAGCTATGCTTAAAAGTCTCCAATGAAGGAAGAGTCTACCAAATTCTAAGCGAGTCTGTTCAACTGCCCCACAGTGTCTTCAGAAACGGCTAATACTTAGTTGAAATCTCCTTTCTTGTAATTTGAACTCATGGGTACCACGTCTGCCCTCCAGAAGAACAGATACCAAGCTTGTTCCATCTTTCCGTGGGACAGCCCACGCCAGCATCCGAAGATGGCTGTCATACCATCGTTGTGACTTCTCTCCCCCAGGCATCCAATGCCTTGCTGTTTTCTTTTCTTCCCCCCGCTTCCCGACACCATTCCTTGCATGATTTCGGAATTACAAATCGTACATCGTTTTTCCATTTGTTCAGCTTCCAAGGTAGTATTAGATAAAATTCATTAAAGGAAAACATTAGCTAGAACAGGCCATTTCAGAATTGACACAGGCCAAAAGCCAAGTCGCTCAAAGCAGATTAAGAAAGATAATTATGATTCCCCCCCACCCCAGAAAAATGGAGCGATCTAGGTTTTCATGGAGGCATGGAAGAGGCAAAAGAAGGCGCCAGATGAATTTCCAGTGATGTCTTTCTCTTGGACGTTGGCACCCTGGAGATAAAGAGGATTAAGAAATAAAGTCAGCCACAATTGCGACCCACCGGAAAAGCAAAGTTGGAAATTGAAAAGAAAAATGATGCAAGGCAGACTGCGGATTCATTAACTTGTGGAATTCACTGCCTCAGGATGTCATAGTAGCAAGTGGCTCAGACAGCCTTAAAAGGAGGATTAGGCAAATCCCTAGAGGAGAAGCACCGATGGATTACAGAGCTGGGTTGCAGTACCCAAACAGAACCTCCATGAACAGGGGCAGTGTGCCAAGATATGTACATTCTCTGGGGAAGCCTCAGTGGGTGGGGTGGTAGATTGTCATGACATCTTCAGTCTGTCTGTCTTTAGTTATTCTGGCTTCTTTTAAAGCATCTAGGATGCATCCAGATGGTCCCATCAAAAGATGAGTGTTAAATGGGATGAGCCTTTCCTGTCTGAACAACTGGACTTGCAAAGAAACCTCCAATTACTTCCAGACGGTCAACCAGAAAAAAAAAGGTGTTGACATTCAGATGTAGTCAGCACTTAAGGAATTCCCTGTTCTAATAATGTGTTGTCTATAATGTATGTCTTGTTCCACTCTCACCTACCTTATAATTTTGTTGTGATTAGGCAGCTGGTGTTTGACACTTAGACACTAACATCCCAGGTTCAGCTCTGATCCTACCCATCCTACTATTGATGATTCCTCTTATTTCTGTGTATTCCTAGCAAATCATTTGTCCAAAGCACTCTGCCTGCGCCCAGAGACACTCTCTACTCAATCCAGCTGCTGCAACCTTGAGGATGAGAATTCAGATATGGGATTCATCTTCCTGACAACTGACGATCATCAATATGCCAAGAAAGGGAGAGAGAGACAGAGAGAGAGAGAGACTGAAAATGAATGCCATCAGCCTTGACGTCTGTGCTCACTGCCTTTTGCTGGATGTATTCAGGAAGGTTAGCTAGGTTGGCCGGAGGATAGGAGGAGAGAGAGAAAGGAGAACGAGGCTGGCCGGGCAAGCTAATCATTTCCATCTGCCGTCTTGATCAGAGTGGGGTCAAACTGCTCCCTTCCCCCCAAATTTCCAAATGCCTCGACTGATTTCCCCAAACGCCCATGTCTATCGCCTCCCCCCCCCCACCCAGGCCAAATATTCCGGCTCTCCTGCCAGCCAAGAGAGACGCCGGGCCACGTTGACGCCCTCCTAGCCTTCGCCCTCTACCTGCACCCATCAATCCTGCATCCTCTAATCCAGCCGTTCAACTACCTCTTTTTTCGACCATGGCCGTAAACTCCATATTCAAGAAATCGAGGCGGGATAAGCAGAGAGTAAGTGGCAGAACGAACCCTTCAAGGTGCGCATGTGAAGGACGGTTCCCAGTCTATGAACTCTTCCAAAGATTTGGTCCCATTCGGTCCCCACTCAGCATGGCTGGAGGACTCTTTTTCCTGAGCGGGGCACAATAGGTTTCGCTAGGGACACCAAGGGACAAGGTCCTTACCCTGGATGCAGGAGACCACATCCAAACCAGCAAGCAAACAAATAGATGCAATAGATGCGGTGGGTATTAAAATGTGAATATATATACATTCACATTTTAATACCCACCGCCTTGGCTCCTGGCAGCCTTGCGAGCTGGAATCTCACCCCAGTTCATCTAATTAAAAGCATGGAAGGAATGTAGCTGAGATCCTCAGGTTGCCCAATTGTGCAGAACATACTTTTTATTTATTAAAATGTGATTGATTGCTTTACTGCCCTGTCAGAGTTCCCAAAGCAATGTTCAATAAACAATCCTCAACCTCCCCCCTCCCCACAACCACCATAGATTAAAACCATTGTTCTGGAAAAGCCCAGAGAACACATATTTTTGGAATTTATAGTTCGTTTGAACAACAGCATTGTCCGGGGCTAGCTTTCGGGGTTTGGTCAGTGGCCACGGCGGCTGCCTTGGCAGGAGAAACTCTGAAAAACTTTTGCAATCCAACAAACTAACGTTATCAGGTCTTGACAGCCTCAGAACAAAAGCCCCAAAGGATGATGACATCTTGTTTCCATTAGCAGGGTTTGAAAGCACCCACACCTTTCTGTTTTCTAGTCTATCTATTTGTATAGATAGACTACTCCTGAAGATGGAGGAGCCATTTGCCTCCCATGGATCACGAAGAACCCTTTCTTCTCCCCCTTCCTTTGTTTCCATACACTTGTCGGATGTCCCACATTAGTCTGGAATCATTACCAGTCAGTTGTACTGGGTGGCTCCAGAGTATGAATACAATGAAAGAGAGAAATGGGGGTGGGTGGAGGGATGGGCTGGAAAGGAAGGAAGGAAGGAAGGAAGGAAGGAAGGAAGGAAGGAAGGAAGGAAGGAAGGAAGGAAGGAAGGAAGGATGGATGGATGGATGGACAGAAGGAAGGAAGGAAGGAAGGAAGGAAGGAAGGAAGGAAGAAAGAAAGAAAGAAAGAAAGAAAGAAAGAAAGAAAGAAAGAGGATGGATGGATGGATGGATGGATGGATGGAAGACAGAAAGAAAGAAAGAAAGAAAGAAAGAAAGAAAGAAAGAAAGAAAGAAAGAAAGAAAGAAAGAAAGAAAGAAAGAAAGAAAATCTGCCCATTTTCTCTGCATCAGCACTGCCTACTTGAATTTAATTTAACAAACTCTTCCAGCTAGTTCTTCCACACAGCCTGAAAAGCAGGTTTCATCTTTAAAAAATTTCAGCCACCCTGGGAAATCTTGCTAATTTTATTGGAATATTTTCCCTTTCCTCCAAAACCCCTACAGATGTTTGGCTCCGCCAAATTGATTTTGCTCATCTAAATTTGTCTCAAATTTTGCTTTAGGCAAAAATGATGCGAGAACATGAAATCTTGCTCAAAGATTCACACACAGCCGCCGAGGAAAAGGGCTTGGGGAGAATATCCAGTGAATGCAAGGAAGAGATTTTGGAACTCGTGGGATGGGCAAGGGAGGGAAGGCTCGGCCCTGCAATGAGCAGATGCACCTTGGGATATATATACAGGCAGAGGGCAGCGATAGGCCCCAGTTATTCAGTGTATTTTGTATGACTATTCCTACCCACCACCCATTGTGGGAGTAATCCCCAGTGGTTAGGGAAGAAGAAACAGCTGGCAGCTCCCCCAGGAGTTTCTTAACACAGAATGAAGCTGAGGACCACCAGGCTGTGTTTTGCCTCAAGTAGCAAAATGACTTGGGTGGCTCCTCTCTGCCCCCAAAACTGGACACATCCTGAACTTCCTGTACAATTTTAGAACCCACAAGGGAAGCAAAAACCTTCACTGGAACACTGGAGCAGAGGCACGTATGGCCCCCCTGAGTACTGGCTACACAGGCTGGAGCTGATGGACAAAATAATAATAATAAAAAAAATATAAAAAATCCTGCAATAGCTGGAGCGAACCGGCTTGCCCACCTTTGCACTACGAAACCATATATTGCCGAGGTTCTTTTCATGCACCAAACTATCTCCTCCTGAACGACATTTGCTTTTCAATCCTGTGTTTTCATTGAAAAGCCCTCGTTGGGCAGAATCCTGATGGCAAAGCCGGAGCATAACTTCCTGGCAGGTGGGGCGCCCACATGAGCTCTGGTTTACACCTGTGTAAATAGATACTCCTTTACACAGAGGCGCTCTTTAAGCCCCTTTCGGGGAAGGCAACATGGGAAAGAAATGAAGCCGAGGAAGAAGACGGGAGCCGCAGGGTACGAAGCAATGCGTTGCACACACAGTAAAACAAAGCAAGATGGGGCCCATAAATGTTTAATGCTGCCTTCACAGGTGCTCATCCTTTTGCAACCAAAGGCCAACCCAAAATAATCAGTGTAGTCCTTGTATAAGAATTGATGCTTTTGAATGGTGGCGCTGGAGGAGACTCTTGAGAGTCCCCTGGACGGCAAGGAGAACAAACCTATAAATTCTAAAAGAAATCAAACCTGAGTGCTCACTGGAAGGACAGATCCTGAAGCTGAGGCTCCAATACTTCTTTGGCCATCTCATGAGAAGAGAAGACTCCTTGGAAAAGACCCTGATGTTGGGAAAGTGTGAGGGCAAAAGGAGAAGGGGACGACAGAGGATGAGATGGCTGGACGGGATCATCGAAGCGACCAACATGACTTTGTCCAAACTCGGGGAGGCAGTGGAACACAGGAGGGCCTGGTGTGCTCTGG
This sequence comes from Pogona vitticeps, assembly GCF_051106095.1. Classification (NCBI taxonomy): domain Eukaryota; kingdom Metazoa; phylum Chordata; class Lepidosauria; order Squamata; family Agamidae; genus Pogona; species Pogona vitticeps. The sequence continues at coordinate 25,346,179 of NC_135789.1, read as the reverse complement.
TCCATGGGGTCACGAAGAGTCGGACATGCGCTCTTCGTGGGGCTCCCTTTGAAGCTGATGCGGAAACTTCAGGTGGCCAGACTCCTTAGTGGAGTGAGAAAATACCAGCATATTTCTCCTACTCTGGCCATGCTGCATTGGCTGCCCATCCGTTTCCGCATCAACTTCAAAGTTTTAATGCTTACTTATAGGGCCCTAAACAGTTTCGGACCTCGATATCTGGCGGAACGCCTACTCTCACCAAGCTCTACCCGGATCATCCGTGCGAGTCAGGAGGTGAGGCTGAGGAGCCTGACGCCGAGAGAGGCCCGGAAGGAAAAGACACGAAATCGGGCCTTCTCGGCGGTGGCTCCTCGTCTCTGGAACAATCTCCCTCCGGAGATTCACGCGGCCCCTACGCTGGGTACTTTTAAAAGCCAATTAAAAACATGGATGCATATTCAGGCCTTCCCTCCTGTCAGCACTTTATTTTCTTTTATTCTTCTAATTATTTCATACTTCATTTTGCATTGTAATTTGTTATTGGATGTTTTATTTACTATTCTTGGATTTTATTGTTTTTATGTCATGTTGTAAGCCGCCTAGAGTGGTCGAATAGACCAGACAGACGGGGTATAAGTCAAATAAATAAAGACCTAACGACTAAACAACAACAAAAGTCCTTGTATCCTTCCACCAGCTTCATCTAGAGAGAGATCTTGAGATGCGTGGAGACCTTTCTTTTTCCCTTCCGCAGATTCTTGCACAAGAACTCTCTATGGGAAAGCGAAAGATGGGGATCTCTATGACGGTCCATATGCTGTGCTAGAAGTAAGCAAGAAAGGCAATAACTGGATGCCATGAGGCGCATGGGCTCCTCCTTCCTCCGGACGGGGTTCGCTTCCACTGATGCGCCTCTCACATAGGAGAACCGAGTTTTATCAATGATGCACGTTGAGCCTCTTGATCGCAAAGGCAGACAACGGCATTTTGGCAAGTCCCTCTTCTCTGGTGGATCTTTGCAAGGAAGGGGAGGTCCCGGAAGAAAATTTTCAGGAAGAACTATGGCGTTTATCACAGCCCACATCTCATCCAAAAAAACTCACAACCATCCATTTGGCTTACCTCTCTACCCCCACCTCCTCTCCTTTCAACCTCCCTGGCCAAGCGAGACCAAGCAGTCCAGGATCCCCAGGTAAACAGGATGGCTACACAGAGGCTTTAAAAAAAAATCCTTGCCTCTTCATCATCACCAGATCGCCCAGAGAGGGAAAGTTGAGCCAATCCTTCATGCTTATTTCTGGCCTGGATTCTTCCAGTTTTGAGTTTCAAATGGCCGGATCTGGTTCTGCTTTATGTCTGCCTGCCATCAGCACTTTCCTCCCTACGGAGCCACTTGGAGGTCCCCGTCAAATTTGTCTCAGACAAATCCAACGAAAGAATTTGCAGGCAAACCTCCTTCTGTCAGGCCTTGGATCTTTGGTGCCGTTTTTTAAGAAACATAACAGAATAGGGGGCTTGGAGTCATCCAAAGGTCATCTAGTCTGACAGCCTGCTCGGATATTTCCTCCCCAGCCTCCCCGTTCGGTCGGGGCAACAATACAAGCCGAGCCAAAGCACGCAGAGAGGGAGAAGCTGTTTGGAAACCTGGTTGAGCGTTCTTTTGGGCATACAAAGAGTGCATGCCACACAGTAACTACATCCAGCTTTCATGCAACTTTGTAGGGCAGACAGATCGCTCCAGTTTTAGCTCCCTAAGGTTGTAGGGCCAAAATGGGAGAGTTGTTCTACACTGTCAAGTTGCCCCCAACTTAGGGTGACTCTATGAACGAATGATCTCCAAAGTGTCCTGTTATCAACAGCCCTGCTCAGCTTTTGTAAATTCAAGTCTGTGGTTTCCTTATGTTTAGGGGAGTTAGTCCATCTCGTATTGGGTCTTCCTCATTTCCTGCTGCTTTCTACCTTTCCTAGCGTTGTTGTCTTTTCCGGAGAATCCTGAATTCTCACGACAGGGACCAAAGTTGGGCAGCCTCCGTTTTGACATTTTCCCCTACAGATATATAGTTCAGGCTTGATTTGCTCTAGGTCTATACAGACCCACTTTCTTCTTTCTGGCTGTCCAAGGAATCCACAAAGCTCTCCTCCATCACTACATTTCAAATGCACCATCCCCCCCCCGTCCACTTTCTTTACTGTCCAGCTTTCACATCCATACCTGGCGACTGGAAATACAAGAGTATGGAGGATTTTGATCGTGGTTTCCAGTGACACATCCTTACGCTTCATGATTTCTAGCTCTTTCATTGCTGCCCTTCCAAGTCTGTCTGATTTCACTCTCCATCAATATTGGTGGGTAGTTGACCCAAAGTACACACAATCTAATTATTTCAATTTCTTTATTGTTAAGATTAAAGTTGTGTAGTTCTTCTGCAAACATTATTTTTGTCTTCTTAACCATCAACTGCAGTCCTGCTTTGACACTTTCTTCTTTTGCTAACTGTTGTTTCACATCATTAGTTCAGGATCTGTCCCCTGCCAAAGACACGAGGTCCAGCCTTGGGCAGGTCACTTCCTCTCCGCTTCTTGAGTTCCTCTCCTGCCCCTTTCCCCTCTGTGACGGAACACAACAAGAACAGGTGCCAGCAAACCCTTTCGTACCTTTGACGTCATGTTCCGAGTGTGAAAATGTTATCTTTCGGAGAGAGGACTAGAAGTCTCAGGATCCTGAATAGCAAGGCCAGTGCTTGGGGATCCTGAGAAATGTGGTCAAAAGGGGAATCTGTAGGATCTCTGATTTAAGAGGGGCATTGGCTTGAAGGGCGCCAGGAAGCACTCTGAATTTCCATCCACTGGGTAGTGCAGAAATAAGCTGAAAGGTTTGAGGTGCAAGAAGTAGTATTCGTAAATTCTCTGTGCCTCTCACTTCAAAATGGAGGCATCTTCAACTCTCCGCATGCCCTTTCCTCACTAGTCTCCCTCTTTTTGGGCGTGCCAAGCTGCAGCCTTCAAGCCGGTGGGGAAAGTCTGCAAGCAATTTTCATAATCCCACCTCAAGCGAACCGTTCACCGGTTTTCTCTCGCTCTCTCTTTCCTCCGCTCCCATTAATAGCGAAGTAGCCCCTTTGGCAGAGAAGATATCCCCCCCCCTCCCCAAAATACTTTTACAAGCAATTAGAGGCCAAGGGAGAAGCCGTTTCTGTACATTGGCTGCTGGAGCTTGGTGGAAAAGGCATTTTTTTATAGCAGGTGTCTCTCTCGGCACCTCATCGCTGGCCCCCAAATTGCCCGTTCGAGCAATCATCGCGCCCACAGAGATTTCCCAGCCACAGTTGGAGCAACAAACAAAAATCCTGGTAACCAAGAAGAAAATTAGGACCAGGTGAAACCTCAAAAGGAAAGCCAGGGAGGAGGCCAGGCGGTTATATAAGCAAACCCCAAGACATTTCCCCTGCAATCTCATTCCCCCCCCCCCCAAGTTCTCAGCTTTCTTGCTGGCCTGCAATGGAAGGACGTGGGGGGCAGAGCGCAGCTACTGTGTACCATCAAAGGTGAAGGAACATACCTGGTGCGCACCTGAAGAGCAGAAGGTCACTCTTGCCATAGCCAGAGGTGTGGGTCGCTCAGGACGAGGTTAAGGTGTGCTCGAATGTTTCCACATTTGGGTAGCGTTGCAATCTTGGTTCATCCCATCCGCGTCACCCCAGTTTTATGACATTCTGCATGCAACAAAAGCACTAAAAAAAACCCTAACAAAATCTTGTGGCCATGAGTTCCACAAGTTAACAATATGCTTCGGCCTTGTCCCAACTTGGGAAAGTGCTCATCTAGGACTACGAGTTACAGAATAAGATGATCTGAGGCTATCATTGCCCACTGGGGGCAATTCTTAGCATTGCAACCAAAACAGAGTAGTCTTTTTTGTTCAGAGACGTGATGCAAGAGGTCCCCCGTCTCGCCTCCAGCCCAGCCAGAGATCCTGTATCTGGAGCCCTAGGAAAGAGAGTGGAGGGCGGGTTCATCGGCCCACAGACAGCACCCTGGAGGACTCATGTCTGCTAAAAGCAAAAGGATGATTGAGTTTTGCCAGCTGAACTGGAGTCATGCCATGAGAAGCCCAAGTAATTCTGGCAGACTTTCATGCCCCAAGCAATCACATTTGCAAATGAAGCCCCTGCTTCTATCCATGGCTGATCACAAAACAAAGATGCTCTCTCCATGAGAGGCATAAACAGCTCCTGCTGCAACTGTCAAATGCGCTTCTGCACTCTTCCAATAATGAGTTACCTATAATGTACGGTTTGGCCTTAGTGGCCCCATGAAAAGCCACAGGCAATGGCCTAAGAACTACAAACAGCATTTAAGACTCACCCCATGCCTAAAACTCGCCATTTTACTTTTTATACCCAAGCTATGGAGAAATCGGACCCTGGCTGGCTACTTGCTGAGACACCCTGAACATTTTGTTTCTTAATGTTCTATTCTTTTTTGCTTTCCTTTTTTTTTTTTTTTTTGGAACAACGTACGTGGTGACCTTGCGCTCGTATCTCGTTTACAGTCCAAAACTGGAGAAGGGGCCTAGGAATATTATTATTTTTCTAAAACACACTTAACCAAAAAGACCCCTCCCTTGATATTCCATACAAGTATTAAATGCAGCACATTAATCTTAAAAATCATCACCTTTGCATTGGAGAGGCGAAATGTATGGAACCTTTTAGAAGCAGCTTTTCAAGTACGTTAAGACGCACACAGAAGTGTACACACACCGAGTGTGTAAAGGAGCAGGCCTGAGCGTCACCTGTACCCCTATCCATCCAGTGGCAAAGGGTGGATACTGTGGCCACAAGGTTTAAGGTGTGTTGGGGATGCAATCTTGACTACCTCCTCCCCCAGTTCCTTGGATTGACCAGAACTTTATGAACACACCAAGCCTAACCTGTTTAGCTTAAAATCCCACAACCTTAAACCTCAGCGACTGGGCAGCAAACAGAAACCAGCAAAGGTATTCCTCCAGGATAAGAAAAGAGGGTGTGAATTCTGGCACAGGAGACTAGCGTGGTGTGGGCCAAGAAGGAATGGGAGGCACAAATAGCTACAGACAGAAAACAAATAACGCTTGAAAGCAGAGGAAAAGGCGGCCCTGCCAAGGAAACGTTATGGACCATGAAGGCGCAAGAGGAACACGCCGAGCTGACAAGGGATGTTGTGAAGTCGAACCAGTGCTCCCCGCAAGGAAACACTAAGGGAGATGGCCCCACCCTTGGCAATCCTGGAATCTGGGCAGATTCAAGGGTCCCATGATGTGGCTGGAGAGGAGAATCGGATGATTTAAGTGCTTATGAGACACGGCGACTGTTCCATTAGGAGGGCACCCGAGGGGGCCAAGGTTGTGGATCTCTGCAGAAGCCCCATAAAGACGCTCATGTGCTCCAATTGCACCTTTTAGTCCTCCACCTGGCTGGTCCATTTAGGTCAAGGCCAGACCTTAGCAATTGCATCTTGGACTGCAACACATTCAGGTTGAAATTCTTACTTCCACCTCTGTAGGAGAACAAGCCCATTTGGGAGTCTAAAGGGCAGTGCTTTAAACACAATCCTTTGAAAAATCTTGACATTGTTTTTGAAATGGCACATTTAAGAAACGATATGCATTTCTCTTTTCCAGTGCAAAGCTTATACAACTGTTAATACAAACAAGAAGACAAGCCATGCATCGCTGTCAAATTCTGGTAAAGGCTGAGGACTCCTTCTCAAACATCCAATGTGCAGCACATAAGTGCACCGATCAGGCCAGATCCTCTTTCCCCAATCTCTAGAAGTGGAATCTCAGGCTGGCTTTAATAAGAGGACCCTCCATGTTCTGGTAGATGGTTGACAAGAATAGACTGTGTTCGTCGGTTCTTAGCCTTTAAGTTGGAACTACAGTGGTGCCTCGCTAGACAGTTAACCCGCATGACAGTTTTTTCGCTAGACATTGACTTTTTGCAATCACTATAGCGATTCGCTAAACAGTGATTCCTATGGGGGAATTTCACTGGACAATGTTTGGTCCCTGCTTCGCAAACTGATTTTCGCTAGACGACGATTTTGACAGCTCCCTCCGCACTTGCAAAATGGGTGTTTTCAGGACCTAAGCTTCGCAAAGACAGCTGTTTAAACAACTGATTGGTGGTTCGCAAAGCGGCTTTCCTATGGCCGATCTTCGCTAGACAACGACGATTCTTCCCCAGTGGAATGCATTAAACAGGTTTCAATGCATTCCAATGGGGAAATGCTTTTCATTAGACGATGATTTCGCTAAACAGCGATTTCAGTGGATTTCATCGTCTAGCGAGGCACCACTGTATATGCATTGTTTGTATGTATCGAAGGCTTCTGTACTGCTCTTTTGACCACAACAAAGCAGGACTTTTTCAGAGTGTGGTGGAGATTGTCCACTAGCCCTTCAATGGATATCCATGTGGGCTGCCATGTTATCACTGATGGCTAGAAGGAAAGAAACAGGCAGCTGTCTCTCTATTTGCAGAGCTATTGATCCCAAACTGCCCCGTACAGAAAACTGCACCCCACTTTGCTCCTGTGAGCCAGGTTTGAGACCTGTTCTCCCCACCTAGTACAGGATACCAGATTCACTACAGGTAGATCCACTTCATCCAAGAGTGTTTATTCATGCATAGCCCTCTAGATTTCACTAGAATAGATTGAGCAGCAGAACTGGAACGGGGGGGGGACATAAAAACTAACCCCAGAACCTCCCCAATGCTTTGCAGCAAGCCTCAGGTGTGTTCCTTTGATGGAACACCCCCTCTGTCATTTGAAAAGCACCCTCCATCGTTCAAGGATTCAGAGTGTTTCACAGGCAGTGCCACAAAACAACCCTCCAAGAAACATACTTTCAAGAACTCAGAGCAACATGCAATCCCAACAGATAGCCCATTACCCAGCTAACACTAACCACCAACCCCATCATCCTTGGCCTAAAATGCAATAGGCTCTCACCATAACATCACACCCAGCTGAGTAACTTGCAGCTACTACCAGCCTCCAGGAAGATGACCACAGAAGACGTCAGGCACAGAATAGACTACTACAAAGACTCCTCCAGGTACAATTTCAGCAGACTGATTTCAGCCAATAATCATTTATTTAATCAGGTACGTCTTCTGCTTGGCTCCATCTTAACTTCCAACTGCAAAGAAAATACTACACTTACCCATCCCTCCCTTTTTTCTCTGTGATTTTTTTTCCCAGCTACCATACCCCATGTGCCCTAGAGGTCATTTCATGTTGTGGTGACCCCAGCCCCATTCTTATAGGGCGAGCATGCTGACCCAAAGACACCACGGATGCAGCCCTATTTTGCGCTTTGACGTATCCCCAGCAGTTACAATAAGACATTAGAACTGGGACGCCAGAACTGAGAGTGTTTTCTTACGGGACCCCAATCTGCAAAAAAAAAATTGAGGGGGTGCCTGTTGAGAGACCCCCTCTTCCCTCAAACTCCACTGGAGATTTTCTCTCCACCAAGCCCATTGTGCTAAAAGAGCAGGTTTGGGGTTCCCTTCGTTCTCCCATCATCTGCCACAGGAGCCCTTGCGTGGAGCAAGCGGGGAGCGAACAGCTGCTGCCGATTCCTTTTTTCCGAAGGAGGGAGGGATGAGCTCCTTCTCGTGCTGCCCCCCCCCATCAGCCTGGCTTGGAGAGACACCCCCCCCCAAAGCCGTGCCCTCCAGCAGCACAGCCGAGGTGGTGGGCCTCTGGAAGAAGCAAGAGCCTGGCTCAGGGCGCCCTGGCCTGGACCCGGGACGTGCCGAACCTTCCCCACTCCTGCAGCCCAGCTTGGGCCCTTCCCAACATGTTCTGAGTGGGCCGTTTGTTTGAAAACAATTCATTTGGGAACAAAAGGAAATGCCAGACATTTGTTGTCTTCGGTGGGGCGGCTCTTCTCTCTGTCTCCTTCCTCCAGCTGCTCTTTATTTATCTACATTTGTCATGTTAATACCCTGCCTTGTCTTCCAAGGAATTCCAGGTGGTAATCACAGCCTCCCCCGCTGCTTCCCGGGTTTTTATCCTCCAAATAAAACAACCCTGAGAGGTAGGTTAGGCTAAGAGAAGGGGTACTGGCATACTCTAACTGGCTGAGGTTTCTGAACAGTCTTCAAAGGCAGCCCCACGAACGGCTCATTACAGTAGTCCATGTCGGATGTAAATTAGCCACGGGTCGCCATAGCGAGATCAGACACCTCTAGGGATGGAAGCAACTGGCACAGTAACTTGAACTGTGCAAACTCGCTCCTGGCCACCACGTGGGCTCCGGGCTAAATCTGGGAGGTTTTCCATGGTCTCAAGTGAGGAATTTTCTAGTTTAAGTGAAGAAAATGGGAATAGAGGCTCCCATCTGCAAAACAGAGGTTCTGCCAGTGATCTCCAGCCTTCCTCGTAAGGATAAAACCAAGCTCAGGCTATATGATAGAGTTTGCTCACAATTAGAAGCAGGGCTGCCTTTAGAGAAAAAAAGTCATCTGTTCATCCTAGCATTAAAGGTTGTTTCATCTGATAATTAGCTTCATTTAGCTCAATGAGTAAGTTTGTAAGTATTGTCTGGTGATTGCCCACTGGCATGGAAACAGAGGGTTCATCTGTTATGTCTGATTGTCCAGGAACCCAAGCTTTGAAGAAAGACATCTCTTCTTCTTGTGAAACTGGCTCCTCTTCAATTCAGCCCTAAGATGCTAGTCCTCATGCCGCCGGATGGAGAGCTGGTTCCAAGAGAGGGTTAGAAAACTGACTCGGTCCGGCTTCTCTGTCATAGACCTTGAGGGGGTTTCGAGCAGGGCTCTCTTCAGCCTTAGCTGGAGATGCTTTGAGGGAATGATCCTGCACCCCTCTGCCTTCATAAAAGGGGCTTCACTGCCACACTGCAGCCCGTCAGATGTACCCTGGGGGCATCATCCAGAAACCAAAAAGGGCTGTCACAGATGATCTCATTGAGCAGCAACACAGGCCAAGAAAGACAATGAGGGCAAAGAGGGGTGATGTCTCTTTCCCCAGAGGGTGGCTGGGTGGGACCTATTTATTTTATTGCCCTTTTACACTCACACACAAGCTGGCAGATGGTCGCATGGCAAGGCAGTTGGGCTCCCTCTCTGTCCTTCCTCGTGAGTCAGCCTCCCAAGACCCGAAATGGGTTTTCTGACAGAAAAGCCTCGGTTTCCTCTCGTGTATGGCTGCCTGCACCGCTGACGTCAAGGCGGGACCAGCAGTGGCATTGGAACCGAACAACCAGCAGACGGACAATGTTGTGGTTTTCTTCTCCGCCGAGGTGCATGGTGGAACATGGCGCCCTTCCACAGCACCACCGTGCCACAGAAACGTTTGTGCTTTCTCTCTCTCTCTCTCTCTCTGGGCCCAACCCAAAGGCCTTCTCCGTTGTTCCTGCTCGGTGGCGGCCGGCCTTGTTTTCTATTTATACAACTCCGACGTGTCTGCTATTCATGATAATTTTCTGAACCGGGTCCAGTTTGGCTCAGGGCGGCTTCATCATCATCCCGGACTTTCCAGCGAAACCGTTGTTTTTTCCACTCCGTAGAGATAGTGGGGCCTGAGTCCTGGTTGCTCCCTCTTCGTGTCTCGCACAGAGGGTTCCCCAGAAATCTGTTTTCAGTTGTGCGGCGGCGCACGGCACGCCGCGGGTTGCCTCGCCTGGAGCGCTGCGCTTGCGTCGGTCCTGCAGACGGCTCCGTGGGCGTCCCCCGCAGGGGAACTGTCCGGCCATCTCCTCGGCACAACGCCTTCGCTGGAGAAGAGAAAAGCTCTTCCTGAATCCATTTTTGCAGTCTAGCAATCATCCGGGGGGGGGGGGGGGCTCCCTGCACTGGGCCTGTGTTTAGAAGTGACCCCACAAAATGGGTTTTGGGGTGGACTCCCCAGAACCAAAGAATACCCTTACAGCCAATTCGTGACTGTCCAGATGGTGATGCTGATGATGATTCTGGCCACCACTCCCATCTGACTTAGCCATTAAAATGATGAACTTCAATCCTTCCAAAATTTTGCCTCCCCCCCCCTTCTTTTCTTTTTTGGCCTTTAGGATCCCCCTCCGTTTCTCCTTGCGGTTTTGGAAAGTGGTTACGAATGTTCGTTGCCTTGCATTTGAGCCGAACGCCCCGTCTGGAGCCAAAGAATGAGAGAGCTTGAATGCCATCCCACCCACCCCGCTTTCCTGGCTCCTTGGCCCTCCTCAAAAGTTGCCAAGTCACAATCCTGATGTGACAGAAGAATGCACAACCGGCCAGCGCCCTGACAATCTAACCTCCTTCTCCTGCCTTTCCCTGGGGTTTGTCATCCAGAAATTGCAAATGTCAGTGCTTTCGGGATCCTTATGTTTCCGCAAAAGTGGCGGCAGGAAAACCAATGGGCCCAATTCCTGAAATCCGTTTGAGGTGCAGCAAACACTTAAGAGCTTGTTATGCGATAACAGCAAGGTTTGGGGTCTGCACCCCCTCCCCAGAGTCTTTCTCCACCTGGGAGGGGGGGGTGCCCTTCAAGCTGTTGGCCGACAAGTTGCAGATTCGAGGTGTTGTAATCCAAAAGATCAGGAAGGGTTCAGGTTGGGGAGGGAAGTTTCCTTCGATCCTGTGTGCGAATTTCAGGCTGCCGCATCAAAAGAACATCCACCAGATAAGCTGCATGAACAAGATCCGCCTGTGGTTCTCGATTCCCCAGACCGTGCCCAAGGCGAGTTCCAATACTGCTCTTGCCAAGATCTGTCTCCCTGCCTGGAGATCGGGAGAGGCTGAGGATACCCAAATCTTCAATTGGCGGCCCTACCTGCGACTTCTCTGTCTGCACTCCGACTCGCACAATGGAGAAGGAGATGCCGGGGGGGGGGGGTTGGAAATGTCACCCTTTCCGAGTCTCCGGTGCTGGGCCAAAGACCTCGATTCCACGGGGAGGGAGAGGCGTTTTAATCCGGTCGGGGTTTTAATCCAAACTTTACAGGGTTTGTCCAAGACGCTTTTCCGTCCGAATGTGGAACAGAGCAAAACTGGCCCAGCTTTCCCATCCGGAGTTTTTGAGCTCTCCGGACCCACATCAAAGGCCACCCGGCTCCTGACTAATCCCCACTAAACCTTTCTCCTGGAAATCCGAGCAGGGAGAGACACAGGATCTATTAATCCCTCTGTTTCTTTCCCAGCACTAGCTGTGCTCTTGTGGGACGGTGCTGGGGGATTTAGGAGCGGATCCAGAACACAGCTTTGACCCCCAACCTGCTCCGAAAGGCGGGGTGGGGTGGGGGCTGATCCTTGCCTCCTACTCATGGGGACAGGCACATAGAGGGGAGTGCGGGGCCGTTTCGTGTGCTGTGTGGGGCAGGCCTAGAGGGAGAAGTATGAGATGCGGGACCCATAGCAACCCACAAACGGAGGCATCATAGCCACAGGGGCGCACGATATGTTCCAGAACCAAATGCTCCCTCCATCAGGTGGGAGGCATAGCCAGGTTTCATGGCCCGCCTGCAGGGCTTCCTCCCCTGGTGCACAGATGTCGGTGGTTGCCGCTATACGTGGAGGTGAGGGCACGTGCCAGCTCCCGTCCGGCTTCAAGAGACGCCGTGTGCGAGGAGAACAACGGCGCAAGGAGGGGGGACGGTGTGGGTCTCTGGTTACCCGCGCGCCTTGTCCATTCCAACACGCGGAACCACTTAGGCCTGATTTCACGCTCACTCCTTTAATCAAGAACATCTTCATTTCCTCTTGGGAAATATGAGCCCGGGGGGGGGGGGAGCGCAAAATGGAGAGCTTTTTGAATGGGTTTCATCCTGCTGGGGGGGGGGGAGAGCCAATGCCTTGGAATCTAGTCACACCGCCTATGGCGCCCACAGGCCAAGAAACGCCTCTTCCGCCAGTGCGTGGCTACTTCCTGTCGGACACAATGTCACTTCTTCCTCCACTGCTTTATAAGCAAGACTCCGTCTCAGAGAGCCATGCTTTCAAATGGCTACATCAGCCTCTACCTTGCCCCAATACTTTCCTAATGCCTAGGCTGACTAATTACTTCCTGAATAGATCAATGAAAAGCGTCCAGCGATTAAGCTGTGGGTCAGGACATCATCCCCTGAGAGCTCAGGAGAAACAGCCCTTTCACCCACGGCAAGAAGGTGGGAACGCGTCGCCGATGGATTTCTAGAACCGGACAGGAATGTTGTCCCAGAAGGTCATTTCTAGAACCGGACAGGAACGCAGGTCCCCAGGAAGCTCTCCCCTGCCGGTCCCTGATTTTTTTCAAACAGCTCAGAGAAAGAGAGAGAGAAAAACGAGGAATACAGAGATGGAGATGCCTTCCGGCCAGCAGGAAGGGGGTTGTGTGGAAGGAAAGGCCGAACGAGCCTCTGGACGGAGGGGGATCAAAATCAGAGAAGAGTCAAAGGAAAGATAAAGTGGAAGACCACTGGAGCATGTTGGTGGGCAACATCTCGCCCATGTATTCTGGAACATCTAATATTAGGATGATCAAAAACAAAGGCTTTGAATTGGGCCTCAAAATTGGGACCTAAAAAAAAAGACAACGTTTTTTTTTAAACAACGGCCTAGTTCTGGTTCATAACGATCTTGATATATTTTCAAAACAGTCTCCAAGGGAAGTCTCAAGTATAAGGTGTTGCAGTAGTCTTGCCCAGACGCTATCGGCACAGAGAGAACATCAGTATGGGCTAACCACCTGTGGAAGCACCTCCACAACCTCGCAAGCAGGAGAAGGCAGCCGGAGGTTCACGTACTATTTGGCAAAGAGCCGATGGGAAACCAAAGTGGTGTTCACAGAGCTACGATAGAAAGTGCCTGCGATCCCCGATGTCGCGCGTAGCTTGAGGAGGGGCAGTTGGGGAGGGAGGACAGGATGGAGGTGGGAGGGGGGGAAAAACATCCACCAAGTGGGTCAGCTCAGGAAAAGAAGGAGGCTCTGTGGCTTCCAGGCATGCTTGCTTCACATGGAACTAGTTACATCCGAGCGCTCGTGCGTGGAGGAGCCCCAGCACAAATTGGTACGCGCTCCTTTCCAAAGGAACCTGGAGACGAAGCCAGCTGGAGAGGACCGGCCGTGGTTAAGAGACAGCGGCGCTGGGAAGGAGAGGAGCAGAGCCTAAGGGGGGGATCAGCCACCTCCACCTGCTCGCTTCCTCTTGGATCAGGGATAATCCATCACAAGAGGCCACACCTCACCTCAAGGCCCAGAGGGCGAAGGAGAGCGTGTGTGTGTGTGTGTGTGTGTGTGTGTGTAGATTTTACCACTTCTCTCGGCTCCTCTTCTGTTCTGATCAAGCACCGGATTCGTGTTAAAAGAAGCCTCTGCCCAGTTCCCACCTGTCGTCCAGCAACCATCTCAGGAGACCGAAACTTATTTCCCCTTGTTTTCCTTTTCCCTCCTCATCCTTTCTTCCTTCGGTGTCGTGTCTTCCCAGGCGGTCGGCTGGAGGGCAGAGTTTGTCTTGTCTTTCAATGACACACAAACCACTCTGGGCCCCTTTCCAGCCACCTTGTGCTGTAGCAATTATAGCGTTCAGGTAGCCGCTGAGAGACCTGGGTTCAAATTCCACCTCGATTCAAAATTCACGGGGTGAAAGGGCCATAACAAGGGCAGGGCAGCCAGGACTTTGCCTCAGACCGCCCATAGGAAGGTGGGGCAATCATTTTAGAGGCGAATCGACTGGCGAATTTCGGAAAAGAAATGGATAGACTAAAACCTTTTCCTTATGGGGAGAAGGAATGCAGGCGGCATTTTTAGCAGAAAAAACTCCGAGGGTCAAGGGTTACGATGCGCCCATGCCAGGCTTCTCACTTCAGCCTTTCCAGCTGCTTTGTGTACAATAAGATGTCAAGTAAAACCAGATGCAGCTGATTATCATGCGGAGTTTGGACTCCTGGAGCCATTCCACGTCAAGTAAGGTGGACGCTTAGTATGGAGAGGGCTTTTTTTTTTAAAAAAAAAAAATCCTTTGTTTTATGTGCTGAAAAGACAAAAAAAAACCTCCAGCTTGCGCTGAAATTAGCAGAGGGAGCCTTTGAAATCTGGAAGGAAGGAAGGAGATGATGCATGGAAGGAAGGGAGGAAGAAGGGAGGAAGGGAGGGAGGGAGGAGATGATGATGATGCATGGAAGGAAGCAAGGAGATGATGATGCATGGAAGGAAGGGAGGGAGGGAGGGAGGGAGGGAGGGAGGATGATGCATGGAAGGAAGGAAGGAAGGAAGGAAGGAAGGAAGGAAGGAAGGAAGGAAGGAAGGAAGGAAGGAAGGAAGGAAGGAAGGAAGGAAGGAAGGAAGGAAGGAAGGAAGGAAGGAAGGAAGGAGATGATAATGCATGGAAGGAAGGAAGGAAGCAAGGAAGGAGATGATGATGCATGGAAGGAAGCAAGGAGATGATGATGCATGGAAGGGAGGGAGGGAGGGAGGGAGGGAGGGAGGGAGGAGATGATGATGATGCATGGAAGGAAGCAAGGAGATGATGATGCATGGAAGGAAGGGAGGGAGGGAGGGAGGATGATGCATGGAAGGAAGGAAGGAAGGAGAGAGATGATGATGCATGGAAGGAAGGAAGGAGATGATGATGCATGGAAGGAAGGAAGGAAGGAAGAAGGGAGGGAGGGAGGGAGGGAGGAGATGATGATGATGCATGGAAGGAAGGAAGGAGATGATGATGCATGGAAGGAAGGGAGGGAGGGAGGGAGGATGATGCATGGAAGGAAGGAAGGAAGGAAGGAAGGAAGGAAGGAAGGAAGGAAGGAAGGAAGGAAGGAAGGAAGGAAGGAAGGAGATGATGATGCATGGAAGGAAGGAAGGAGATGATGATGATGCATGGAAGGAAGGAAGGAGGGAGGGAGGGAGGGAGCAAGATGATGATGCATGGAAGGAAGGAAGGAGATGATGATGATGCATGGAAGGAAGGAAGGAAATGAAAGGACAGCTGCAGCCTGACAAACATGGCAGTAGCCCTCTTGCTGGTGGATGCCAGTCCCGCATGTACTTCTGAGCCCAACCAGCCATTACTGCCAAGGTGGGCACGTTTGCACCAGTCACACCCAAGAATGACCTCTGGACAGATTGTCGTGCCAGTGCCAAATTTGTGCACCCTCACCGTTTCGGTTCCCTGGGTCAAAAACTGGCTTGCCTGCCCTGCCTTAAGTTATTGCCTTGGCATCTTGTCACAGGAACACCCAGACTCCTCTAGCGGCCTGACCCCCAGCCAGGCCAACCCTCCACAGCTAAAACACCCCCCCTGACTGTCCGTCCACTCTGTCTGACAGCCTCCAAGCCTGTCAGCTGCCCACGGGCCCTATTCTGCTCTCGGGCAGCTGTTTACGGCCCAGAAGATCTTCCTAACTTTTAATCAGGAGCCCCCTTCTTGTTTTCCAAGTGGGGGAAGCAGAAGGAAAAGCAGGTTTTGATCTTTGCTGGTTATTTTCTTTCCCGTCTGCTGTTTTACTGTTTGTTAGTCTTCACTCACGTTGCTCTGTTTGATATTTTATATTGTTTTCATGTTCTGATTTTACATAAACCCTTCTCCAGGATTTTTGTTTTAGAAGTTGGAAAGTCGGATAGAAAAACACTTTGAAGCAACAAAGTTTTCACGCATTAGTCAAGGGCCAAATGTTTAACTATTTTTCCCCGGTTATTTGTTGTATAAGGGGAATAGCCTCAGAGAGGTGTGAACCAGGAGAATTAAAATACTGACAGATTATCGCAGCATTTGCTTAAGTGACATGTCGACCTAAGGCTGCGTTTGTGCTGCAGTGTGTGATTTCACGCCACAATTTTAAAAGCCCTCTACTGCAGACTCCAACTGTACATGACCAGAAGCGTGTCATTTGTGAGCAAAATCACTCAACGTGATAATAGCTAACTTTTCTGCCTGCGCAGTCAGACTTGCTTATTATTCGTTTGTTTGTTTATATTTTATAGGCTGCCTTTCTCCCAAAAAGGGGGTCCAAGGTGGCTCACAATATTAAAAGAATAGAATTAAAAAAACACAACAGGTCAAACATTTAAACAAACAATCAAACTGTACACTAATTAAAATAGAATGAATAATTAAAAGCGGGTAAACATTAAAAACTATTTTAACTTTAAAATGACGTTCAGGGGGCTTGTTAAAACTCTGCCTGAAAAGCTGTTTATCTCCTGACGACCAATCACAAAACACAGCAAGATAATTTGCAAGCTACGGGTCAGTCAGACAATCAATCTTGCATAGAGAAAGGAGAGAGAAAAAAGAGGGATTTCTCTTCCTTGATTTCTCACCAAGAGCAAGAAGCTGTGACACGTGCTTGCTCAACAACCAGAAACTTGAAGAAATCCTGCTGTGACAATCAGATGTCCTAAGCAGCTAAGGAATTTCCTCTCCTAACGACAAGTTATCTACAAAGCCTGTTTTGGCCCATAGCTCCTAAAACTTCCCGCTCTGAATGACACACTCTATAATGTATGGCTTGACCTTTATAGAGTCCCTCCAGATGTTCTTGCTGGCTCTCAAAAGACTGCCAAAGGTGCACATCCATTGTGATAACAAGTGGTGGTGATGGTCGCAGGCCACTTAAGAGTGTTCCCAGGACACAAGGGACAGTGTTCCCAATTTTGGCTGGCACTTCAGAGTGGCATTTCCACTCGGGGAACCAGTATCCACAGGGACCTTGCCAGATTAGTCTTTTCTCTGATGGATTTGCTCAAAGTTGGGGAAATTCCCATTAAGAAGACTGAATGTATGCGAGTCCCAGAACAACAGCTGTTTGGATGGCTTCAACCTGTTCCCCTTATATTCCTTCTTCTGAAAAGTACTGTATTTCATCAAACCCAACCTTTTCTCAATGCCCCAAATGGCTATTTGGAATCAATCCATCAATCAATCAATCTGTCTGTCTGTCTGTCCGTCTCTTCCGTCCTTCCATCCATCCATCATCCCTTCTTTCCTTTTTTCCTTCCTTCCTCCATCATCATCTCTTTTCTAGAGTGGCCTTTTAGGCCAGATGGGCGGGGTATAAATCAAATAAATCAAATAAATAAATAAATATTTTTTTAAAAAAAAGGTGACACTCAACAAATGCATTTTCCCAAGGTCCTAAACCACCACCATATCATCCCCCCCTTTCTGTTCAATCAATTCTGTAAACGAGCAGTCCAAGGTAGAAAAACCTGCTCTGCTCTTCCTGCAAAGGAGTGAATCAGCCACTGCTGTTGAATCCTGCGCAGCCCGAGTCCTGCCTTCCATCACAAGGAGAAACCGGGCCCAAAGAACACCCCATGGGGACTCTGTTCCGCTCAACGAGCGTGAAAGCGTTACAACACGGCGCACACGCACTCTCACGCATGAGCGTTGATTAGGCATGTGCTCAAAGCGCCGGGCGGAAAACTGGGACCAGGGAGAAGGGCGGGCACCCGTCCAGCGCCCTGTCTGGAGCCATCACCGGGCGTCTCAGATCATGCCCTCCAGGGTTTCTGTCCCTCCACGCCCTGATTCCTGGGCACCCGACACATTCTCAAGTGACGCGGAAGCAGCTCTCTCAGCTTTAAAGCTGAGGGCCTGCCGCCCACGCGTGCCCCCTCCCGCCAAGGATCTCTGTTACACTGGGTTGCTTTGAAGAGTCTTATGCCCGCTGCCAAAGTAGAATGGAAATGGATCGCCAGCCTTTGGCACCTAGGCCAAACCTGGCAAACAAAGATCTCAGACAGACCATCATCCTGGATGCAGGATGTTCCCGGGGGGCCCCAATCCGTCTTATCTACAAAGAACGATTCTGGCAGCCAACACCCTCGGAATCGATGGCATGGGGAGAAAGTCGCAAAAGACCCCTCTTCCTTCCTTCATCTCCCGGCTAAACACCCAGTGAGGACAAACAGATCTCTTCGGACATGAGTGGAAGGGAAGAAAATGTGGGTCTCTCAGAAACCGAGCATATTTGGGGAGAGTTTGGCAGGGTTGTGAGAACAGCTCAGTTCAAGGCGACCGCCAACATCAACTCATCCGGCAGCTCCTAAGGCTCGGACGCTAAACCTTCACCTGCGTTTCTCACTGGAAAGTCCATTAAAAAAATGTTCTTGGCACTTTCAATATAGTTTTGGCATCAGTGAGGATAATATCTCATGCACAGCCTCACAGATTATCTTTCCTCCCCCCTTTTTTTGCAATCATGGCCCAATTTTGCATAGCGCTGCTTTTTTTTAGTGTTGTTTTGTGAAAAACTGTGTAAGGCATACCTTCTGAAGAAACTGTGCACATTGTCGGAAACCAGGAAGAGGGCTGTTTTTATTTAACAATATTGAACGCTTTGATGGGTCGTTTGTGTCTTCCTTGACAAGGAGCCGTTTGTTGCCCGAACGTTGCTTTTTAGACAGAAAGGGGACTTGGGACCAGCCTTGATAACGGAAAAAAAAGAAGTCCCCCCCCGCCACCCCCTGGCTTTTGGCTGAAGGGGAGGAATTTCACAGAGATTTAAAATAATTACTCGAGGTGTCTCTGCCTCATCCTGTCGAGACAACCCAAGTCAAAGAGAAGGAGGAATTTAGCGAATATTCCTTCCATGCCAACAAAGGCTTCTTGTGAGACAAAACACACTTTTTTTCTGCGTGATCCACTCCTTTCCAGTACTTGCAGTCTATTACAGACATGCAAAACCATGTCTGTTTAATAAAAACCAAACAAAACCGAATGCAATTTTAAAAAAAGACGCCCAAATGTGCTGTAATCAAGGGTGGAAATCTATTCAAAGGGCATCGTTTGGGAATAGTGGATAAATAAATATATAGATTACAGGAAATAAATGAATTTCCATGTGGGAAGGAATGACGTTAAGTCTCCCAACAACCCAATGCAGAGTTGAGAGCCTTCAAGGGTGGGATCTTTAGAAAAGCAGCAAATTCAAGTTGAAGGGATCCTGACATCTCCCCGCAAGTCCATGTGGTCTCATTTCTGCATGAAACATTGGCCTGTATTTTAAACTTCAAAATAAAACATTTGAATAGCATTGAACTCTATGTGTATAGAGAGCGCTCTGTCTCTCAAACAGTAGATTGTGTATTTCTAATTGCGGAATCATACAATTGCCAGAATGGAAGGAGCGGTAATGGCTTGAGAAATTTCAGAAGCAAGGTAGGGTCGGCCAGGATTGGTCGAGGAGCTTCTAGCTGCCGACCAGCTAGATAGAGGAGAGGGTCAGAGACCAGATGGATAACTGGGGATGGATCAGGGCAGAAACATGATATTACAGTTTGGGCCAGTGAGGCGGGTTCCAGGCGGAAGGGGCAGAAAGCAGTGCCTTAGAGCATATACAAAGTGATTTTTCTTGACACGGACAGCTATTTTTTCAGAGCATCGTCTTCCCGGAGAAACACTATGTTTTGGAAATTCTTGCAAAGTTGTGTTTTTTCTCCCCCCCCCTTCCAAATTCTCTTTATGAGGTTTGTGTCTCTCTGTTGCATGTGGGTGTCTTAGAGTTCACGTTTACAATCCAGAAGAGGCTGGCGAGGAAGCTAGACCGAGAGCCTAAAGCAAACCCTGGCAAACCTCGTGCTTGTTGGGTGACCATAGGATGAAAAAACTAAAAATTGGCAAGGCTCAGTGACAAGCGAGCATCCCAGAGAGGCACCAAAACAGGGACCTGTGTTCTCCGCTGGTTGGAAACTGGAGACCGATTTCCCTCTTGGTCCAGCCGGAGCTCAGGCAGCGTTTGGCGTGGGGACATCACGGCGGGTCAAAACCTGCCAAAACCATACCCTTTCGCCTTGCGCAAGGAGGGGAAGAGAAAACAAGGAGTTGGGAGAGGCAAAGATTCCCCCGGGGAGGGACACACCTCAGCTGGGGAAAATAAAATCTCCTGATGCCTTTTTCCAGGGCTGTCTTGGGGGGGGGAGAGAAATATTTTGGGGTCCAGCTTGTGGGATGGGCTGCGGTGGCTTCTGGGCTCGTGGGCAGATACCAGAATCCTCCGAGGGCTTTCTGGGCCGGATCCCTGCCACGCTCCCAGCTTAGCAGCTGAGCGACGCTATTCCCCCTCGCCCCCCGGGAGCGTGGAAATCCCGCTCTGTCTGCCAAGCTCCCTGAATCATCTCTTCCTCTCTTTCAGCCCGGGCGGAATGAGGGACCGCAAGCCAAAGGAGAGCCCTGCCAGGTCACGCCAAAGTCCAGCATGTGAGTCCCGACTCCGACCACCCCGGCTTCCCGTCTCTTCTTCCCTTTGCGACAAGGGACATCCCGTGGGGTAGACTGCCTCGGGACATGGAGGCTCCATTCCTAACGCTCTACCCGCTTGGAGCCAACAGTCTCCCAAGCCCACCAGACTGTTTCCGACAGGGGACACCCATTCACGAAGGCCCTTCTTTCCTCTCTCTTATGCACAGGTGAAGAATTCTTGACCAAAAGCCATCTAATTTTTGTCTTGAACCTTCAACCCAGGGAAGGTTTAGAAGGCCGTTAATTGTTGTGCTTTTCAAGAGCTTTTAAACAGCAGGAAATGCGTTCCAATGTTGAGAGTCACGCTAACTTTGGGCCTTAATTTCTGAAGCAGGGGAAAAAAACAAGTTTACCAGCTGTTTTATTTTGCCAACCCTTCCAATGAGAGATGTACATCTTTGCTTATTACAGTATCCCAGGTAAGACCGGCAACAACAAAAAGTTTTAAATTTGCTTCCATGAGGCAAGGCTTGGTGAATTGTTCCTGCAATATTTTTTTTTTTGGAATTTCTTTAATGGAAAATTTGCACAAAACCCTCTATCTTTGCAAGAGACAGTGAAAACGGAGGGGGGAAGGAGGTATCCTTCTGTTTAGCACAGAAAACTTTGAACACTGTGCAAAATACAATTTTTCTATATATAAAAAGAAAAAAACCAGGCGTTTACATGAAACCCCCATCTATTGTTATGATCTTTGGTGTTCACAAAAATAAGTCCTGGCCTTTTTGATCTTGTACAGGAGCACAATAAATAAATAAATAAATAAATAAATAGATAGATAGATAGATAGATAGATAGATAGATAGATAGATAGATAGATAGATAGATAGATAGATAGATAGATAGATAGATAGATAGATAGATAGATAGATAGATAGATAGATAGATAGATAAAATTCAGAGCAGCCATCTGTTTCTTCACTGGAGCAGCATTTCAGAATTAATTTATTAAAAATAGGCTTAACCAGCTTTTCTCCTTCAAAAGGACTGCAGGTGGCTCATGTCATGAAAAGACAATATTGAAAAGCTGAAAACAGTAAGGATACAAATATTTCTAAAAGAACCAAACAAGCCCCAGGTGAAAAAGGGTAAACATAATCAACAGCAACAACAACAAAAAAGGATTCACAACAACCAGGCACAATACTCTCCATTTAAAAAAAACCCAGTCTCGCACCCAGGCCCTAAGGGGGAGGGGAAGCATCAATGGGGCCTCAACCAAGGGAGGGGAAGGGGGGGGTCTTAGCCCCCAGGACACCCATCTTTCAAGGCCAGAGAAGTCTAGAAATCTGGATTCAACCAGTGGGTGCTGAAATAAGAGAGATGCCAACAATCTCTTGCTTTAATCACCTTCTATTTTTGTCTCTTTCTTGTGGGTGGGGGGGGGGCAGAACACCACATGATCATCATCCTTTTTCATGGTGGAGCGGTTGAGGGATGATGCCCCATAGGGTAAACAAAGGGGGGCTTATTATGTTTCTGGAGCTCATGCAGGTGTTCCACCTTCTTTCCCCCCCCCCCCCCCCAAATAAGCTTTCAGCCAAAGGAAGAAAATACAAGGGGAAAGGCAGAGAGGACAAGGGGAGTCGAGTAAGACCCCTTAAACGTCCCATAATTGTTCATTAAGAAATAGTGGAGGTTGACCGTTGGGTCTCTGCACGGGGAAACTACACCCGCCTGGACGCGGAAAGGTTTGATCGCTTTTTCTCGATTCTCTGGCGGGGGGGGTGCCTGGCCCTTCCGAGTGGCTGGAGCGATTTGTCCGGTTCATTCCAACAATAAATAAAAGAGGACCCAGAAGCCACCCAAAGTTTGAATCGGCGCCGGGGGGGGGGGCTTCCCAATGTCTCCACGGCAAGGCCAGTTGCAAAGAAGAGTGCCTCTGTTCTTACGCAGAGTGCCTTTCGCCTTTGTCTACAGAGTCGCCCGTCTGCACCTGTCGGCTTCCAGGTAGGCTGGGATGCCCGCCGTATTTCAGGTAGGCTGCCCAAGCCCCTCTCCACCTCCCCTGATCTCCCCACACCTTTGGGGCAGATTGTGGACAAGGGTGTCCGATGGTGAGGGGGGTGTAAGATAGAAGGCGGTGGGGGGGGGCCAAAACCAGCCAGGGTGGGGCCGCCTCATAACTTCCCTGTGACTTCATCCTTTCCTGCCTCTTTTTTAGAATGGTGTTTATTTCTTTGGAAGACTTTGGTCTTGGCATCCGGCCCTTTCGCACAGCGAACGAGCGAGCGAGACAGCAGCCAAACAGCGGGGAACTGACCCGACCCGGCCCGGCTCACCCCCACCCCCCTGCCCGCAGGAATGTGGCTTTATCAATAAGCCCTGCCAGCAAAGGCGAAGTAGTGGAGGTGGTGGTGGGGGAGTGGCACCTGCCAGGAATCGGGGCCCTCCATCCGGGAGGAAAGGATCCATGCCCCCAGAGAGGCCAGGCCGGCACATGGGGAAAAGGGCCGGGGTGCCAGGCCGGAAATGCCGAGATTGTCTGGATCTGAAAGAAAGAAGCCCGGGCCAAAGTTGCTCCCCAAAGTGGTGTGTGGGGAACGCAGGGAATAGGAGAGGGAATGTTATTCCGACATGCCGTACATGCATGCTTAAAAGGGCAGCAGGAGAGCATCAAAAAGTTGCTTTCTTGGACTGCAATCTCTTGCAAATGATCTGGGTTGCATCCTAAGATTTGCAAAAAAATACCGTATTTTTCGCTCCATAAGACGCACCTTTCCATAAGACGCACCAATTTTTTAGGAGAAGAAAACAGGAAAATATAATCTGTTTTCTTCGCTCCGTAAGACGCACAGACTTTCCACCCCCCTGTTTTGTGGGGAAAAAGTGTGTCTTATGGTGCGAAAAATACGGGTAACTCTGAAGTATCACGGGCTCTCGTTTCGGAAAGGAAAATGCCTTCTCCACCGAAGTCTTGACTCCCGAGGCATGGAACAGGGTTCTCTGAACAGGCAGACCCTTCCTCTTGAGCACCCTTCCATCTGGTGGGAAAGACTCAAGCAGGGACCCCTACGGATTCCCTCCTGGCAGGGCAGAAAAGTCCCGCTCTTTCTTTTTCTGCCTCGGGAGTCATGAATAAGCCAGCCGGTCGCAACCTATTCCCAATATAGAGCTTGACCATGGAAAGCTAAGCAGAGGTTGACCATCGGGCCTCTGCATAAGTCACCGTTTGGACCGTACCTTTTAAAAAAGCCAAATTTCACGGAGCTGATGAATCCTGCCTCCTTTTTCTCTGCTTCTTAGTTCCTTTAGAGATGCAAGAGAAGGGCCGGGCCGTCCATCTCTGACAGTTGAGGCTGGGGGGGGGGGGGCAAACGCACAATTAAATTAGCCACTGAGGTGGAGGTTTGACGCTTTTTCTTCCATACTTGCAGGTCGGAGCTGGTGGCTCTCTCCGGCTCATCTTGGCCCGCTTCTCATGGCGTTCGGAAGGGCTGTGCAAAAGCTACATGCAAAACCAGGCTCAGAAAAAAAAGGCCCAGGAGGTGTATTTTGTTAGAACACCGGGCTGAAATTTGGGAGAGCCAAGGGGAGCTATCTTCTCCCCTCCTGCCACTGGGATGTGCACCAGTTGCCTCCTTGTAGACTGGCCTACCTCCCAGGGCTGTTTGTGAGGTGCCTGAGGAAAGGTGAGGTGCAAAGGCAGTCATTAAGCAGAGAAAGCAACGTGTTTCTGCAGTGGCCACGTGGCCGTGGCTTCAGGCCCCAAATCCCGGATGTTGGCGTGCAAACGCCACGGCGCTTTGGTGTGAGTCCTCAGCCGCCCACGTCAGAGAGCTGGACGTGGATCCTCCACTCTGGCTGCTACGAAGCCCAGCCGGGGTCCGCAGCCCTGGGCCAGGTGCTCCGGAAAGCAGGTGCAAATCTGGCAGAACGGACCCTTCCCTTCTTGCGGGTCAAGGTCTTGCTTAGCCGTCCCGGTCATGTCAACCGGGAGCTGGCAAGGCCTCCGTCTGAGTCACCCCCATGTTTTGTCTGCCTCGGTCCAGCCCTTCTGGATTCAATTAGCGTCCGTCCATCCATCCATCCACACACTAGGGCTTTGGTTAAAGAGCGAGGGGAGGGGGGAAGGAGGTCTGTTTGGTTGTAAAACGGAGAAGACAGATATCCCCATGCGGCTGTTTTCATCTGCGGCACCCCCTCCTCCCTGTTTTCTTCAATTTGGGTGGGGGGAGCCATGCGCTTCGCAATGGAGTGCATGGAGTTACACCCCCTGCAAACGCCATGGGGCGGGAGGGGGGGAGGAACAGCCGCTGGCAGGGACCCACAGCAAGACAAGACAGCATGTTTCAAACGCTCAAAGTGCTGGCAGCATTCTCGGCAGGCGAAACTGGACAGGAAGCGTGCTCACACACACCCCCTCTGGTCCTCATGAAGGACTGGGTCTGCCAACTGGCCTTCTGCACCCAACCATCACCAGTGTCCACCCCATCCCACTCTTTTGTCAGCTGCCTTTGTCAGGGCTCAGCATCCCCCTCCCTCCCGGCTGCTGCCTCTGTACGGTTCTGACCGTCTGTGAACGCCATCATCAAGACAGCAGCACCCCTCTTGGCTTGAACGGGGACAGGGGCTGTTCATCTCACTGCCTGCCCTGAGCAGCCCATCCATGCAAGCTGTTTGCCTTGACCGAACTATGGGACGTTCCATAGTTTGAACACATCCGTCAACCTGCGTATGTTGCATTCTGATTTTCTAGAGCCTGGACTCCTTCGTTTTGGGGGCTGTAGCTCCCAACATTCCCAAGCCTGCACGGTCGTGGCTATGTGAGGTGGAGGATTCTGGACCCTGTAGTCCCAAGACAGAACAAGAGCCAGCCTCTGTTTTTGCCCAGCCCATTCTTCAAAGTTTTATTCACCTTTCCTCCTTTGTGTCTTAGACAAAACATTTCCTCCAGTTTACCACCGCCAATCTGTACATGCTCTGATGCGCTTTTCTCCCAACCCTGACCCTTCAGCAACCGACCAGAGCTGCTGATTTGCACTCATCTCCACAACCCTGGACCATCCCTGATAAAACTGCCAACGGTACCGTCGCACCCATCAACTTTCCTCGATGCCCTCCGTTTCTGGATAAACGTCCATCTACTCTGACCACACTTTCACGCATCTGGCGAAGTGGGCCGCCACAGCCCACAAACGCTCGTGCCAAATCAGGCTCGTGTCTCCCCCCCCCCCGTGCGCCGCCCAACTCTCGGGCTGGCGTCCCAGTCCCAAACACAGAGACGAACAGCTCCGTGGGTGGAGCCCTCTGCTTTGGCTCCGGCGTGGTTACTTGAGCCACGGATTCCTCCCACAAGGCTAACGGGGCTTTCCACTAGCAGATGGTGTAGATGCACCCACTCCCCTTGCGGAAGGAGAACTTAAAAAAGGAATCGTGCATGGACCCATGCATGGTTTACACTGGACATTACTGTACCTTCGTTTGTTTTTACCCCTGCAAGGAAACAGGTGGGTAGGTTCTGAGGAGTCTTTATAGCTAGGTTTGTGGAGGAGACGACCATCAAGAGATACTCACACCACTGAGTATTTGCAGAAGGCTAGTCCTGAGCTTGTGGCTATTCAACAGGAGTAACTGCTTTGGTAACTATCCTGGATGGTCTTGGCCTCCTTCCATCTTATGAACCTGGTGCGATCACGGACTTCCCCACAACTCTAGTGGGGTTATATTTACACAGCCAGACCAGAAAAACGGGGGAGAGCAAAACATGGGCTTGCATCAAATCACGGGTGCAAATGTTTACGTCCAGGTGCAAAATCCAGAACAACCCCCTTATGATTTAAAAACAGAAGGCGGTGCATTCCACCTGAGTTGGGGAAACAGCAGCCAGTCAGTAGGCTATGAGCTGGTTGCTGTGCCAGATCCCGCAGGCGCCTCCTTAAGGGGGATGATGGTCCACCTCCTGGTCCCTAATCCGCTCCCTCCTTCTGGCTGTTTGCCTTTGCACCCCACGGGGAACAGGAGCCCTGCTAAACGATTGTGTCCTCCTCCAGCAACCTACGAGAGGAAGACTTTCCCACACCGTCAATGGCAAAGAAAGATTTTTTTTCCTTTAGGGTCCTGCATTGTGGGATTCCGGGAAGAATCTCGGGGGGGGGGGGAAGAGAACCAAGTCTTGACAGCCTTCTTGACCGGACCGAGGAGAGCTCTTCCCCTTGCTGGAAACAAGAGGACAGAACTTCTGGTGACCGGATCCTGCCAAGAAATGAGGAAGGGAGCTGGAGAAGGTTTCAACCGGAGACAAGAACACGGAGGGGTGGCAGGAGATCCCTTCAACAGAGCACTATCCTCAAGGGGAAAGAGGACCTGTGTGGACACCACCTTGTCGACCTGACTTCCCTTGGGATGCTTGACCCAAAGGGATCAATGCCCTCCGAAGCCGGGCCACGTGGCTTCGCCTTTTTCTAGCCCAGTCCCCGGTCGGTTTCATTTCCTAACATCCATCCCTCTATGTTCCTTGCAAACGTGTGTCGCAGGCTGTCTGCTTATTTCCTGGAGCTTCGCTCGAACCGACAGTCACCAGGGCTCAGCCCCAGCCTATGTGAGCTCAGCTTTGGAGCCGGGTCAGAACGCATTCAAGCGACGACCAGCCGCCTGGTGCTTTAATTGTTTAATGAGAACAGCGAGGTCTGCCTAGCCGCTCCGTGCCTGAAAAAAGAAGAAGAAAGTTTCCCTTCTTCATCCCAGATGTGCGAGGAAGCATCGAGGGTGCTCGACACACACACATAAACAAACACACAAACACACACTTCCTCCTGCCTTCGCTTTGGTGCTGCTTGCTCATCCGATGTTCGGCTGCAGGAGGGAAGGCCCGGCCAGATTTGGTTACGTTTTGCGACATGGAAGTCAAGAGAATCAGTTGAGCGTTGATGTCAGGAGGTCAAGTCTGGCCAGGGATCGAGACGGGAAACTCACAGGGTGGCTTTGGACCGGCTTGACCTCACCTCACCTCCAAGGGGTACAACGGCAAAACTTTGGGAAAGGAAGAGAACGGAAAATCCTTCCCAAAAGAGAATAGGCGCTCAGACGCAGTCCCACAGGGAGTTCAAAAAGACTGGCTTGATTGCCAAGGATTTTGCTCAAAATCGCCCTCTTTTGTTTTGCGCAAAACACCCCAAACCATGGGTGGGGTCATTTTTTTAAAGCAATCTTTCTCTGCCAAACACGGTTCTCCGTCAGTGAGAGGGGATATTTTTTCGGGAGGGCCAGGAAAAAAAACTTGCCATTCTGGTCGTTGAGTAGAAGAATTTGGCTTCTCCTGACCTTCTTGTACGTGGAGTGAAGATGTCTACAGATGTGGACTGTGGGGTGGGGGCCACCCATTGGCATTTAAATCTTAGGGGTACCCATGGGGTTACCCTTTACGCACAGAGTAAGCCCCATGGAACGCAGCAAAACTTAATCCACAAGCAAGGTGAGGGACTGAACCCTCATGCCCCATTTTATGGTTTGGTGGTGAGTTCCATTTTGCTGCGTCCCATTTACTCCCAAGTAAGTCAATTGAAGCCTGAGTACTGTCGCTCAATGGATGGTGTTCCTTCTATGGTTGAAAAGTTTCTTGCCCAACCCAAACGTCAAGGTCTATAGGTCCTTCTTCCCTCCCTTTGACCCTCTTACACTCCTTGACTGACCAGTGCCTGGATCTTTAGGGGTCAAGAACACTTTTTCTCCTCCAGCTTCCCTCCCGCCCGGTGGAACGTTCCTTGCCATCCACCTTGGCTTGTAGGCAAAAGATTCGTGCACGCGCGCCCCCCCTTGCACCCCACCCCAACGCTCAGGTCCGGGTGCCAAGTGGCTCTGTTATGTGGTAAGATGTGAAACATTTTAATCAAATATTCTCCTTTCTTTTCCCAGGCTAGATTCCTAGAAGACAGGAATTTATGGCGTAATCCCACTCCAGCCGCAGGGAAAGTCGGCCAAGGTCAACACCATAAGACGGGGTGAATCTTGCCAACAGGAGAGAACAGCTTGCTCTGCGACGCTGGGGGGGGGGGAGGGAGGAGGGAAGGCGAGCGATAGAACAAGAGGCGCTGGACGCCTGACAGAAAGCAAAAACACGCTTGGAAAGGGAAACGATGGAGACCAAACGGAAAACAGCACAAACAGCAAAGGGTCCCGCCTGACTCAAGCCCGTCGGCTTCTGCTGGGGGCCCGATCCGGAAACCTCAGTGCAGGCCCATCACAGCAAGAAACGGGGGCTGCACGAGGGACCCCCTCACCTTTTCCAGTCTGATTTTTTAATTAATTGGCTGCCATCGGAAAATTGGGCCAAGGTTTTGCACAAATCCAGATTTTTTCCGCCCCGGCGGGGGGCGCGAAATTTCGGTGGCAATGTGAAAAACGGCCGAGAGGCTGTAACCGGGCTCGCAAAACCCTACGCCAACACGAGTCTGCAGAAACCAAGCCCGGGAGGTTGAACGGAGTCTGGGGCGCCATCAACCGGCAGCTGTTTGGGTGTGGGAAACGACTACCGGGAGACCCTGCCGGGGTGGATGGCCTTTCCCTGATTTCGGAAAAGGCGTTGAGGTTGGCCTGAGGTTGACATGCTGGAATCCTGCTGGGCAGAAGGACACGGGCCAGCTTGGCCTCTTCTGGAAGCCCTCTCCACCTGCCGTTCCCAGAAACATGCCAACATGGAGACGCTTCCGTGTTTTCTGTTGAAAGCTAACTGGGCCCCAAAGGAACAGGAGCAGCTGAGTGCCTCCAGAAGCATCTTGAGGAACAGGGTGTGGCGACGACGCGAGAAACGTGCTTGAAATCCCCTTCCTGTGGGTCTGGCGGGGGAGAGCATCAAATCTAGACCGAGAAGAGCCGGGTTCGAAGGGTTGCAGCCTGTTCTGAACCACTGCCCTTCAAGGGCACCTTGGTGCCGGGCCCCTCCTGCTGAAACCAGAGGTTGGGCATGTCATTTTATTCTTGGCCACCATCCTCAGAATTCCCAAGTTTGAATTTCCACTGCTTTCAGCGCTGGAGGGAGATGTCTTCCTGGCAAGGAACTTTTCCAAGTGGTGCTTCAAACACAGACCAAAGTTTTCCTGGAGTTTCAAATTTGCTTCCCACATTCAAACTAAACTTTCTTCCATGTTAAAGGAGAATGTTTTTTTTTGGGGGGGGGGGGAGAGAGACAAAGGAGTCCCCTTTCGCCCAAATGCTTCCTCCTTTTTTGGTCATCACCTGCTGGTCGCCTTAGTGATCACTTTGATGGACTGGAAAAAATATAAGGAAGAAGGATCCTAGCCAGTGATGGATCGCATAGCCCCCCCCCCCCGCTTGATGTGATCACGTGCGCGGGCTGGGAAAGAATGCTATTGAGATACTCCACAGAAGTATTCATTTCAGACACAAGAGATTAACTGCCGGCCTCCAAAACCCACACATTTAAAAGATGTATGGCCCAATTCGGAGAAATAATGGAAGCTTGAAACAACACTGAAAAGGCATATGGAAAAATATGTACAACATATTTCAGTCCAGGGGTCCAAAGGCTATGCTTGCAACCCTTGTTCTCTGAATTTTTCATCTTTGTGGGGGGGGGGGGAAAGGAGGGCAATTTCTGCTCCTGGGGGTTGCCAGACTCGGGGGGGGGGGATGGAAAACCGACCCCCAGATCTTGCCCACCATTGGCTTAATCCATGGGGTGAAATGTGTACCAGAACAGGAGGGACGACCGCTCTGGTGAGAATCAAAAATGGAAGTCCCACAGTTTAAGACAAACCAAGGAGGGGCTCGGGGTATGAAACCCTGTGATCTTGAGACCGAAGAGACGAGGAAGGCGTGTTGGCCAACTTAAGGCCCACGCAGAGAATCAGAGAGATTTATTTTCCGTGAATGGGGGGGAAACCGAACCATGTGGCCTCCATATCAAGAGTTATGCCCTGCAGCATGCGCCGAAGAAGATCTTATCCGGGGAGAGATAATATGATTGAAATAGCACACTTTGGGCCCGAAGTTATTTAATTTATTTCTCTCCATATCCAACGAATCACCGAAAGCTGTGTTTTATAGGCACCATCGTTGAATGCTTTTAATGGCTTTTTTAAAAAAAATGCCTGCTAAGTGGGCAGCAACACTGTCCTCCTGTATACTGGAATGCGGAGACACAAGAAAAATGAATGACCCCTGAGCATGTGCAGAGAGAGTTTCCCTCCATGCTGCTGGAAGGCGGGCCAACCCCCCTGTCCCCTGATGTTGCTCCTGAGTGGGTTCGGAGATGCCTGGAAGGATGTATTTAGAAGGCAAAGAGCGTTGAACAGCACCTTCTCTGCTTCTTGGCCGGCCTGTCTGCCCGCCCGGCTCTCCTCTCCAAAAAGCTCCCCAGCTCCCTGTGGTTTTCTGGGATCCGGCTCCTCCGGCTTTCACCACCTCTATTAGCACCTCTGCTCTTGACTTCCTCAACGCAAGGATTGCCTGGCGAGGCAGGGAAGGAACTCGATCCGCCCCAAACGGCCGCTTCTCACCATGGAGCTAGCTCCACCCACAGCCCCTAGGACAAGGACACAACGGACTACAGATCCCAGAATCCCCTAGCTAGCAGGGTCCTTCCCACCCACCCCGAGAGCTGCCCGGGGATAAGCACTCAATTCATGGGATTCGCCATTAAGTTGGACTTCACTTGTAGTGGAAACTCAGCTTGGGTTTTCTTCTCAATGGCTCGAACTCAATTCAGAAAAAAATCATTTTTTTTTCCTCTGGGGGAAAAGGTTTGTTTCAAATAGGAACTCAGACTTGGGACTTGGTGCCAAAAACTCAGACTTGGGACTTGGTACCGAAGATTCAGACTTGGGTCTTGGTACCAAAGACTCAGACTTGGGACTTGGTACCAAAGACTCAGACTTGGGACTTGGTACCAAAGACTCAGACTTGGTACTTGGTACCAAAGACTCAGACTTGGGACTTGGTACCAAAGACTCAGACTTGGGACTTGGTACCAAAGACTCAGACTTGGGACTTGGTACCAAAGATTCAGACTTGGGACTTGGTACCAAAGACTCAGACTTGGGACTTGGTACCAAAGATTCAGACTTGGTACTTGGTACCAAAGACTCAGACTTGGCACTTGATACCAAAGACTCAGACTTGGGACTTGGTACCAAAGACTCAGACTTGGGACTTGGTACCAAAGACTCAGACTTGAACTTGGGACTTGGTGCCAAAAACTCAGACTTGGTACTTGGTACCAAAGACTCAGACTTGGGACTTGGTACCAAAGACTCAGACTTGGACTCAAAACTGGGATTCAGGCACGAAGCCATGCCAACATCCCTGGAGCTATCCAATTGTCCTCAGTCCCAGGGGAGGAATGGAACCTGTGATGAGGCTCTGTATCCAAAGCAGGGGTTGACCCGTTGACCCACAAAGACTCCCCTTCTCTTGAGTTTAAGAGACAGCAAACCACGCAAGGGGAGATAAAGTGTTTTCTGGGGAGATTTAATGAACCCAAGACCTGTCAAAAACTGGCCAAGACAAAGAATGCTCTGGGGCTTTGTTTTGTTCGGATTTTTTGTTTTGCATTCCAGGTTCCCATAATTTGCACAAAACATCTCAGGGTAAAAACTATTGCCTCTTCTGTTTGCAGATTGATGCACACATGTGCACACACAGGTACATCCATGTGCATGCATACACACAGAAGGCAGTGCAGCAGGACTGCATGAATAATCAACAAGATGCCAGCAACCCATCCACTGCTTCTCGGTTTTCAAATTTCATGTAACATTAATGATCAACAAGATGCCAACAACCCATCCACTGCTTCTCGGTTTTCAAAATTCATGTAACATTAATGATCAACAAGACGCAAACAACCCATCCACTGCTTCTCAGTTTTCAAACTTCACATGACATAAATAATCAACAAGATGCCAACAGCCCATCCACTGCTTCTCAGTTTTCAAATTTCATGTAACATTAATGATCAACAAGACGCAAACAACCCATCCACTGCTTCTCAGTTTTCAAACTTCACGTGACATAAATAATCAACAAGATGCCAACAGCCCATCCACTGCTTCTCAGTTATCAAATTTCACAAAACATAAATAATCAACAAGATGCCAACAACCCATCCACTGCTTCTCGGTTTTCAAATTTCACATAACATAAATAATCAACAAGATGCCAACAACCCATCCACTGCTTCTCGGTTTTCAAATTTCACATAACATAAATAATCAACAAGATGCAAACAACCCATCCACTGCTTCTCAGTTTTAAAATATCGCATCACAAGCAAAACAGCTGTCACTGTATTGGCAACTTTGTGCAGTTTGTGCCTAAACCATTCCCACGAATGTGTGATGTCTCATTAAGATCAGTAGGATCTATGTCATAGGTAAGGTCTACATTTTTGGGGATTCTCCTTCTCAGACACAAGATCGAACCAAGCATGGATTTACTTTCTGACATCCTGGGTGCTTGTTGCTTTTGTGCATTTGGTTTTATAAAGAGAAAAATCCCTGACTGTGCTTCTGCTTGAATGTGGGACCTCCCAGCAGTGCGCGAGGTCAGGAGGGACATGTATGGAAGGCAATTTCGCTGCATCACGGCTCACCACCTCCAACATGGCCCAGAAAGGAGGGAGCGCAAGAGGGCAAGAGACAGCCGAACAGCCTCTAAGGTCCTCTCTTTTTTTCTCGTCTCGGCTCACAGCATCTCCATTCCCTCGGTCTGGATCCCTCGGGTTCTTCCCGGGGCCAAGACGTGGTGACTCAAACCGAAAAGATTTCCAGCACCACCTCACTGTCCCTTGAGGTCCCGCTCCAGAATTTTACGAGGAGACACTCATGGCAGCCAGCAGAAAACACACACACAACATTGAGTTCAAGCCTCCATGGATCCCGGTTTCTGGGCTGTTCCCAAGTCCCAGCCTGACAGGGCAGGTGGCAAAGCCCTTCTGGAGAATTACTCCCCCATGTCCTTTTCTCTGGGTGGAGATGCTCCCCATAACAAGGAGCCTGGACCTACAAATAGATGCTCAGGGCGCAGAAAGGCCAGAGAAGAAAAGAGAGTCCTACCGTAAGTCAAGTGAGGGGGATCTGAGGTCAGAATCCATAAACGATCCAAGTTCTAGCTGTTCAGTTGTGTCCAGCCGGGGAGAGTTCAAGAGATGCAGTCCAAGGCCATGCACAGCAGGAGACCCTCAGAAAAGGACACAGCAGGATAGTTCTGAAGCTCCAGACAGATGTTGTTTTCGACCGCTTTATGGTGCCCAGGCAGAGGCTTTGATGGCTCAGCTCCCCGAGACCCCCACCTACAGCATTTGGAGGGCTGGTCTCCATGGGAAGAAAAGCTTTCCTTCCAGGAGACTCCCCTACTCTTGAGAAAGCCTCTTCCTTTGCAGCTGAACTCTGCGGAGGACCCTGGACTCATTCCTTCCAACCCACTACAGCCCACCTGGAAAAACGCCCAGGTAGGGAGAAAAGGGACTCCTCTGGAGCAGGTCTCCTCAAGAGAAAACCCTGCCTCCAAGGAGACCCACTTGGCCTAACCCTGCTGCTGAGTTCCCTTCCCGCTTTGGGTAAAAGTCTGCGGCTGAGTTCTAGGTTGTCCTGGGGCTGGGTTGGGGTTTCCCAGCCATAAACCTTGCCTCTTACATAGCGCTGACCCTTGCTGTTGAATCCGTAGCTGGATATGGCTTTCTGCCTGCTTGGCTATTGTGTCTTCCATTTCTCCCCCTAGTTTCTGTTCAGAAAGAAAGCTCCCAGGTAGCACTGGGGCGGGAACAGGAAGCTTGGGGAGAGCTAGGCCTAGCTGGGCCTCGTACTCTTCCTGTTTAGGCCTTTCTCCCAGGTGAGCCACATTCAGGTGTCAGTAAAATATCTGTCAGGTAGAACTCCCAAAATGGAGAATTGTGGGATATGTAGTCCAAGAAACCCTAACTTCAGAGGGCAGTGGCACTGTCTTCTATCCACTCTGAGGGGCATGAGCACCACATGAAAAAGGAATAAAAGTTTGGGACAAAGATCCAGTCGGCCGCCCCCAGTTAGGGCCCTGAGTGGAGCATCAGCACCACGACTCACGAGCCTTCTAGTTGCAAAAGCAGGGCAGCATCAACACAAGGACACAAATTAAAAGCTGACAGCGAGGGATGCCGCTGTTATGTGGACTCCAGAGGCCGTCAAGCGCCTGATCCCCGTTGGCGGGTATCATTCTGAACAGTGAGGCCGACATCGCTCCTACAGGCAAGCTGGACAGAAGCCATGTTGTCTCCTTGGCGTGTCCGGCAGCCAAAGCCCTGAGGGGGGGGAATGTAGCCCGTCGGTGAACCCAACCCATCCCGTTTGCACCCACCCGTTTGTTTTGGAACACGTCTGGGTCAGCGGCAAGGCAGGAAGGTGCTGGGTCTGACTCTGCCTGGTGGGGCCTGGGGATGGCGAGAAGGGGAGGGGGGGCGGGTGGAGGAGAGTGATAAGATGGGGCGCTTTTCACACCCCCTCCGTGCCAAGGAAGGGAACAGGCAGGGAGGAGGAAAGCTAAAAGGTGCCAAAAGGGCATAGAGAGGAAAGTGGCGGAGGTGAGTCATCGGAGGAAATGGCCTGGCAGGCCGGCCGGAGGAAGCCCCATTTCCTCTGGATAAGGCCCCCGAGGTCCGAGTGGCACCAGTCGCCAGAGGCTGGCTGGGTTTTTCTGCCAGGGCTTGCTCGTGGATGCTTGGCAGGAAGCAACACCCATAAAGGCGGCCGGGTCAAGAGAGAGAGATCATGCCTGCAGCAGCAGGAGGAGGAGAGAGGGCTTCCCTGGGGGTCCATCTCAGCCTCTCCCCACCCCAGCCAGCATTTATTGATCTCCTTATTCAGGACAGAGATCTCTCCCCTCGCCGGCAAGGAGATCGAGGCAGCTGGCTCAGTGCCTGCCTTCACAACAATCCTGCGAGGTAGAGACAAGGTATGACCAGATGAAGGCCACCCAGTGAGTTTCATGGCTCAGTCAGGGCATGCTGAAAGCTGAAGTCGGCGTTGATGACGCTAACCACTCCACCACCGCTGCTTCTCTGTGTGCGAGACCTCCTTCGCCCTATGAGACTGCTCTCCTCTTCTAATCCCTTTGGGATATGTGAAAATAAATCACCATATAGCTTGCCCCCCCCCAAGCCCATCTCCCGCCTTTTAGCTGCGACTTAAGTGTACTGAAGACTTCACTGCCTTGTAAACTTCCTGTTCCTCAATTCCTTAGTTCCTCTCTTGCTGAATCCTGGCATCATCCGCGGAAAGAAGAAATCTTCTGTTCTCCTACCAGATACGGAATGGGTATTTTAACTTTGCCCCTAAGATGGGCTGACGGTTTTTTTTAAGCTGTGAATTTTCCGCCTTCCCATTCTTCCCTTCCTTTGTTTCACTAGCAATGATCAGCTGTGACAATCTGCACTGTTCCTTTCTCACGACGTGGCTCTCCCCTTCTACCCTCTACCCAACTTGAAGGCGGCTTTTGGTCTTTATGCCTTCGTCTTCCAGCTTCCTCGTTGGCCGTCCTTTTGGCCCAAAAAGGTCCCTTGTCTTCAGTGACACATCCACATGTTTGATGTTTCTATCTTTTTTAAAAAAGAAAGAAAACAAAATCAGTTCTCAATGTTAAAAGTTGACGATTCCACGCCATCCAAAAGGAGCAAGAATGCATTCAAGCGCCAGCAGATTTGTGCCTTTGCAAAGCCAGTTATAAATTTCTGTTACTTACGGTGTTCTCTTGTGTGAGCCGGTGCGTCTTTCCGTGGCTCACTCAACCCACGCAGAAGATTGCAGGGTTTGCGACAGTGCAAATATTGCAGCCAAAATACCCAACCTGGTGGGGCTGCCCGTGGGTCCAAGGGTCCCAGCACCCAAAACTTAACTCCAACAGTTCCTTCCTTGGACGTTCAGAATGTGATGCTTCCACATTATCACAGCCCACATCCAGAGGCAAAACAGGGGTCACACGAGGTCAAAGTATCACAGCTTTTTGATTGGCCAGGACAAGGCGTAATTGGCCACCCTCCTCACATGTTCCCCTGTCGCCTCACAGCTCAGCCACAATCCTCACAGCAGTTGTGTGGCAACATATTGGTGTGGACAGCCTTTGGTGCAATACAAAGTTTGGGGCGGATAAGTTGATTTTGAATGGCAATTCAGAGCCGCTGACTTTGCAAAAGACCCGCTCCCAGGAAAACCGTGGAAGCAGCTAGCTTTGGCTTGTTGCTGTGAAGCCACACCACTGCCAGCGTTCTTGGGCCATAGCTATGGTGCCTTTGACCAAGGAGCACCTGTGGCTTTGAATGATGGCCACAGCACCGCCCAGATGTGCACCTGACGGCACCGTTTCTCCCTTGATGAATAATTTGGACCATCATTTGCCTAAGTTATTCAAAATATGGAAAGGAGAAGCAGGGTGGAGTGTCTCTCCTGCTAAAATCTGGGTTTCTGAAAAACTTTGCCGAATTCTGATGGGCTTCTTTGTATTTGCTTTTAAAGGAGAAAATGATCCTAGCCCAGTTTGCCTGGGAGGCTGGATTTGATCCACTGCTGTGATGAATTTCCCCAACATCCCCTGATGCCACAAGGCTATTTTCTTACAGTAATGGATGTGTTGTGTCTCACTGCGAAATCTCTACCATGTGCTATGAATTAGGGATATATATCTATATATATATATACTCTGAGGACAAAAGGAACTGTTCATTGGAAAGAAGAATGAAGATGTATCAGGCTATTTAAATTTATTTTAAAAAAAAAGAATCTGAAGAATGACTTCTTTGGATTAAAGTGAGAACTCTCCAACCCAGATTTCCGTTTCCAGCACAGAGTAGCGAGACGCAAGCTTCCAGAGAGAGACACACCTTTAAAAGGTGAAGGCAAAAAATATTTCGTGTTGCTCAGGCCCTGCGTTGTGTATCTGGAGATACACTGCCTCTGAACGGAGAGGCTCTTACTTGTTCCCCTGGCTAAGAATCAGACAGCCCCAACAAGCTTAACGTCTCCTGATTTTACTTATTTATTTCAATATTAGTCCACTCTTTTTTTTTTCAAAGCCATATCAGGTACTCATCGTTCCGTCATGTGGCAGTGAGTTCCGCAGTCTAATTATGCCCCATGGAACCTTTCAGAAGGGATTGCTGCTGTATGTATCAACAAACCCACAAAGTCACTAGTCTGGCATTACTTTGATTTTTCAAAAAATAATAATGACTATTTACTGATATATTTTTAAAAAAATCTTCCCAGTAAGGAAGAAAATCACCAGTTCAGAATCTGCCCACCCTCCCTCCCTAGATGTGACTTGCTATAACTTAAGTGGATATTTGCAGTGGCAATAAACTCCATGTAGACTATCGCTGAAGATGGAGGTTCTCCTGTTCAGTTTTCATTCCTAGCAGGAGATGCTAAGCTGCTCTTTTTCTATTCTTTTCAGAAGTGGATGAAATCCCAAGTGAGTCCATGCCCCTTTCCAGCTCTGGACACATCCCAGTGGGTCCCAACCTCCACTTGGAGGCCAGCTCCCTAAAAATGAACCCCATCCAATTGCAGAAGCAGAACGTCCCATTTTTCTTGGGGACCAGAAAGCCATCTTGCAAAGGAACAGGGCCCTAACTCAATAGAGGGGCTCAAGCAACCTCTCCCACCCACCCCTAACATCCAGGCCGGCCGACCTCGCCGGTTGAAGAGGGGGCTGACCTCGGGCTGGCCCGGGAGCCTGGCAGGGTCTTCAGAACTCAGCTCCCGAGAATGGGCGGTTGGGTTGTTCCTGGAAGAGACAGAGCCAGGATGGCATTATCGGGAGAAGGAGACCGATTCAGGCTGTAAAATCACAGAGTGCCTCCTTTGGCCAGCTGGAGAGGGAATAAGTCTGCAAAGAAACTGTGTCAGCCCTGCCAGGCGGCACAGAATTACGGGCACCAATGTTCAAGGCTCATCCTGGACCTGGATATCTCCAGCTCCATCTCTCTCACTCTCTCTCTCCTTCCTTCCTTCCTTCCTTCCTTCCTTCCTTCCTTCCTTCCTTCCTTCCTTCCTTCCTTCCTTCCTTCCTTCCTTCCTTCCTTCCTTTTTCTTTCTTTCTTTCTTTCTTTCTTTCTTTCTTTCTTTCTTTCTTTCTTTCTTTCTTTCTTTCTTTCTTTCTCTCTCATTCCTTCCTTCTTTCCTTCCTTCTTTCTTTTTCTCACTCTTTCTCCTTCCTTCCTTCCCTTCTTTCTTTCTTTTCTTTCTCTCTCTCTCTCTCACTCTCCCTTCCTTCCTTCCTTCCTTCCTTCCTTCCTTCCTTCCTTCCTTCCTTCCTTCCTTCCTTCCTTCCTTCCTTCCTTCCTTCCTTCCTTCCTTCTTTCTTTCACTCTCTCTCCTTCCTTCCTTCCTTCCTTCCTTCCTTCCTTCCTTCCTTCCTTCC
This sequence comes from Pogona vitticeps, assembly GCF_051106095.1. NCBI lineage: Eukaryota > Metazoa > Chordata > Lepidosauria > Squamata > Agamidae > Pogona > Pogona vitticeps. The sequence continues at coordinate 25,307,640 of NC_135789.1, read as the reverse complement.
TTCCTTCCTTCCTTCCTTCCTTTCTTTCTCCTTCTTTTTTCTCTCTCTCACTCTCTCTCCTTCCTTCCTTCGTTCTTTCTTTCTTTGTTTCTCTCTCTCCTTCTCTCTCTCTCTCACTCTCTCTCCTTCCTTCCTTCCTCTTCTTTCTTTCTTTCTCTTTCTTTCTTTCTTTCTTTCTTTCTTTCTTTCTTTCTTTCTTTCTTTCTTTCTTTCTTTCTTTCTTTCTTTCTTTCTTTCTTTCTTTCTTTCTCTCCCGACGCTGTCCAGCTTCTGCAACACGCCCTGCCTTTGAAATGTGTTTGCTGGCCGCCAAGGGGTGCCTCTCTCTCTGTTGGAGGAACCAGCTCCCCTTCTTCTTTTACAAACACGCCCGGCCCAAAAGCCCCGTGCGCGCCAGAGAGAGAGAGAGAGAGGCCTCTCTTCCAGCTTCGTGCGGTTCCTGGACCGGGGCCCCATCCGCCCTGCCAGCCATGTCCTACACCTCCCTTTCCTGCCCCGGAGAGCCACGAGGCTGGAGCGCAGCTGCACCTGCAGCAAGAGCGAGAAAGAGAGAGACGGGAACACACTGGGGCCATTCATGTCCGGCACTGCCGCTCATGAGCTCACCTCCGAAATCTGCCAAGGGTATAACAAGCCCTTGGCAACGGGGTGGGGTTGGCGGCCGGCTAGCTACAAAGGGTGGCAGAGGTGTGGGTGCCAAGGGGCACCTTCAAAACAAGAGCTCAGGAGCATCTCTGGGGGGGCAACTACAAGACCCAGAATCCCCTTCCCAGTCAGGGGATGTTGGCCATTGTAGTCACAAACCAAGGGTGAGTCGTAACCTTTATTGGACCCCTGAAATCTCGCAGGCAAACAGCTCTTGGGTCCTGCCACCTCTCTATGAGATGTTAACGGTTTAAAATATATATATCAGCCGCCCCTGCTGACAAATTGCATGAAGACTATTGCCTGCCTGCGTTTCTGAAATAAAGGCCACCCCGAGCAGGGCTCCTTTTCCAGAAAGTGGTGGGAGGAGAACTGAGTCCTAAGCAAAGAAGACAAGCCAGCACAAATTTGATCCCATCCAGCAAACTTTTATGGGAGGGACAGGTTTTACCTGTGGCCAAAACATTACGAGATCTACTGCTCCTGGACATGGAAGTTCTTTGGGTTAGCTCTTTGGGTAAATGTATGAGACGAGAGGCCTTCCTATTCTCAAAAGGATTTTTCTCCTCTCCCTTTGAATCTGTCTGAATCAAGGGGCTCCCTTTGTGTGTTTTGTGGCAATGAGTTCCGCAAGCCAGCTGCGGGTTTCTTTTCCTCCCAAAGGAAACTGGAGGAACCCACCCCATTCCTTGGGGCCTGGTGGAGGGAGGTCCTCCTCCTCCAGTTTGCAGGTCATCGTCGTTGTCATCATCCTCATGATCTTCCTCTTAGAATAAAGCTGAAGAAGCCACACACTTATCTTGAAAGACCTCCTGGCTTCACACCTCCCCTGCCTCCCTCTTATTGATTTCACCCCCCCCCCTTTTGAATGTTCTAAGTCCTTGAACCTTCTTGTAGCAGGGAGTTCCAAAGGCAGCTGCACTGGATGAAAAGAAATTTGGCTCCCCCTGAAAATTCTGCATCTCTCTCCCTCCCCACACATTTAAATTGTTAAGTGCCTTTCATATTTGGGACGATGCCTCTATGGCCAGCGACAGAGAGGCTGCTCCTACACTGCCCTTTCCGTTCCGGCCTCAGGACCCGCTGTTACTTGGGTGGCCAGGGTCTGACCGTTCCCTCCTGACCTCTCTTTCTTTCGTGTGTGTCTGGGGCAGGGGAAGGAGTCAGGCAAAGACTGGCGTGGGAGACAGAGCCTTCGCTCGGCACCCCGAGGAGGCCGGGAGATGGGCGTGCGTGCCAAGCCTGGAAGGACGGCGCCAAAGTCAACAAAACTCTGCTCGCCTGCGGGTCCCAGCATGGACAGTCCTCAGAATTAGTCTGCCTTTCATCTTCGCCCTTTTTTTAACTGCAGCCCCGACTCGGGCAAGGAACGATGTTTTTGGAACTGGAGCAGAAAGCGTCCTGTGAAGCTTCTAAACATAGCAAACCGGGTGACTCACAGCGCAGGCACTCGGCGTCGCTCAGGATCAAGCCCCCAGGACACGGCGTTTGCTGAATTTTTGGGCCTGTTCCTCTCTTTGAATCCTCAAGGCCTTGAATAGATGCAGCAAAATCCCACAGGGCAACTTAAGCGACCATGAGCTACCCTGATGACACGGGATGTTCACAAACATTCTGGACGTTCTTGCATCCTTTTTCTCCAGTGAGCTGAAGGGCCCGCCTCCTCCTTTTATCCTCAAGACAGCCCTGTGAGGGAGTCCAGGCTGAGACAATATGGCTGGCCCAAGTTTGTTCCGTGAGTTTTATCGCCATGTAGAGATTTGATCTCAGGGCCCTCGACCTTCAGCCCCCAACCTCTGTGCCACCCTGGCTGTCACTAGAACCGTTCTCTTCCTGCCGACAGGCACGATCTCGAAGGCTAGATCAGACCAGCTGGATCCACAGATGGTCCAATGGCTTTGTGTGTGCCTGATGTAGAACGTCTACCAACTACGACTCCCCCAAAAATCCATCGGAAACGAGATTTCCCTGTAGAGCAGCATCCACCGTAGGAAATCACCTCCAGCAAAATGGGCGTGAGCCTCTGCCTCCCAGTATTCTGCATGCCCACCCATCAGGCTGGCCACACCATTAGATAGGAGGGAGACAGCTGCCTCGGGCGGCAGGCATTAGGGAGCAGTAGCAAGCGGTACATGTCCCAGGGCTTAAGTTATCTGGCAGCCTGCCTTTGGGTGCCATGGCAGACATTGGGGGCTGACGGAAGGCCCAACGGGCAAAGCCGGTGGGGTTTTGTACCCAGAAGGAGAGCTGGCACTGGTCCTTTTGCTTCTGACAGGCCAAATTTATTCCCCAACAGGACTGGGGATACATTTTAGAAAGAACTTCCTGATGATTATGGGCTGTTTCCTAGTGGGAAAGACCACCTCACGATTGGAGAACATCTTCTTTCAGCAGAGGAGAGGTGTCCGTTGGGGGGGGGTGAGGAATCCCTGAGGAGTGGATTTCCTGCATCACTCCTAAAGGGTGGACTAGATCACCTTTGGGGATCCCTTCACAAGTCCATATAATTCCGTTACTCGTGGCCCGTTGGTCTGTTCTGCCTCCATCCATGTTGCTGCTGATGGAGGCTCTCCTGACCACCCTCCATTTCCCCACCCACGCACCTCGGGCCCCCAATTCCACCCCATTGCTCCGGGCCAATTCCCGTTCCCCCCCTCCTTGACCCACGGAAGCAGACGACGACGGCGACGCAGGTGGGGCGGCTGCGAGCAACTTGTGTGTTCCTCCACCACCGTCAACCTGCTCGGCCGTGCTTGTTTTGTAAGACCGTGCCACACAGCTGCGTAAGAAGGGGAAAAAAGGGGGGAAGAGGAGAGAGAAGCGGGGAGGAAAGGCTGCGTTCTCTTCCGAAGCAGAATCCCCAGCCGGCCCAGACAGGCGGGCCATCTGGAGCCACCCGGAGCCAAGTGGAAAAGAGAGAGAGGAACCCACCGGCGGAGCGGCTCCAAAGCAGCCTCCAGACCCTTGAAGTTTCGGCCGGCCTGGGGAGAGGCCTGGGCCACCTCGAATTGCGGGCACGAGGAATGTTCCTTGGTCAGTGACCTCAGGAACCCTGCCAGGCACGCAACCACATCTGGAGACAAAAACATCTGTCCGGGAGGGGCTTGCAGGCTGGCTCCCTCCAAGACTGGATGGAGGGATGGCCAGAGCAAGCGCAGGGCGCTTAGCTCCTCCTTTGCTCTTCATGTCGGCCTTCGCTCCCCCTTCGGAGCTGGCCCTTCTTCGGTTGCAGAGGCAGGAAGCAGCTTTGCAGCCCTCCTAAAATTGGCCCAGACGGGAGAAAAACCCTCCCAGTCAGGTGTACAGGCCCTGTCGTTGTGTAAACCTGCACAAGAAGTCATGGGGGCTGGGAGAAGGTGGCCATTTGGATCACAAACATGTTCTAGGGATGATATTTTTTAGACTACAAATCCCATAATTCTCCAGTCTCAGAGTTCTGCCTGACAGACTGACACCTACATGTGGCTCAACTAGGAGAAAGGCCTCAATGAGAAGCTTTTAAGGCCCAGCTCAACCCAAGCTTCCTTGTTTCCACGCCAGGTCAAACTGGGAGTTTTCCTTTGGAACAGGAAGTGAGGTAAAGCTAAGCCGACCTCGGCCTTAAAGACTTCCGGTTAAGGCCTAGCTCCCAGGTGAGCCGCATTTAGGAATCTGTAAAGTAGAACACCCAGAATAAAAAATGGGATCTCTAGTCCCGCAAATCCCATCCCTACAACTGAGGCCATGCGAAGGCACACACAGGCAGTCTGGGGTCCATTAGCAGCACGGCGGCCATTTTTAGTTTGTGCCAGCAACAGCAACCGAAACACATCTGGCGGCGTCTTTGAAATTCAACCAACGCCTTGTGTTGCAAGAGTCCACGGATTGTAATCTACTGGCATGGATCTCAAGAAGCGGTTTGTACTCCACGGACCCTCGCCCTGAAATACGTGTGTGAGTCTTACAGGGGACATAAGTCTCTCTTCGTTGCAGGCCAAGATGAGGGACCACAAAACGCTTCTCAACAGAATGAGGCCGAGAACGCTTTCTGGGGCCCAATAATATTTGTGCAGATTAATAAATCCATGCAATTTTGCACAAAATGATTGTAATGGCTGGTTCTTGTGAAAGCCCGAATCCGAGAAACACCTTCTGCCCAGGTACGGGATCCGGGAAAGTGTGGCTGGCGCAATCTGTAGGTCTAAAGAAGACCTGATGGCTTGAGCATAGGGTTGCGTTGATTTTTGGTCGGGGGGGGGTTTGCTGTGTGCAATGACTTTCCAGGCTCTGTTTTTTCTCAATGAGAAGATAAAATGATCCAGAAAGATTCACAATGACATTGGAGCGGAGGCGGAGTGTCTCCTCCTGCAGTCGGGACTGCCAACTGACCACAAAAGAGTCGATCCATCTCATGCTTTGTGTTCCTCTTTTCCCGCTGCTTTTCCACCTTTCCCAGTATGATGGTCTTGCTTTCTCATGGTGTGCCCAAAATAGGATAGCTGCAGATACCCATATTTTCACAACACAAAGGGAAGAATTGTCCGTGGCTGAAGTTTGCTGATCAAGCAGAGGAGTGGGGGCTGTTTGAAAAGTTGGCAACCCTGTAATGCTGATGTTTCATGTATACGAAAGAGATCTGTGTTCCAGAGTCTTCGCTCTCCAGTGTTTCAGTTGCTCATCTGCAAGAGCTGGGCCAAAATCTAGAGGGGTGCAGTGGTGCCTCGCTTAACGGCGATAATCCGTTCCAGGAAAATCGCTGTTAAGCGAAAACGTCGTAAAGTGAAAATAAAAAGCCCACTGAAACGCATTGAAAACTGTTCAATGCATTCCAATGGGCTAAAAGCTCACCGTCCAGCGAAGATCCTCCATACGGCAGCCATTTTCGGTGCCTGTATAGTGAGGAATCTGTCCCTAAACACAGTGGGGAGCCATTTTAATTACCCGGTGGCCATTTTGAAACCACCGATCAGCTGTTAAAAAATCGTTTTGCGAAGAATCAGTTCCCGAAGCAGGGAACTGATCATTGCAAAGCGAAAAAACCCTGTTTAGACCATCGTTTTGCCATCGCAAAAGCGATCGCAAAAATGTTGTCGTGAAGTGGATTCGTCATAATGCGGGGTAATCGTAAAGCGGGGCACGACTTAGCCTCCCACCCTTCGGATGGACTACAACTCTCATAATCCCCAGCTAGAGAGCAGAGGGATTGTAGCGCTTGTGACTGGTATCTGGATAAGTTCCATTTGTGGACTTCAATGCACATGATCCCCCCGAGCCTGCATAGCTACTGGTGGCAACTGGCTGGAGGACTCTAGGCTTTGTAGTCCAGAAGGGAACTTATCCAAACTCTTGGGCCTTCTTTTCAGTGCAGTAATTCCCAGTTTCTGTGTTGATCCACCAGGGGATGCTGTACAGAAGAAATTACGTCTATCAGCTATGAATGCTATATGGAACCTCCATATTAAAGTGCAGTGTACCTCTGTCTTATCTCAAATATTGCCGGCAAGTGCAAAAGAAAAAGGGTTCTGCTTGTTGTCTCCTCCAAAGATACTGGTGGGCAGGATCCTCCCTTAACTGTCCCTTCTGCCTGATCCTGCATTGCTCTCCTCATATTTCTGCAGTCCAAATTATTTGCTGATCTCACTTTTACATTTTTTTTTTCCAAAAAGGGCTGGTTTCTATTTGCTCTCTTGGTGAAATCATCCCATAAACACAAAACCTTGTTAAAATAATCATGCAATTGATAAACTTAAATAAACAGGGCTAAATATTTACAGATGAAGGCAAAACAAACTGCAGTACACATATACATGTTGCATGAATGGACCCGGAAAAAGATCAAGTGACTCGCTTGACGAGAAGGAAAAGTTGGTAATGAAACCCATGAGGTGCAGACGGAGCACAGATGTGCAAGATGGTGCCCCTCCAGATGTGGGGAAGACTATGATGCCCATCATCCCCTATCATTGACTGTGTTGGCAAGAACAGATGGGAGCTGCTCCCAGAAACAGCTGGAGGGAGATCTCTTTCACCTGTTTTAGGTACTTAGAAAGGAATGGCCACAGGTCTTATAGGTAAAGCCTGAGTCCTTTCCTCATTGCCTGCCAAGGGTTCAAGGTCTCCCCAGGAACGGTCTGATTCAAGTTTCAGGGAGTTCCTCTGCCTCTCTAAGTCTTCAATAGGGAGGCCCCCCATCTCTACTCATCTGTATGAGAGGGTGAAGCACCGGCACTACAGCTTGTGAAGCCATGAGACTGCCCACCCAAGCCTGCGTTTCTTCCCACCTCTGCCTGCCCTGCTTCTGTGATGTCACGAGTCTCCGCCTCTTGGACTCTCAAAGCTCAGGGAATGGGAAGCAGCTGAGCTGGCCACCTGGGTGACGGCAGTGGTGGGGAGAAGCATCCAGACCCCCGGGGATGGGGGGCTTATTCCAAGACCAAGGACCAGATTCAGAATTGAAAAGATTTGTGGGGATGCAATATCTGATTTCCAATGACCCAATAGTAAGGAACAGCGTTCTGGGCTCCAAAAAGCCTCTTATCTCCGATCCAATGACTGGAGATAAGAGCAGAGGGAAGCTTGCTGGCAAAGCAGCTGGCTGGCGTTTCAGAAATCCTGATCCAGCCTCGACCAATGCCTGGGAACATCCGCTTTCCTGTCAAGGGTGGAGAACGGGAAGACCTCTCCAGGCATTGTAGGACTCAAACTCCCATCTGCCCCAGTTAGCATGACTCCGGATGAGGGACAATGGGATCTGAGGTCTGGAGGGCTGCACATCACTTTCTCCCTATATCAAGCTGCCTTTAGGGGGATCTCCGTCTGCCCTTTTCTGGGTATCCCCTCCTACCTGAGAAAAGGTAGATGAAAAGGAAGGGCCCTCCCTGTCATCGCCCACCCACCTTGGACCCCCCCTCATTTTGCCAGCCCCTCTAGCAGTAATGTTTTTACCTTCTGGCAAAGCTCTCCCTCTTTCCCCACCTCTTTCGCTCTCTGTAAATAAGGGTGTGGATCTATTGCTGCCTTTATTTTGCCCATCAATGGTTCTGCCGGGGGGGGGGTTGTAGCGCATCTTATGGGCAGCGATGGGCCTTCATCGTAAATTGCTTTGAGCCTCAGGACTGAGAGCAGCAGAGAAATCCCTCGAAAGGGCAGATGCCAGAACAGCAAGGTAAATGACGTTTTTTATTAATACTCGTCCCTTGCTTTCTTCCTCACTGTTCAGGGTGTTGCTTCGTAAGGTCACGACAAAACCACGTGAAAGCCAAAGAGCTTTACAGGGACCGTCCTCGGGGGGCCTTCTTCCTGCACCCCAGCAAAGAGCCGAGCTGGCACAGCCCACCCCTGGCTGCGTCCAAGAGTCCAAAACATCCCACATCCTGTCTTCAACAGCTGCGAGCCAGATGCCGCCAGGAACGCCCCGAGCAGCGCTTGAAGCCATCAGCTCTTTCCCGTTGGTGGTCCCTCGGCGTCTGACCATCTTTTGGGGCTACACTGCTTTGGAACGTGGAGGCTTTGTTGTGCCGGTCCGAAGACTGACCGGGCTCAGCAGTGTGCTGGATCCCTTAGAGGCGAAGGCGCAAAGGCGATAAGATACACTTAGCGTTTGTTCTCAGGGTGGTAAACTGCTTCTGAACAGGGAGGATCTGGTGAATGTGGGACGGATGTATTGAATGATGGGAGATGCGGTTGTGGGAAGTGGCTGAGCCAGATCAGGTTCTCTGCTTGATATCCATGGGACTTAAGTGTTCCCAGGTATGAATTTAAAGCCCCAGAGAGCCACCAACCCCACAGAAGGGACTTGAGCCAGGCTTTCTTCCCTTCTGCCTGCCCAATCTACCTTGCAGTGCTGTTGTGAAGTTGTTGTGTAGCACAGGGTTGAAGGGAGGGCCGGGGAAACCCCAATAAGAACCCAAACATGTAGCTTTCGTGTTTTCCACTGTCAACTCATGGCATCGCAGGGAAGAAAGAGACACGAAATATAGCTGATTGCAGCTGAAAGCACATTCGTTTCATAGACATGACCATGGTGGTTTTTTGTGTTTGAGAAATTAAACTCTCTCAATCTCTCTCTCTCTTTCTCATACACACACACAACTAGGTTTTTGTGGTGTTGCATGCACGCAGAGAAAGGAAGGGCCCGGCGCTGCTTTCTGCCTCTTCCTCTGCTCTCCCCGGCGTTTTGGGGCCAGGAATGTAGGCATGTCTGGGGGGGAAACGGCCAACACCTGCCCAGCTGTCTGAGCAACCATGAAACGTGGATGCTGAGCCAAACCTTGTTCTGGGAAGGTTTTTGTGCTGCCTTTGGTGGAATGGGCGGCTGGCATCTCAACAGGCTGAGGTGTGGCGGGAGAACCCTCTCTGGGGCTGCAAGACCCACTGATGGAGTCAGCGAGGAAACGGCTGGGTTTTTGCAAGACTGATTTTCCTACGAAGCCTGAAATCTGACCTTTTTTGGCTCTCCGAGTTTAGGCTTCCCCCTTCCCAAAAGATCCCCTTTCAGAGTGTATATAAAGAAGAAGGATAACCTCCCTCAAGGGAATCGGTTTACTCCCTGTGTCTCTGCATGAGTCACCGCTCTCAGCCAGTGACATCATAGCCGTTTCTCAAGTGTTTTGCTCATTAGCACGGGCCAGGCAAACGTCCAAGGAGAAATCAAAATGTTGCAAGCAGAGGTGACGATGAGCCATTTTGACAGCCCCATTCTAGCGTCCAGGAGCAGGTCTTTTGTAAAGGTAACGGGTCTTGACTGCCCACATAAGCCTTCCTCCCAAAATACCTTACATAATGAAAGGGATAGCATCCCCCCTAGACATGGTTTGTAGGGAACATCCAGCTAACCCCCTAAGCTGTTGTGGGGCACTGAGTGAAGCCATTCAAGGGCCGAGGGGAAAGAGAAGCTGGCGTGGGGTGAGGGAGATGGGGTTGGGAGATGATGCCATCTCTGTTAACCAGAAAGTCTACTCCTTTGACCCCCTACAACCTCTGCTCCAATCCCTCAGGCGAGGTGGGGCTGTTTCGGTTCTGGGTAAAGGCATGGAGCCGCTGTAGCCCTCCTGGAGGCTGGATTACAGCTCCCATTGTTCTGCAAGCAGGCTGAAGAACGATGGGAATTGAAGTCGACCCTCTCCTGACGGTTGGTGGGAAAAGTTTGGGCCAGAAGTCGGAGCAAAAGGGACACCGGCTCGGAAAGAAAAGATCCTGCAGATTCCTGGAAGGGGCTCCCTCAGCATCTCGCCCTGGTTCCATTTTCGCTCCGTTTCACACTTTGCCCCACAGACCCATCGGGTTCAGGGACCGGCCAGGGTGCCGAAAGGCATTGAACGGGTTCGCAAGCGTGTGTACAGAAAGGAAGGGTGTCCAGAAAGCTTTGCTAAATCCATCCTCCTCGTAGATTTGGCTGCCGAAAGGGAACAGGACAGAGGAATTTTTGATTCCTTGCCTCCAGGCGACAGGGAGACAAAGAAAGCTTTTTTTTTTTCCCCTTTCCTGATCAGGGTTTTCCATAATTGGAGCAAAATGTGCCAAACGAGCGCCCTCTCTGTTAGGAAAGCAACTCACATGACCCACAGCGAGCAGAGAAGGACTGGCTGTTTTCTAAAAAAAATTAAAAAGGACTCCTCACCACCTTGGATGCTTCTAATTCTAAAAAGCCCATGTAAACAAGCCATCGGCGATGTTATTTTGAGCAGTTGTTTATCATCGCAGTCCAAGTATTCTTGATGCAATGTTGCTTTTCTCGGGCAAAACACTGTCATTTTTTTTTTGTTCTCGAGGACTGTAAACTATCTATCTATCTATCTATCTATCTATCTATCTATCTATCTATCTATCTATCTATCTATCTATCTATCTATCTATCTATCTATCTATCTATCTATCTATCTATCTATCTAAAATATTTTTACCCTGCCTTTCTCCTTGAAATAGACCCAAGGCGACTAACAACACTGAAAGACAATATTTAAAGTTGAAAACAATGAGTATACAATGGTGGTTAACTACATTAAAAGACAATAATTAAAGCTAAGAACAATAAGTGTACAAATATTTTTTAAAATGTCATTCTGAGTCATGGAAAACACAATAATGGAAAACACAAGTAGTACTAAAAACCCAGTCAAAGCAGTAATGCAGAAGAATCCATCTAAAAATCACACACAGGCAGCTGGTTTACTGAGGGAAGGCTTGCCTCAAGAGAAAGGTATTTGTCTGCTTGTGGAAGGACAGCAAAGATGGGGCCCGCCTGGCCCCCAGTGGGAGGGAGTTCCACAGTCTGGGAACAGTGACCGAGAAGGCTCTCTCTCTTGAATGTCTAGGGGGATAACTTTGCAGTGGTTTGCCCTCACAGAACAGGACAAGACAGAGAGAATATACAGTACAGTCATAAAAACATTTGCACCTTTGTGTAGGAAGCAAGGGGTCGGGGGATTCTCAGAACCCAATACAGAGAAAAAACAATGTTGAGATAGGGAAAAGTGGGAAACACCAATGAAAAGAGATTTTTCACACCCAGCCTAGGCAAACACAATGACATCTACACCATCTTGTACCAGGAGGCTCGGCTATGATGCGCCATGAGCTTTCGCAAAATCTTAGACAGCTGTGTTGCCTATTGTGAGTTAACATGTGCCCCACAGAAAAATCAAAAGAGAAATCTAATATTCCACATTTATCTTTTGCTCACTTAAAAGCACTGTCTCCTTAAGTAGCTCCGCTAGAGAAAGGAAGCAGGGGCAGTTGAAATCTGTAGAAGGAAGAGATTCCGCTTCTTCCTCGTTTCAGCTTTCTCAAGATCCTAGATCTCATGGTTTCGAAGAGAAACTTGGATGTGGGTAAGCCAAGTCTGGTGAAATCTTGGAAGGCCGAGAAGAGACTGAGCAAACTTCACGGGTGGGGAAAGGGGCCGAGAGGTGGCCTTGACTAGGAAAACCAGAATAAAATATACAACACAATGAATGCAGCAGAAATCATTGTGCAAAACTGGCGGGGGGGCATGAGGCATCTTAGCAACGGATATTCTGGTTGCAGATCAAAGCTTTCCCTGGTTCCAAAGTGGTGTGAAATGAGATAGCTGATGGCCCCACCTTATTTCAACTTCGGTTGTAACATCAAGGGTCGGGTACAATCTGCAGTGTCGGGACCTCTGGGCTAATTTGGTGGGTTTTGACTTCAGCCCATCACATCCTAAAGAAGAACAGCTTTTTGACAACAGAACGGCTTTCTTTCGAAAGGGTTGGGCAATCCTCCGATGGAGGCTTTTATGAGTTAACTACAGATTGCCAGCATGACGGGGGGCTGGACTAGATGACCCCTTGGGGTCCCTTCCAACTTTACTCCACTAGGTTTCTATACACCTTTTCCCCCCTGCAGCCTGCATTTTAATATCCTAAGAAACCCTGCTTCTTTTTAAAGTAACTTCATGTTGTCTCATCGTTCCAAGCAATTTCAATGCTTGAGACCCCCAAATTCAACATGTGTAACTTGACATCAGAGGGAAAAATTTCATCTGTTAAAGCTTCCTGCCCCCCCACCTCACTCAGATGTACCTGATTCTGTCCCGCAGAAATGGATAAGGCTTCTCACTAGCAAGCTGCACCTTTCTACATCTCCACAGAAAGATTCTGAGACTACATGCACCCTTCTGAAAAAACTATGGCCATGATGATAGATAAATTCCATTAAAAAAAAAACCCACAGATGAATAACGATCCCTTTTTGTTTCAAATTCTCTATCCTTGTATCCCTAGTGTAAATCAAGGTCCACTTCCTAACCACCCCTCCCATGTTCCACATGCACAAAGCTGCAACTCAAGGGTACGGCGGGCAAGACATTAATCTGCTCTGAATTTTAATATGCGCTAATTACCTAATTCGCACCCTCCTTCCAAACCGGTTGGTGAACTGAAGCTGTCTGAAATGGGACCTTTCCGAATTTGTTGTAAGAAGACTTCCACAACATAAAGGCCCATTTTTCAGGGAGTGCGAACTCAAATGCATCTGTTATTTGACATGGCACACGCAGGAGTGCATTGTTTGATGGGGCTTGCCAGGAAATCATGCAAAACTGGGGCAGAAACACATAGTAATCCTCAGGATCTCATACCTTACATATCTTGGCTCTACCAAAAACGAAATCCCCTCTCTTGAAAGAAACAAAGGACATATTTGAGAAATATGTTTGTATGTTTACAGACATCCTGTTATGATACAGATCATTTTCTTAAAATTTAAAGATGTTTTATTAAAAAAACCCACTAGTATAGCTGGGAATAAATACAAACAAAAATAAGAACAATTCCATTTGGAGTTAAACAATTTGACAATATTGATGAGGATGCATTTTATTGTTGGTTAGATCGTGGGTTCTAAACATTGCAACCACATTACTGGGAATAAAAGGTGTTTCAACGCAGCAGGTGGCAGACTCTTGTTTTCTTAAAGGCTGGTTCAACAGTGGCTGGGAGGCCTTCTGACAGAGGTGCATCACCGACAGATTCCAGGCCTTGGCGTGGGGTTGGGTTGACGATTTATCAGATCCCATTCAACTGCAATGATTCACCATGCACTGCCAAGCCAATTCTGGCCTCATGGCAGTTCTCTGTCAGACTTTCCCAGGTAGAGAATACTCCGAAGCAGTTCACCATTCGCTTCTTCTAGGGGCCACAGAAGGGATTGTGCCACTGGCCCAAGGCCACCCAGGCTGGCTCTACTGGCAGGAGGTTGAGCTGGGAATCGAAGACCCAACCTCTGGTTCTGTAACCTGAGCTACCCTTTCATCTCTCCATCTATCTATCCATCCCTCCAACAATACACTTCCATAATTCAGTGATTCCACAAACTATTATGATATTATATACTACTTATGGCCAAGAACCATTATGTTGATACTTTCAAACACACAGATTTCTCATCTCTGAGCCCTCATAGGAAGGAAGGAAGGAAGGAAGGAAGGAAGGAAGGAAGGAAGGAAGGAAGGAAGGAAGGAAGGAAGGAAGGAAGGAAGGAAGGAAGGAAGGAAGGAAGGAAGGAAGGAAGGAGATGATGATGGATAGAAGGAAGGAAGGAAGGAAGGAAGGAAGGAAGGAAGGAAGGAAGGAAGGAAGGAAGGAAGGAAGGAAGGAAGGAAGGAAGGAAGGAGATGATGATGGATAGAAGGAAGGAAGGAAGGAAGGAAGGAAGGAAGGAAGGAAGGAAGGACTGCTTTTAAAGTTGTTTCGAAACATCTTCTAATCTTGTCACCTGACATATTTGGCTTGGGGGGGGGGAGCTGGGGCTGGCTCTTCCCTTGGTAGGACATCCATTGTGGCTGTCCATCTGTCCAGAGCAAGCTTGGGGTTAGCCGCCTAGAGCAGTCCTGAGTTGGCTAGATAGGTGGGATATAAATAAAATAAAATAAAATAAAATAAATAAAAAAGGTGCGGAACCAGCAAGACTCTGCAAGAGATGGCACCTTTCCTGGGTCTTTCTCCTGAGCTCTACCTGCTGGGAGAATGTGTGAATTCAATCTATCCAGGCCGGGAAGCAGGTGATCTCAGCAGCTCAAGCACCCGTACAAGGCGTGAGCGTTTCTTTATGGGCTGTGCCCAAATCACATCTCAGTCACCGAAATAAGCTTGTGAATAACACTTCCTATCCAGCAGCTGGAGGGATGGCTCAGTGGGTTAGAGACCCAGCTGTGGAGCCAGAGGTTGGGAGTTCGATCCCCCCCCCGCCCCCTGAGAGAAGAGCTAGCCTGGGTAGCCTTGGGCCAGCTGTACAGTCTTCTGAGATCACCCCCAGAAGAAGGGAAAGATGGTCAGGGCGGGGTGGGGGAGAGTCTGTTTGCTGTTGTGCCTCCAGTTATGATCTAGACGGGAGCGGGGGGGGGGGAATTCTACCCCTTTTGGCTCAGGCCCCGCTCCGTGCAGTGTAGAGCACCTGTCCAGGTGTAGAAGGCCTGTGCACGAACAGCTGTAGCAAATCCCTCGCACGGGCTGAGCGGCGCGGAGCGCAACCCTTTTGCAGATTAGGTATCTCCAAACTCTGGAGCCTCGTTTCCGGCGCCTTCTCACCCCCCCCCTTCCCCTATGGGTCTGCGCAGTGTGGCCGAGGGAAGGGGGTCTCTTGAGGTTCCCAGGGCCCTTCCTTCCGGCGAGATGCCCCCCCCCTTTCCACCTCGCCAAACGCCGCTGCCTCACTCTGGCCGGAGCCCTCGGGGACCCCTCGCCACCCCGCGTCTCCAGCCTCTGCGCCTGTTTTCCAGGCATGGCGGGTGGGCAGGGCGACCCTCATTCGCCTTGGATGGGGGGGAATCAGAACTTTTTGAGACCAACACACACACACACACACACACACCCGCCCGCCCCCCGCCCCCCAGCATCTCCGTCTTGGCAGCCCGGTGCGCCTTTGGCAAGCGCCGCGCCGGGCCTGGAGCGAGCGAGAGCCGCTGCGCAAGAGAGAAAAATGAAGCCGGGACGCCAGCCCAGGCGCTCGGCGAGGCTTCTGCCGTTGCCCGATCCCAATGACGTCGTGTCCTGACTGAGCCCTTCCCCTCCCCTCCCCTTCCCTCCCCTCCAGCCCCCCCCTTTCCCCCCCTGACATCCTTGGAAGCCACCGTTAAGAAGCAGCCGCCGCCGCCGCCGCCGCCGCGCCTGGATAAAACGCTGGGGCTGCCCCGTCGAGGAGGTCATTGCGCCGTCGTCGCCCCGAGATGGCCCGGCTGCGGACCCCTGCCGCCCCTGCCGCCCCTGCCGCCGCCTCGCCTCGCCTCCGGCCCGGCGCCCTCCTCCTCCTGCTGCTCGCCAGCCTCCCGGCTTCGTGGCAAGGAGGTAAGCGCCGCCGCGAGCGGGCAGAGCCAGAGCCGCCTGGCCGGCCGCCTCCGAGGTGGCCCCGCCGAGCGGTCCTCCTCCAGGCGGAGCCGGTGCGCTTCGCCGGCAGCCCCTCTCCATCTCCCGGTTGGGAGAACCGCTAAACCACCCCCCCACCCCCCCGGCGACCTTGCCCTCCTGGCTTGGTCCTTGGAGGGGCATCGGGCGCCGCAGCTGGCCCGGCTCCCTTGGAGCCTGCGGCGGGCACCCGGGAGGACGCAAAAGGTGGGGTAACTCTGCTCCTTCCCTCTCTTTCTCTGGCTCTCTTTCTCACTCACTCTCTCTCTGAACCCGGAACGGATGCCACCCACCCAGAGGGAGCTCCGACTGTTACCTGATCAGAACGAACCCTCTTCCCCATCTGGAAACGCTTGTCATGGGGGCCAGGACAGTTTGGGAGGACAAGGGTGTCGGGTGTCCGGGCTCAGCCGCGCTCTGTGGCTGCCGAGAAGCCGGTTCGGAATGCTAGGCCAGGAACATGCAAGAGTGCCTCTGAGCATCCACAGAGCGCACTGAGATTTGCCTCTGACTTAGATGCGTCAGGGACCCCAGGGTCCAAAGGTGTGGCTCACGTTTATTCCTTTGGGCCGGTGGGAGTACTTTGAGCTGGGCAGGAGGGGTGGGGTGGGGAGTGTCATCATCATCGTCATCATCTTAGAACTGTAGAGCTGGAAGGAGACCTTGTGGATCATCTGAGTCCACCCCCGGGCCAGGAGCCCCAGTGGGGGAATCGAACCCCCAACCTCTGGCTCCGCAGCCAGAGACCCAAACCAGGGAGTTCTCCAGAATCGTTGCGCCAATCGCGCGGCGCATAAGAGGTCCCTGTGGGCACAGGGGGGCAGCTGAGGCTTATCCCGGCTCTCTCTCTACATGACCGACCCTACAGAAACTGTGCCTAAAGAGGGTGAAGGAAAATGCGGGCAGGATGAGATCTGGGCCGTGCAACTCTTTGGTGCTCGGTCACAAAGGTGGGACCAGGAGGATCCGCTAGGTCGCTCCTCTGGGATCTAGCCTGCCCTCAGCAGGTTTTGTGTGTGTGTGGGGGGGTGTGTGTGTTAAGCTCTTAACCCCTGCCCGTCCTTCCAGGACGTCCTTGCCCTCTGGGGTGCCACTGGTCTGCTGCTTGTCATTTGGGTGTTCTCTGGGGACACATTTCCCTCGGTGCAGGAGGAAGCCAGAAGCAAGCCCTGGGATGGGGGAGAGAGAGAGAGAGAAAGAGAGAGAAAGAGAGAGAGAGAGAGATTTTGGGCAGCTGGGCAGGCGCTCATTCCCAGACCTTCATGCCCCACTTCTTCGGAAAGCTGGGAGCTGTCCTTGTGTCAGGTGGATGGTTGGGGGGGGCTGCATCCCCCCGGGGGGCAGTCAGAGAATATTGGCTTGAGAAGCACATCTGGATCAGATCCGAACAGAGCTGAAGGGTGCTGACCTGTCTTTGGAAAGCCATGCCTGCCTCTGGCTACACACATCCAAGAGGTGGGTCTGGTGCCCACCTGGGCTTTCTCACTCGAGCGATCCGGACACATGATCTCGGCGAGCCCGTCTCTGCTGTCTCTCTTATCTGTTTCCTTGGCATAGGGACATGGTGGCAGTGGGCACAGAGCTGGCCTGAATCTCTCCCCATCGCTCCCACTACACCACACAGTCCATCCATGTCTTCAAGAGACCCTTCGGACCTTGGCTGGGGACGCATTTAGGCTGCCAAATGGCAGCCGAGCATTATTTCTAAAGGCACAGAGTCCCTGGAAGTGCACCGCCCTCACCACTAGGAAAGGCTGCCTTTTTTTAAAAGCACAAAAGCTGGTCAGCACAGTGTAGGGGTCCTTGTATCACAAACCTAGGAAGAACTGGGTTCGATTCTCCCCTCCCACTGCCCTAAAGTTAGGCTGACAGTTCCCTCCCGAGCTTGGGTCTCCCAGTCCTTTTTCAGAACTACAAGGCCCAGCATCCCTGACCATTGACAGCAGTGGGGGTCTGAGGCTGTGATTTGGACTCCCCCTTTCTTTCATTCACTTAAATCCGGCAGTCCTTGTCCTCTGGATAGCTCAGTGGTTGAAGTCTCTGGCTGCGGAGTCAGAGCTTGGATGCCTTCCTTCACTGGGGCTGGACTGGATGATCCCAAAGGGTCCCTTCCAGCTCTGCCATTCAAAGGTTTCTCACCTGAGGCCTCATGGCAAGGGCGGACAACGTGTGCTTCCCAACACGGTCTTTGTCACCCCGTGGTTCTCTCTCCTTTCCCGGGGGAAAAGGTGGATCACGAATCCTTTTGCATAACTTACAGCTCCGTGAAAACACACACACACACAAATTACTTGCTTCTCCTGACCGGAAGCAAGCTTGCAGCCACTTCTGGTTTCATTTATTTTTCTTTTTGGGGGCCACCCTTCGGCAGGCCTAGGGCCACCAAAGCAGTCCACCTCTCCATTAAGCTTTGCCGATTTCTTTTCGCTTTAAAACACTTGGCCAGAGGAAGGAAGGGAGGGAGGGAGGGAGGGAGGAAGGAAGGAAGGAAGGAAGGAAGGAAGGAGCTGATGATGGCTAGAAGGAAAGAAGGAAGAGAGGGATGGACGGAGGGAGGGTTGTAAGCTCAGAAACACTTCACTGTTGCTTACAAATAAGCCCCATGAGTTTCATAGCATCTCCTTTATATAAGAGGCCCAGCATCCTGCTAGCTATAGGCATCTTGGTATTGCAGGCTGTGTAAGTACATCTGTACAGATGTTGTTTTGAGATGAACAGGATTCTTGCAGGCAGCAGGGTGCAGATAAGACCTGGACCACCGCAAGCTGAACAGCTTTGGGGTGCCGGGACCTTTGAGTACAGAAGATGGGGGTCAGCTGGGGTCATTCCCAGGAAACTGTAGAGATGGTGCAGATAATAGATGACCCTACGTTGTTCATTCATCCCGGGGCACCATCCACAGCAGGCTTTTGCTACAGCCTGTTTTTCGTGGATGGGCGTGGGGTGTGGTACCCACAGACTCAGTTCCTTGGCTACGTTTCCCCCCCCCGCCACAACACACGCGCCGTTTCCCCGGGCCTTCAGAAGAGCTCAGCGTTCAGAAAGGCAATGCGAGGGGGAACAGAAGGATTATTGGCATTTCATTTTTGAAGGAGCGGAGGGAGAAAGCCACAAGAAAGGGAAGCTGGCTCGTTAACCGCTCTTTGCCTACTCGCCCGCTATGAAGCCAAATCGCCTCTAGGCGACCGGCGCTTGTAAACAGGCAAAGAAGCTGATGCTTTTCTCCTGTCGAGGTGTCAGTCTGTCACAAGCTCCTAACAGAGGTTAATAAAATCTTTGTTACTCCCTCACATGGGCCATTCATGGTGGTGATTGTGGGGCCGGTGGAAAAATGTCCCATTCAGGGAACAGAAAGTCCGGTTAAACCCGTGTCTCTATCTTTGGTGTCCTGTTTCCAGCTGCTACCCATGCTGCAGAAAACTGACTCAAATCCCAGACTGTAAAGGGGGAGGCATGGTGTCGTGGTGGTGCCGAGGCTCACAGGAAAAGCATGCTGCTGGATCGAAGCCCTGGTCCGTTCTGCCTAGCCAGCTACATCCCCCCCCCACCTTAGCTTCCCTGTTGCCCCTGAACTTAGCTGCATCATCCTCACAGAAGCAGGGAGAGAAAAAGGTTTTTTGCCCGGAACTATATAGGGCTGTATTTGGCATCTGGGAGGCATTTGGGTTAAAAGAGGTAAATAAGAGTCATTAACCTTACAAAAGACCTGCTCCTGGTGAAATATAAACTGCTAAAACTCATGTGTTGAGATGGGCTGATCCAGCCGCCTACGTTTTTTAGATTCTTCCTGTGTCAGGGTCTAGGATCTTCTTTAACCCTCTGGGGTCATTTAGGGTTGTTCTACCCACCCCTTGGTGTTTCAGAGTGAGTGCCCATGAGATCCGGATGGGGGCCCGGGCTGGTGGGTACTTAGAAAGAGGAATGCTTTGATAGACGGTTTAGGAGCGCCAAGCGCACGCTTGTATGTATCTGTTTGGCCCGTCAGGTGTCACTGAAAAGGAAATGGCAGCTGCCACTCAAGTGTATGCATGCTCACTTGCTTGGGTGTAACACCCACTGGGTCCAACCAAGCTTCCTTGAAGTAAGCATCCCCCAAGACCTGAAGCAGGAGAAACAGCTTTGGGAAAACGGGAAGGGGCGTTGCCATGAGCAGAACTCTGGGAAAACTGGATATCGAGATTTTGCTTATTCCCTAAAATGATTCTTGAAACCAAGCTAAATTGTGCAGGGGCTAAAAATGAAGAACAGCCTGCATTGGCCCCGGAGGAGCTCAACCACTTTTCCGCTTGACGTGTTCCCCTCTGTGTGTGTGTCCGAACTGTGCAGAAAAGGAGACAGAGGGAAGGAGGAGGAGAGGCGAAAAGGGGCAGACGGGGAAGGGTTAAGCCATCTTCCCCTCTTTTTCTGTTTTATACTGAACCACCCCACCCGCCACTCAGAATGAACTCTCCATAGCTTGCGTTTCCTTGTTCCCTCCAAACCCGTCCCCAGTGAAGCCTCCTTTGCAAAATGTCAGGGTCTGAAATTTCAGATCTGAATCATGGATTTTTGGCGGCGTGTCGGAATGGCACATTTGCTCCTGGAGGTTTGCCAGGGATGAAACTTGGGTGACAGGAGACAGGGCTTGGAAAACCAAGGGTAAAGTGGATTATGCGGATTGGATTTTTTAAAAATTGGCTAATTGAAGGGGGGAAAATCAACACAGAATCCTTCCTTCCTTCTTTCTTTCTTTCTTTCTTTCTTTCTTTCTTTCTTTCTTTCTTTCTTTCTTTCTTTCTTTCTTTCTTTCTTTCTTTCTTTCTTTCTTTCTTTCTTCCTTCCTTCCTTCCTTCCTTCCTTCCTTCCTTCCCTCCCTCCCTCCCTCCCTCCCTTTCTTTCTTTCTTTCTTTCTTTCTTTCTTTCTTTCTTTCTTTCTTTCTTTCTTTCTTTCTTTCTTTCTTTCTTTCTTCCTTCCTTCCTTCCTTCCTTCCTTCCTTCCTTCCTTCCTTCCCTCCCTCCCTCTCTTTCTTTCTTTCTTTCTTTCTTTCTTTCTTTCTTTCTTTCTTTCTTTCTTTCTTTCTTTCTTTCTTTCTTTCTTTCTTTCTTTCTTTCTTTCTTTCTTTGTTTCCTTCCCTCCATCCCTCCCTCTCTTTCTTTCTTTCTTTCTTTCTTTCTTTCTTTCTTTCTTTCTTTCTTTCTTTCTTTCTTTCTTTCTTTCTTTCTTTCTTTCTTTCTTTCTTTCTTTCTTTCTTTCTTTCTTTCTTTCTTTCTTTCTTTCTTTCTTTCTGCCTCCATGCTGTCATCCTGAGGCCAAGATGTGCCTCACCCAAACCTGTCCGATCCTTGTGCAGTAAACAAGGCAGGGAAACAACACATAATGGATGGGCCCCTCCCATCTTGTGATGGCAAGAAGGCAAGAGTTTGTTGATACTTTTTTGGGTCTTGGGGGTGTGTCTGCCTTCACAGGACGGGTGCAGCGGCACAAAGATTAGAGCCACAACACTGGCCGTTTGGGTTGTTGGGTAGACTGGTGACAAGAGAACGCCTCGAATGGGTTTTTCGCATCTTGTGAGCCATTCATCCATCTTTGCCTTCGGCTTGCTGTGTTTGTGTACATGTGCTTAGTGTTATAGTGGAGGGGGGAAACCCCTTATATTCAATGAGCAAATATATATATTTGAGCAAATTATATATATTTGCTCAGCAAATATCTGAGCAAATATATATTTATTTGAGCAAATATATACTGTATATTTGCTATGCAAATATCTGAGCAAATATATATATATTTGCTCAGATTATACCAACTGTACCAGGGTGTGAATTCTTTCATTCTCGGTTTTGGCTCTTCACATCGTGTTTTTTGAAAGTCAGACCTGCCAAAGTCTGTATAAAGAGCCTGTCCGTCTAGCGAAGCAGGCAGACAGATGTCTAAACGACAGTTTCCTGGAATACGAGATCCTCTTTCCAGACCCAGAAAAACGCCTTTCCCGCTTTTCCTGTCTCCCTTGGTGCCCAACATGTGGCATGTTAGTGATCTGTGCTTTTATTTCCCAATCCAGCCGCTGGGTTGTCTCGGAAGACAGAAAGCAGGGCTCCCCTTTCGAGAAATCGAGGTTAGAAACTCTTTGGAAAGGGATACGGCTACGAAAAGAAGGGCTGTTAACACCACCAGGCTGTTACATAAACCGACAGGGCAGCCGAGGTATGGGATAGCGATTTGGGGAGGGCCCCCCCCCCGTTTTCCTGGCTGTGATCCGTTTCCAGTCCGACTTTCTCAAGGAAGGGAAATTGTCAAACTGGAGGAGGTTCAGAAAAGGGAGTGGAGGTTCTTTTCCCTCTACAAGTTGGAGGTTTAGTCAGTAGAGGAAAAAAGTAAAGAAGCACAGAATATGTTGGGAATCTGTACAATTAATGATGGCCCACTGGAACCAGGAGTCATTTACTTAAACTGGCTGTGATTTTTTTTTTTTTGGACCAAACAGATACATTTTCTGGGTAGTTTTCACTGTCACAACGTATGGTTCAAGAGGCTTTGGGTGTTTTAAAGGACGGAGCAAACCACAGAGGATAAACCCACCCATGAAGGCGATAAATGCAGCCTCCATGTGCAGGTGGCGTCTACCTCCGAAAGCCGATGGCTAGAGAGAAGCAACCCAGCCTCCAACGGGGAAACAGAGAAACCGAAAGGGGAAAATATCCCCTTCGCCTGCAGCCTTTCTCAGTGTTTTATGAATCTGGCAACGGGAAAAGAAGGCGTTGAACTGAAAAAGCGAGTGGCGATGTTTAGCTTTCTGCTTTATCATCCATTTCTGGGTTTTGCTTTCTTTCTTTTTTTCTTTTTTCCTTGTGAAACCTCTTTTGTTAAAAGAGGCCTGCGAGATAAGATTACTGCTCCTGCAGCTAGGGGCTCGTTCATGTTCCTGAACCCAAGATCTGAAAAATAATCATAATTAAAAAGGTGTCAGGAGGGCAGCGTTAGCAAGCGGGGGAAGCCATGGCTCCCCCCCCCCCCCGATTCTGGGAAGAAATTGTTCTGCTTTTTTTCTGAGTTTTTCCCCTGTGGTGGCTTAAGAGGGTGGCGTGTTTTCTTAAGTTGTTCAGAGCTGGCACATCTCCGCATAAGCTGTTAAGTCATTTTCTGAGTCGCCCCCTCCTCTCCCCGCTTAAATAACAGCAGCAGAGCCTGGTCTGGCCTCAGGATAAAACCTCTATTCATACACCTTATTAATCCCTGATCCTCTTGTCCTGGATTTAGTAGCCTTGGGCAGCACACCAAGTAGTGCTGACTTCCTTCCAACCCCGTTTGTCCCCCAGCGAGCGAAGCCCGGGTTCAAAACCTTGGCCCGCCTTCAAGCTCCCCTGCCCGAAGGATCACGCTAAGGAGAGATGCTGATAGGACTGTCCCGTGTGAGCTTTGGGCTCAGTCAGGATTTGAACCAGGGCCTCGTGGGTTTTAGTCTGACACTTTAAACTAGCACGAGGCTCTTGGGTATTGTAGTATTGATGGATGATAGTACCCATTGTACACCACCATGGACCAAACAGGGATGCCTTCTGTAGATGCAGCCCAGAACTGCATTTGCTTCTTTCGCTGCAGCATAACCATCATGGCTCAGGCTGAGCTTGGGGTCAACAAAGACCCGAAGGTCTTTTTCATATCCACAGGCTTGTGCTATATTGGTGCTTCTGATTTTTTTTCCGGCCTAAACATAAAACTTTAAGACCCATTTGTGGTGTCTTGGATCGAGCTTCGGACAATGCCTTGGAAGACCTGGGTTCAAAATCCGCGCTTGGTCCTGCAAATGGTCTGTCTGGGTGGTGTCCACAACAAACCACTCCTTCAACATCTTCCATACATTGAAGACCTTATCAGTGTTGCTGTGAGTCAGCAGCCCCTTCATGGCACAGAAGAAAGCCAACAAGAAATGTAAAACTTTTAAAACCCTTTTTGAAACATTCAAAAACTTTTTATCCCTTTTCCCCCCAAAATTTAAAACTTTGCCATTATCCCTGGTCAATGGGGGGCATCACTAAGGCAGACCACCGGGGGCTTTATTCTAGGTTAGAAAAATCTTTTAAAAGTTCCCAACATTAAATATGAGTTTTTCGGTGAGGCTTAGGAAAATAAATGGCAACACCTGGCAGACCTAGTCACTTGTTTTGTTCTGTGTTTTTGGTTTTGTGGGTTTTTTTTGCACACAGAAAATTTCTCTTTCTCTCTTTTTTGGGGGGGCAGGAGGAGACACACAAGCACAAGCCCCTCTCCTTTTTTCTTGGCGTGAGGGAAATATGAGGTGAGGGGATGGGAGATTATGCCCTGTGCCTTAGTGCCCACTTTGCTAGGGCTGGTCTGCTGCTCACGGTGGAGCGTACGCAATGGGGGGGGGGAGTGGCGTAGACATGCCACCCCCTGGTATATCTCCAAAATGATCTTTTTCCTCTCGGGTCCAGGCTGGCCCAAGTGAAGAGAACAGGAAAGCAGGAGCTGGTTTCCCCCAAAATGGGTGTCGGGCCAGCTGTGTCCTGGAGGAACAGAACTAAGAAGAGGTGCCAGGCTGCTTCACTTGCCATGGTGCGCAGAGGGCATTAGGCGGGCATGGTGAGGGCCCAGATGGGCATAGCCATAAGCAGCTGGCCCCTGGCAGGGGGAACCTTCGACTTTTAACCTTCATGATCCAAGCTTTCGAAGTCAACCGCATTTCCCCCCCCCGGGCTGGATTGACGGTTTCTCCACAACACCGCGACCCCTTTCCGTGCCCAGAGAGAGGAGGGCACCACCCCCTTGGCGTGTCCAGGCCCTAAGACGTGGCATGGGCTAAGCCTGGCTTGCTAGCTGTGCATTGCCGGTTGTGCATGGCTGCCCCTCTGGAGCCGCCTGGGCCAGCCTCCAGGCCCCACAGAGCCTTTTGGGGAAAAAAATGTGTTGTTGTGTGCCCTGGGTGCACGGAAAACAACAACCCAAACAGAATAAGTCATTTTTCCGCTCCTGGAGGCCTCCCCA
Organism: Pogona vitticeps; assembly: GCF_051106095.1. Taxonomy (NCBI): domain Eukaryota; kingdom Metazoa; phylum Chordata; class Lepidosauria; order Squamata; family Agamidae; genus Pogona; species Pogona vitticeps. The sequence goes on along the minus strand of NC_135789.1, from coordinate 25,283,172 downwards.
GGAGAGGCTGTTTTGCATTGAAGGGAAGCACAGGAAGGACAATAACAACGAAATTAAGAGCAGGAGCGACTGGCTTGGTCCCTCCTGGTTGTGATTCACTTGACTCTTCCTGGGCTGGTTTGGTTTTCTCAGGAGTCAGAGGGGCAGGCATTGAGCCCTGCTCAGGCCCATCAAAGTGGGCCTTTTCTCGTGTAAGTTGGTTGGGCTTTTCCTTGATTCGACACACACACACACACACACACACACACACACACACACACACACACACACACACACACACACACACACACACACACACACACACACACACACACACACACACACACACACACACACACACACACACACACACACACACAAGCAGCAAAAAAATCTCATTGAGAAGTTGTAGGGGTGGTGGTCTGTCTCGAGACGTTTGCCTCTGGCAGGACTGTGGCCCTGGCGCCACCAGAAATCCCTGGAACAACCCTGGGCACTGAGAAAAATGCCCCCCCCCAAAAAAAAGTGGCTAGGCAGAGAGGGCATATGTATCTTGCTCCCCCCCCCCCCAATCGGGTTTAAACATAGCACCACAAAAGGCACTCTCTCCACCCACCACCACCACCTTGCTAGCTTAGGGGTCAATTCCCCAGCCCATCCACCCCCAACAGGACTGTGTCAGAAGCACGTAATTACAGCAATGCAAAGTTCTTAGGGGTCTATAAAGTGTTTCCCCATAAAGCCAGGAAGCACATAAGTCACATTATAAAGCCAGCGTTTCAGCCAGCTAGCTTGGAAGGTAAGTACTGTATAAACCAGAGTTTAAACCCTGAGTCTGGCTTTACAGGTGGCCACAGCATGACAATGGGACAGGGGGGAAACGCTCCGCCATTTTTTGCCGGATCAGAAAAATGCAGGCAATTTCCAAATCTTGGGCTCGTGAATTTCTCTCTCCCCCCCCCCCCGAATCTCCCAAAAAAGGAGGAAAAAAAAATATGCCAGCTCAAAAATTGGAGGTGACTTCTGGAAGCACAATTAGTCATTTTTCCAAGACAGCTGCTAATGACATTTTATTGGCCTCGCCTTTGCACTGAAGACCTAAAAATGGTTGGTCCCAAAAAAATGTTTTCTCCCCCTCGGGCCAAAAACATTTGGTATTTGGATTCCGGGCCCATTCCTTCCACCCCCGCAGGCTTTGGATCTTCACTTTGCAGCTTGCAAACTAAGGAGCTGAGCCTTAATTGCCAAAGAAATTGTGCTTTTCCTCTTGCAAAAGCTGGACGGGATGGTGCGTATTGTGTTTGTTTCTTGAAGAGGTGGCTGCTGGGGCTCCGAGCCTCATGCCAGGCCCCCGTCCCTCGAAAAAAGGGACAATTTTCATCACCCAACGTTTCTTCTAGCATAGTTCTTCACGGGCTTTTACTATCGTAGCATCTTTGACAGCAGAACTGTCTCCTACCTCTTGTCTAAGATATGAATTCACTATTAATAACTTTTATGAACTATAGTTATCTGTGGTGGCCTGGAGATTTCTTGGAATTGCACTCTGGAAAAGCAAGTCTGCCTAGCTTTCAAGATACCAATTAAAAAACTCCCAATGATTTACAAGAGGGGCCATTTTTATAACTTTTTTTTTTAACAATCTGGGGATTTTGCACCATAAAGTCAAGGCATGCGTTATTTCTGATGGGAAGGATTGCGGGTCAGTTGTGTGTCTCTGTTTGTGTGGATACGTGTCCAGGCAATGCCCATGCAGTCAGGCTGAGGACCAAGTTACACAATATACTCTCAGTGTGTTGTTAGAAGCCAGTAGGATGTGTTTTTTTTCCTGCTAGAGACATAATTCCTTCCAAGCTCCATGACGAAGTCTTGAACTTGGAAAGGAAGCACACACTTAACATCCCCATGAAGCGCATTAGCAGCATCGTAGAGCAGAGGCAAGCTTGTCGTTAGATGAACGGACTTTTGTCTCTTAAGGGGCTCCACTTCTAATGACATGCTAACTGTAGCGTACCGTCTGGCTCGAAAAAACCTGTTTGAAGCCATTTCATTTTGGGGGGGCCCCACACTCATACTGCAGATGTGTGGGTGCTGTTGGTGTTTCCCCCCCCCCCCAATGTTGCTTTTTAGCAGGCAGTTCCTGCCAGTGTGTGTTTTCAAGCCTCGCTGTTTAGGTACAGATGGCTATTCTGTTGTTTGCTAGCCACCACTGCGACAAATTTTCTCCAAGTTCCTCTGTTTGCACCCTCTCGGAAATGAGCCTCGTGCAGACTGGAGACCCCAGAAGCTCAAGCCTAGATTGCAAAGAGTTAAGTCCGGATGGATGAATCTCTCTGGTTCATGTCCGCCTAGAGCCTTCTGGGAGTCGTAGTTCAACCCACCTGGAAGACAACAGCTGGGGGAAGATCGACTTCTTCCATACTATACACCCCCCTACACCATTTCTGCTAAGCTTTTTTAGCCTGTCCCCAGTACATAAATTATAATTACGGGCTGGAAATTTGTATTGTTCCTGATAATCCCTCTTGCGGCTTCGCTCAAGATTTGTGGGGGTGATCTGCAGTTTGTCGTGTCTGATGTCAGGCAACTGGCTAGCCCCGTGGGACATATCCTGCCTGTACTGCGTTCTGATCTTCCCAGCAACCCCAGTCATCCTCCTGAGCCTTTCACAAGGGGGCCGGACCCATTCAGAGCGAAGCCGATATCTCTTACTCGCTGCCCTGGTCACCAAAGTAAAGGAAAAGAACCTCCAGCGGTAGAGGAAGTCTACCTTTGAATCCTATCAAAGTGGCTGGAGAAAGGGCCTGGGGTCTCAGGCCAGGGGCTTCTTGGAGGAGTCCAAATTAAGAAACCTCTCTCAACAAACTTTAAAAAAAAAGAGGAATTCTTCCCGCATTCTGGGAATGACATCATGAAGAGGGGAAATAAGTAATTCCACTTTGCTTCAGTGTTTGTTTAATTAATTCTCCCTCCCAGCCTTGATGATATTTTAATCTTCGGGGTGAAAGAGGCTGGAGAAAATATTTTCCTCAGTATCCCTGCAAAACATTCATGCTTGCAGTTAAGCCGCTGGGGAATTAATTTGTTTAGAAAAACGTTTCTGGTCCACATCACCCATCTCGGTTTCCTGTATCAAGCCCTGGAAAACGGGGTGGGAGAGAGAAGGAGAGAAAGCATTTTCCAAACGTTGATTCATTTTCTGGGCACAGGCTTTGCGTGATAGAAGCAGGCTGGTTTCTACCTTTCCCTTCTCCGGACGAACGGGGGGGGGGGGGGGGAGAGGCGATCGGAGCCAAAACAGCCTTCATTCCTACCTCCCTGCCAGTTTCTACACTACATGGGGAAAAACAGGGCCTCTGAACATGTGCTGAGTGCACAGGGACCGCAGCTCATTTTCAAAACCAGTAACTCTCTTTCTCCACTCTTTTGAGATGGGGGGGTTTTAACAATGTGAGTTTGTTGCGGCACGTAAACATTCTGCAGGAGCAAAATATATATATATATATTTTCCCAGCCGTTGATAGTGGATCTGATTTTTCCCTCCCTCAGTGGTCCATTCTGTGGGGTTGCCCTACCCTTTTCTCATGGGGGGGGGAAAGCAAGTTTCTCCCACACCCGTAGATGGGGAAAAAGTATAACAGGACATATAAATAAATAAATAATAATCCACTCACATTCCTCCTGAGAGGAGGCTAAAACGATGCCACCTATCAATTTGATATACACGCTACTGAGGGGGGGAGAGATAATCTATTTATTTGCACAGGTGTCTCTCATTTCTCTTGTCTTGCTTTCCAACTTTGAAATGCAAGTCAGGAGGAACATCTTGAGTTGCGTTTGTGTAGATTCCTCCCAAAGACACACATTTCTGAACTCCATTTTTTTTCCCCTCGGTTCCCAGTCTCCAGACCAGTTTGCTCTTCTCTTTGGGGAGTTATATCGCCAGGCGCATCCGTTGGCACCTCCAAGCACTCCCCCCGCCCCACTTTTTCCCCCCATGCAATTTTGCTTAGCATACTTGTTCAAAGCAAGGCATGCTTTGTCTTCATCTAATCCATTCGGGGATATCTTTTGGAAATGGCATGGAGTGGGGGGTTTTCACGCAGAGACCCCCCACTCCAAAGTTAAAGGGGAAGGCAATGAATTTCAAAAGGTATCTGCAGTTTCAGTTCGTTCGTGGGTTGGAAAGTGAGCAATATGGTGCAGTTTGCACAGAAATGAAAACCGCACCAGCAGGTCAGTGAGCACTGATCAACTTTCCCCGGCCTGTGAGCCCGCCAGAAACTTATTTTCTACTTCAAAACTGGGCTCAGGGTCTGGCAAAAGTCTCGAGACGGAAAAGCAGGATGCAGGCCGAACGATAAACACATATAAATCGGCCCGTCAAGAGAGCCAGTTCTCTGCTGAGTCTCCTGTGTGAAGCTTGCCTGGTTTCCTGGAATTGCACCCGGCTGATTCTGCCCATTCCTGAGTCACTGTAGCTTTGGAGAGAACTGGACGGAAACACCACCCCTATCTGTTCCCATTCCTGTACTTTGCACTCGCTCCCCACCTTGCTTGTTCTTGCTTGGGGGTCTTTTCTCCTCACACATCTGCAAACTGGAGTTTTTTTAAAAATGCTTTTTTACTCTAAGGCTCTGTCCCGTGAGCATTCCAGAGCGCCATACTGTTCTTTTCTTCTAAATCCTCTTTCACTTGAGGTCACACATCATCATACCTGTTATCCTGGCTTCAAATCCACTAGTAGCTCTAAACCACGATGCTGTGTTGCATCCAAACCCGCTCTTTGGTTTTTCAGCCACAAACGTCTACCCTCTCTTTGGGGCCCCTCCCTTTATTTCATCTTGAACCCTCGGTTGTAGCAATCTGTACTTCTAGTCCTCATGGTGTAGCCAAAGCAGCTGAGCCTTCTGCATTATGATTTCTTGGTCTTTAGTCATTTGCCTTAGTCTTTGTTTGTGAGTCCAGCTGGCCTGCGTAAGCAAAGTGGCGTATGAATTGGCGCTAATTAATGATATGTCGGTTGTGTTCCTCGTCGTCTGCCCAGGGACTCAGCCAGCACCTCATGAATTAGCAGCAATGTGGATGATCTCAGGAATATCAGGATTCTGCCCGATGGCCCTGAAATGCATCATCCAGGAATTTTTCTTTGTCTCATCCCACCCACAACAACAACAAAAAAAATAGCCTCACGTGGAGGAAAACATCTCATGCCTTAACTACTTTTGATTGAATTATACGCTGGCCAATTTAATGATATTCTGTCCAGCACTTAATGTCTTGCTGGTTTGTCTCACCCTTCGTTCCAGTCATTTTTCTTGGACTCCACGGAAAGGAACCAAAAACCTGCCCAAACACAATGAGAAGGCTGGGTTCTATTATGGGATGCTAACAACAGGCTTCCCGGATTGTTAAATGAGAACTTGCAGCAAGAAGCATTTCAGAGGTTTGTCTTTTGAGAACTTCCTCTATTGTGGCTTCACCACCATCACCTCCCTCTTATCCGCGGGTCTGTTTCTGGATCGCGAATGTCACCGTGAATTCGTGACATTAGAAAGAACAAGGGACTAGTCCTCAGCAACCTCTTCTGCAATAACAATGGCCGTCGTTTAGCGGGGGATTCTGGGACTTGTGACTCCAAACCCATCCTCTTCCAGGCTCTGGACCGAAGTTCCTCGCATCGTGGTTTTCAACATCTGATCCCCTTCCTGTTTTATTTTCTTTTACATTCACAGAGGTGCTGTGGCTTCCTTAGTTAGCCTTGTATCCTTCCAAGGTTCGGTTGTTGGGTTTTTAAGCCCTGAAAAAGTAACCTTTGTTTATAAACCAGGAGAAAGTATCTTTTGTTTTAGGGACAAAGGCCCTTTTGCATCACAACACTGCTGCATGTTTATTGTTTAGCCCCACTTTTTTTGAAACTTGTAAGAGGAATACAACTTTATAGTCAAAGCACGGTTAATAACCCACCTCCCATCCGCCTGCCTGCTGGGCAGTCATGCAACTGGTGATGTTATGTTCCTCTTGAGATGCTTCATATAGGATTCAGTGTCTTTAGTCCCAGAGATTCAAGAGTGTGATGACAGTGTGAACTCCAGCAGTGGTGATATTTGTTATGTCTGCAGTGGCTTAATCCCAGCGGAGGGAGAGAATGCTTGAGGCTGTATCGCTTTAAAAAAAATACATATAGATAGAGATATATATGGGCAGGAAAAACACATTCCTAGCCTGATGGTTGAGGTGCCTGCGGTTCTCTCGCCAGTCAGGAACCAGCCCAAAGGAAAAGCGAAAGGTGGCTGAGGCTGGGACCGCATCCTCCATCATCCCCCGCCCTTGTGGCCAGTGGGAATCGTAGTCCAGAGTGGCCACTTTCCAAAGCTGATTTTGTAGGGAGGCTTGTCAAGAGACATAGGGTTGGGAAAAAGGACAGGCTTCTAAGATGATGTTTTCCGGCATCTTGTCAGTTTCTCAGGCTGGGTGGGGGATTCTGGGCGTTGTAGTCCAAGAAAAGTAACATGGCTATACGGATGGATGGTTTGATCTGCCTTGCCTCGCTCTGCTCCGTGCAAGCAAGTTGTGTCCTTTGGGTGGAGGATGATGGCAGTAGTGATGATGACACGAATCCTTAGCCCAATGCAGCATGCATCCTTTAATTCCCTGGTTTTATCTACACAACAACCCTGTCAGGTAGAGCAGATGAAGAGAATGAGATTGGCTTGAAATCACCGGGTTATCTTTGAGGCCTGGGAGGATTTGAACCCAGGCCTCTCCGGACTAGTTCAGTGACACAACACGCTTCCCTGGAAACTGCACCGAAATGATTCGGGCAAGGAAAGTTTTTTCTCATTTCGGTGGCCCAAAAAGTGGAATAATTTTGCAGACTGACGTGGTCAGGGCTGGGGAGTCGGGAAGCGTCAACCAGGCTGCTCTTTGGGTGCCCCCCTCCTTCACCCCCAAAGAGGACATGGACACACACACACACACACACACACACACACACGCACGCACGCACGCACAATGGTGATATCGAGGCTGGGAATTTGGGACACGCCTCTCCACTCATTTCATTCTCCTAGGTGAATCCGAACCCGTGTCTTGTTGGGGTGGCAATAGTTTGTGTATGTTTTTCTCACATTCCAGCACTCGGTTTTCTGGGAGGATTTGTCCTGGTTTGCTTGCTTGTTTCGCAAAATAAAATAAAACAGAAACAAAATCCTGGGGAGTGGCTTTTGCACAAGAATCTACTGTTTTTGCACAGCAGAACACCTGTATTTCATTTTGCATTCTTCCAGATGTTTTTACCTGCCCAGATTGAAGCCTCAGCCCTATCTGCTGGGCGAGGCCATGCCGCAAATCTCCAGCTTCCTGTGTGGCAGAAAGCCCAGCCATGCCAAGGAGAGGCTGAGATTTTGCCCCAGGCGGCCAAAACAGGGAGGGACCCAGAACAGCCCCCTGGGCTTCCCCCAGATCACTGATTCCTGCAGAGACCCAACCGATGTTCTCTTTTTGAATGTGGCAATCTTATTTGCTCCCAACTCCACACTTTGCTCCTCCCTTTCTTAAGCACACTGAAAGAGATCCACATGGCATGTGAACTTTTGAGATCTCCAGCATTTAGGTGCGTTCACCAGGTGCCCTGTTGCAAAAGTCCGGAGGGGGGTGGGCAAGGGTGGAAGGAGAGCCAGGCGTGGACTTAAATGCCACGGCACCTGCATGTCCCCCTGAAATCTGATGGAAGAAGAAGGGGAAGCCTGGGCAGATGTTCGGGTGGGCTTCCTTGGGAGAAGGGCAGACCAGGATTCCACCCAGAAGCGGGAAGGCACCTTGATCTTCCAGCAGAGAAAAGACCAGTTTTCCCAGTTCAATGGAGAAATGGGTCTCCTTGCCAGAAGGAATGCGAGAAGCACCCACAGGGACCCCATCCAGCCAGGAAGGGAGACAGATCATCAGAAGGGGATCCGGCCATTAAGAGAGGTGCGGCCCCATGATTCGGAAGCCAGCTCCTTTGCTGATATCTGAGTTGATCCACAATTTTGGCCCGAGGACCCCGATCCTCTGGGTAGCCCGTTTTTTGGACGGGAGCTCCCCCGGAGCCCCCAAATCGATTGCATCCGAGCCAGAAAGACTCGGTCGACAGCCCCGGAGACATCGGGCGATGGGTTCAAGCAGGCCAAGAAGAGGCCGGCCGGCTGCACCGGCAGCCGTGGTGGCTCGGGGATGATGGGCATTGTAGTGCCCCAGGAAATCATAAACACTGCCAACTCCAGCTTCAGTGGGCCTGTGGGGAGGTGGAGTGGAGTTTCTGAGCTCTTCCCTCTGGCTTCTCCCCCCCCCCACACACACACCCTTCTTTCTCGGTGTGTCTTGTGTGTCTGTGTTTACTTCATCCTCCTTTGTTTTTTTCCTTGAGTTTCCCAGTCGGCCTCCTCCAACTCTCCCGCCAGTCGGGTTTCTCAATCAGCGTGTGTGTGTGTGTGCATGTGTGCGCGTGTGTGCGTGTGTGTGTGTGTGTGTGTGTGGAATTCTGGCGTGTGTTGTTGACTTAACTTTGGCCGCAGCCCTCGAACCAATTAGGCTGGAATGCTGGAACTGAAGCCGGATCAAGTCCCACTTGGGGTGGAGGGAGAAACTGATCTAGTCGGGGTGTGGGGTGGGGGGGACACGCCAGCCCAACCCTTCTTTCACGGACGGAGGGAATGGGCCGCCTCTTCCTTTTATTCCTTTCCAGGCTTGCCTGCTTTGGCTTCAGCGGCCTTTTCAGGTGGTAACGCTTAACCTCTGTCCCTTCCCCTCGCACACATGTTCGCTGGGCTCCGACGGAGAGGAGCAGCAGCAGCAGCAGCAGCTGCTGGGGGACGGGGCCGCCCTCCCTGGTTTTCTGCGTGTGGGTATTATTCTTCCCCCCCAAATCCCCAGCAAAGAGAGAAAAGGGGGTAGGAAAAAAACCATAGAAATAAAAATAAAGGACCGCCACGGCCTGTCTGTTGAGCCTCCCCATCATCCAGTTCTTGGCCAAGGGATCTGGCAGGTTACGGAATGTTCAAAACAGCCCACAAGCCCACTGATGAGGAGAAAGTGACCAGGAGCAGAATATCACTTGTCACTTTCCATGGGGGGGGGACCCTATGGCTGGGGGAGACATCCTGCAGGTGGTGCAGGATCTGGAGAGGAGGGGGGCAGAAGCAGGGCCACTGAATATACAGAGGTGCAGTGGGGCCAGAGATTTGAGATTTGAAGTCCAGTTCTGGAGAGGAGGCTGCTGGCCCTTGTGATCCTTTGGTGGGGGGGTCACCCTGGGAGGGGGGATGAGGTCTCTGATGGGGGATGGTGGGAAAGAGATCCGCTGGATCCCACCGATGAAAGATGAAAGGAAACGGCTTCGCAGAGGAAGAGAGGAAAGGGCAGGAGTTTCTGTAGTAGCTGAACCCCTCGGTCTTCAGACCTGACCCCAAACAGGCCAACGGGATGGTCTTGATATCTTTTTCGCTGCCCAGCCGGGAGACAAAGTTCACCCCTCTTAGAAGAAGGGGAGCCAGAGGGGCTGCTCCCACGGAGCACGAGGAAGGCCCCCAGACCGGTGGACCCACGGAAGCCCTCCGTGGTCTCTGAAATCCCTCCCTCGTTGCATCAGTTCCATGGCTTGGTCCCTCTTTTATTTCACTTGCCTGCCCCCCCCCTCTGTTGTTCTTCGAACACATGGACCCAGGATGTGAAGGATACTTAGCCAAATTCTTCTTTTCTTTCTTGTTTTGTTTTTTTAAACAGTTTTGATTGTCTGGAGCTGGCCAGACGGGTCAGGTCTTGACAGTCTGGCCAGGTGCCCGATGATCCCTCACCTCCTCCCGAGAGCGAGACAAAAGGGCTTTTTGTTCCCCCCCCCCATTTCCGGTCTCTGTGTTTTTGCTCCGAAACCCCTCGGAAAGGCAAAGCCTGAGCGCAGGCCAAGCACAGACGGGATGTTTGGAAGAAACAGACAAACACCCTCCTTTGGACTTTTGCCACGGAGCCGTCTTCCCGTTTTGTGCGCCAATCGCTGGCTTTTTGGGGTGGGGACAAAATTCACACACTTGCGAGAAGGGTTGGAGAGAACAGAAACCAACCCCCCCCCTCCTCCCAGGCCAGACCCCGAATTGTGTCTTGGTCCGAAAGGAGAAAGCAAGGCGAGGGTCCCGTCCCTCGCAAGGACCCAAAGCAGCTGCTATGGATTGTCTTTCTGTGCCATCAAATTGCTTCCAATGTGGATGGCAACTCTAGAAGTGGTTTTGAGGAGTTTCCCCAGCTGGGCAAGGATTCGAACCCATGTCCTTCATCGGCCCTCAACCCACACGGTACCCCACAGTTTCTCAGCTACTCTGTAAAGGCCACAAATTAGCAAAGGATCCAAAATAATTCCATGAGGACTTGTGGATTACAGTTTATTTTTTAAAAGGTACACAAATCTGTGCTTTGAGTGCCAACATTTTCCTGAGTGGTCTGTTGTTTGGTGCAGAACGGAGCTTTCTGAGAGGGAATCACACAATTTATTTTAAAAATTCACAAATTTCATCTATTCGTATTCATACGTATCAATGCCCCCCAACTATGGTACAACTATGCCCTGCTTTTAAACAAGCCCTTTCTGGGGTGCATAAAAATTCGTCGGACAGATTCTTGGTGAACCATTCTGAGACGGTACACTCCCCCAACCCATTGCTTGTTTTGGGCCCACCTTTTGGTCTCCTTGAGGTATGCATGGGTGGTAGGGTACCCAGTGTGGTGACGCGGACAGAATAACAGACTAAGACTCAGGAGAGGTGAGTTCAAATCCCCGTATGGCCGTAGAAACTCACTTGGGGAAGAAGGAGCTGGTGAAACCACTATTTTAGTTACCACGCCTTCCTTGATAGCCGTGTTAGGGTCACTATAAGTTGGTTCTGACTTGATGACACACAACAACAACATGGGGGAGGGTGCAAATAAGGTCTGTATGCACCAGATCTTACACCCCCCGGGGACGCCCCCACTTTTTGTTATGAGCTCTCATCATCCCTGTGTAACTAAATTTCCACTCTGGCGAAATCCCCCTTGTGTTGCACATACTTGTGTCCCACGTGTCTTGCACATGTAGGTGCCGAACTATCCAAAGTTCGGTGGTGGCACGCACACGCGTCCTTTCCTTCCCCTTCCGCCTCTCCCCCTCGCGTCTTCTCCCGACCACAGAGGCGGCTGAGTCACGGCTATTCAGGCAAGTGCACCCAGATCCCTTTGAGATTAAGCCTTTTGTTTAAGCCTTCTGCTGAACAGTTGTTGTTTCTTGAGAAATCGCTCCTTTGACTTGGCTCACGCCCTCTGCGTAGCAGCTCTTCCAGGAACGGAGCTTACGGGAAGCAGGCAGGGGCTCTTAGCTACGGGTGTGAGGTTGAAATGAAGAGCGAGGCGCTGTGGTGGCGTTGTGTGGTGGGGAGGCCTGTCGTGCAACAGTAGGACAACCTGCTTTACCGTCCTGGAGGTACCATCGTCCGCATGGGCGGTGGAGCAAGCTTGGATGGTGGAACTCCAAGTCATGGATTCAAATTAGAGATGGGCACAACTCGGAAAAATTGGAATTCATTTTGATTCGTGATTCGTCAAGGTCGATGAAACACGAATTATGAATTTATTAACTTTTCCTTGCGAATCAATGAATCCACTTGTTAATTCAATTTTATACTTTAGAACCCTATCAAACAGCCCCACAAGTACCGAGAGAGACTACGTTAACAGGGGAACGTCCTCCCACTCTCCTCTACAAGCCCTGCAAGTGTGGGGACGATTAGGTTTTAGACATCCAAGTTATATTCCCACAAAGTGGGTCCCCCCCCCAGGAAAGTGCCCGTGAGCAGCTGGGGAAAGCCAATCATCACCAAACCTGGGGGGATTGTAGAGGGGAGTCAGAAGTGGTGTCCGTACAATTTTGGTCTCTCTAGGTGGCTGGGGAGCCATTTGATAGCCGAACGAATCAATGAACCAAAAATCACTAAAAATTCGTTGGTTCATATTTGTTGGGGGCATTAATTCGTATGAATATGAATAGACAAATTCGTGATCTTTTTGGAATGAATTTGGTGATTCACTTTTTAATTCATGCCCATCTCTAATTCAAATCACAAGAAGCAGAAATTCCAGCTAAACCTCAAGAAGACTTTCCTGATGGTAAAAAGTGTTCGACAACGGAAGAGACTACCTTGTCAAGAGGCTGGGTCTCCTTGCTTGCTTGTTTTCAGGCAGAGCTTGGGCAACTGTCTGTCAGGGATGTTTGAGGTATGGACTCCTGCCTTGTCTGGGGTTGGACTAGATGACCCTTGGGTCCCTCCTAATTCTACAGCTCGCTAATTCTGTGATTCTCTGTATAACGTGCCTGCACCACTCCAGAGACAACCTGCTAGAGGGCTTTGGGGGAACCAGGTTCGTCTCTGGGGTTTCAAATCCACAGCTCTGAAGTAACTAATTCCAAACAACTAGTAATTTGTTCCTTTTGCTGAGAATGAAGGGAATAACTAAGTTAAATTTGGATCGTGACTTAGCAAGGGACAAGATCACACCTTGCGCAGTGTGCCACTAACATACCAAAGCACTTTTGTCCTGGGGGGGATGGGCAGCCTCATTCTGCATCGGAGGAGAACTCTTGACATGCTCAGACATCTGGCCCTTCCATATGACTGCTCTGCTGGGTTTTTTTGCAGTGGTGACAGCATGGGTGGGAAGAGAGCTTGCTTCCCATGCCAGAGCAGTGTCGTTTGTGTTTAAGAAACTCAAGAGAATTGTTTTAGTTACTTTTGAGAAATGGCAACTTAACAAACTCCTTTCTGCAGCCATTGCTCACCCACTTTGGAAACTATGAGGATATTAAAAAACAACACACACACACAATTTTCCCAGTGCTTATTTGGGAGGAAAGAAGCCACAGAGAGAAGTTAGCTGGGGGCGTCACCAAACCAGAACAAGCTGCATCTGTCTGTTCCCGTTGTTTGCACAATCCCAACTGATGGTCAGATGTGAGCTTGGGTCTGGCTTTGGAGCGGAGCTGTGACGCAGGCCAGAGTGGGCAGCGGGTGCGAAGGTCTGTGCAGGCATTACCTCACGGCTCCAGCAGTCCCCAAAAACATGGATTCAAAGGACGCTTCTCAGTCTTCAGCAAGACACTTTTGCTCCACCTCCCTCCTGTCTGACAGCTCTACCATGTGACCGGTCACCTCGTGGCCTACCTCACAGGGTTGGTGGAATACATGGGGGGGGAACCTCTGTAAACCCAAACCTTTATCCTCACAACTGTAACATTTCGGCTGTAATTGCAGGGTGGCCCACCGGTGGCATTGCGGATCTTTCTGTACCAGAGTGCCCATTATCGCTCACCACTGGCTAAGCTGGCTAAGGATGATGGGAGTTGTAGTGCGAAATGGGAAGAGAGCCAGTCAGTGAGGGAATAAGCGATTCCGGTTTTGCAACCAGGACGTCTGGGGTCGGAGGGGTGGGGTGGGGGTTCCTGTTCAAATCTCCCTGGGGCTGTCAAAAGCGAGGTGCTTTTACATCTCCACACAGTCCTTTCTCCTCTGTACTATTTTTTGTTCCTCCTCTCTGCTTCATGCAGTTTGATGAATGCTCTGGTGCTCATAGTTTTTCTGTGGTTTGGTTGTCTCTGGTTTTATTGAATTATTGGATTGTGTGTTTTATTGTGAACCAGCCATGGACCTCAACAGATGGGAAACCTTGACCTCTAAACGTCCAGCCTGGAGGCAGGTGGTGCATCACGGCCTCTCCAAATTTGAAGAGACCCTTGTCCAGCAAGCCGAGGCAAAGAGGCAGTCCCGAAACAAGCAAAACCAGGGAGCTGGACAGGGGACAGACTGTATTTGTCTCCAGTGCAGAAGGGATTGTCACTCTCGAATTGGCCTTCTCAGCCACACTAGATGCTGTTCCAAGTCCTCCATTCAGAACATGTTACCATTGTCTCTCGAGGCTGAAGGATGCCTAATCCTAAATCAGAGCAGCACTGTGATGCTAATGGGTGTGGTATATTAAATTGAAATCAATGAATCAATCAATCCTTAGGCAAAATCAGGACAGCTATCTCTCTCTCTCTCTCTCTCTCTCTCTCTGCTTTCTCTACCCCACAGGGTTGTTGTTAAAGAGGACTGAGTAGGAATGAAAACAGGAAGGGTCTTTGAAGGATTCCCCCCCACCCCCGGGCTGGGAGCGTCGTAGTGATAGCCCAATTCAGCATCCGTATAGCACAGTGTGTCTATTGATGTACAAAAAAGAGCAATAAATAAATTTAGTGTTCCTATTCTCGTCTCAGAGCGCAGGGAGGTGCCAACCAAAAAGCAAGGATGATATTAAGACTTCAGTGGAAGCCAGGGGGAAGATAGATACAACGGGTGTCACCTCCAACCTTCGTAGGGTTTTCAAGGGGTATGAGATACTTAAAGAGTGGGGTTTTTCATGAAAACCCTCACTGATTTTCTATGGCCAGGCTAGGGTCTACTTAGTCCTACTCTGGTCTACTCCTGGTCTTCACGCTGGCTCTGATGGATCATCTGACTGGTGCGATTAAAATGCAACCTGTAAATACTTTAAAAGTGATGAATGAAGGGGGGAAAAGCAGGACCATCGTGGACACATCCACACACATACTCCCACCATGGGCCAAATCTTAGCCCTTCTGATGGTCTTTTCTCTTGCAGGGGTCCCGGGTGCTGGCGTGGGAGTTCCTGGAAGAGGCTTCTACCCAGGTAAGGGTCCACACCGCCAAGGTCCACGTAGACGCCACACTCTCCAAACTGAGCCCACGGTTTTGGTATGAATTTGGACCAGTTATGAAATCCCTGGAAATTCTTGATCCCACCCGGGGTTGCTTTTCCCTGACCGCTTGCCACACGAGACGACTCTGGTGTGTTTTCTGCAGCCCCTCCCCGAATGAATGACCGGTTGGGTCTATTTTACCTTCCTTGGGTGGGCTGAGCCACCCGGAAAGACCGTGATATTATTGAAAGGATCTCTCACCCAAATATCCTGGGGTCAGTAAAATTGGCCACCCCCTTCTCCAGCTACCGTGAGAATTGTGCCTGAAGTTGGAAAGGGACGGGGGAGCTTGGGGTGGTAGTGGTGGTGAGTTTTAATGTCATCATCCCCGGCCATCAAGAAGCCTCAGCATTTTGACCCAGAGGACCCACATTCCGCTACACTAACCTGTAGGATGTACATGAAGAGGGCCGAATAGTAGAGGCTGTCAGTTCTTAGATTACTTGGGCAGGGTGGATCCGCTCTGGGTTTTAATCCAAACTTTACAGAAGCCTTCCAAGAGGCTGATCCCTGAAAGCTCTTAACGTTTGGGTCAAGACCTAGGAAGAAGTGACTGCCTCTTGCTCTCCACTGGGTCAAAACCTCCTTCATTGTGTGTGACTGTGTGTGGGGAGGTGAGCCATCGTTAGAGGGGAGCTTGTTAACGTTATCCGAGAGTCTCTCTGAAACCGTGGTGGGAGGATCTGTTACCCTCCTTCCTACACATCCTGATAACGTGACCCTCTCCTCAGGGGCTGGTGGTGTCGGAGGCCTGGGGGGCCTTGGAGCGGGCCTCGGGGGTACAGGTAGGTAGGCGCAACCCAGGAGTGGTTGGGGGGGTCTCCTGGCATGCATGCTTCGGTTTGCATGGTCTGTGGGGTGGGTGGGTGGCAGTGGAGTGGAGAGAAAGCTCCTGGTCTCCCTTTCCCATAACTTCAGAAATTGGGGGGGTGTCACCCACTGCAGGTGGGAGATGCAGGCAGAAGACCATGCTTTTTCCTATGGCTGACATTTCATTGGTGGAACTCCCAGCCACAAGATGACAGCTAGCCTCAGCGGGGTTTTCAAAAGGCTGCCTATCTCAGTGGTTAAAGAACTGAGCCAGGACTGGAAAGACTAAGGGTCCCAATACTTGCTCAGTCGTCAAAAGACCTTTTGTGGGAGCAAAAATGGAAGGAGAAGAATTTGGCCCACTGAAGAGAGGGGGAAGTGAAAAAAAAACAAATATCCTTTTAAAGGCACAGTAACAGTACTAACCTGAAACCACTGAAAACATTTTAAAAACACACCAAGCAGAGTAAATTGCAAGATAGAGAGAGGAAGGCAGGGGGAACCGGATGGTCTGGGGTTCGAAAGCTGGCAATCCGGGCAGAAAAACTAATTGAAGCCCACTCCTCTCTTTTCTCCTCCGCAGGGGCCGGTGTTGGCGGTCTGGGCGCTGGTGCAGGTGAGGGCTGTTTTATCTCCTCTGCTCCTCATGGGGGAATGTGATGATTTGTTTCTCTTGTTTGGTGCTTGGGGAAGTTACTTTTTCAGGCTGTCCTGGTTCCCCCCCCCCCCCCGGGGCAACCGAAGGGGAAACCCACGCACCTGGATTCTCAAGTTTTCTTTGGGGGATGAGTCTTAGACTTGTTAGAGAGAGAGAGAGACCACTTCTGCCCCTGTCTGTTTCCCATTAAGCACTAGAGTAGGACCCCCGTATCTGTTGATGATCGGCTCTAAGCCCCCCACCACTGCAGATGCTGAAAAACACAGATTATAGTGAACACCCATCATAATAGTGAATGCTATACATAGCATGGTCTCTGGCTCCCTCTAGTGGCCAGTTCTGGTAACGTCACCTTGAGATCTAGATTTCTAGGATTTTTTTTCTGGGTCTCTGGCCCCTCCTTCGGCAGACGGGGGTTGGACTAGATGGCCTCTAGGGATCCTCTTCCAACTCTACAACTTTGCTATGCTCTTTGTGCTGCCCCAGTGCAGAAGAGGCCTCGCCAAACGCTTCGCCTTTTGAACACAACGTGGGAAGGCTAGATGGTCTCACAGGGTCCCTTCCAGTGGCACGATTCAAGCCATGTGGAGGGTCTCACAGTTCCTTTCCTTCTGGCTTCCCAATGTGACTCTTTTTCCCCCGATGCCTGTCATTTGTCCAACATCCTTTGCCTCATCTTGGGGAATCAGAGCGGAGGTCTGCCTGCATGCATCACCCACCCATCCACCGCCATGCGCGGCCCTCTCTCTCTCCGACTGCCAAGCACCAGACATAGGAGATGGGGGGGTCTACTCTAGGTGGCATCTCCTTCCCTGTGGTCGGGTGGCCTGCCTTTGACAATTCCCGCCCTTTCAATTCCTTCCAGAGTTGCACTACATTATAGGTTTTGTAGTCATGCTGTTGAGTAAGCAGTGCTGGTTGGCGTGCCCCTTTAAAATCGCCCTCGTTTGTTGCTGCGGCTGCTTTATGCATTTTAAACCGTTTGGTAAGGAAGGGTCATCGTCGCATTTAAAAAAATGTCAGCCACTTGGAACAGGGAAACAACCCCCCGGCCTCCCTCCATAAATGGTCCAGGACGCAAGACCTGTCTTAGAAACGGCTTTGGTGGGCTTGGTGGAAGGTTGCCTTCCGAAGGGAGAGATGCCCACAGAGGACGCGGGAGGTTCAGGCTTACAGGCCGGTGTCCGCAGTGTGGCGTTGGGCCCCCTTGAAAGCGGGCGAAGCTCAGCACCCTTTTCCTTCTGTGCCTCAGGTGGCCTCTATACAGGTGGGGCTTTGCCGTTTCCGGAGATCCCCGGAGCCGCCGCCTATAAAGCAGCTGCCAAAGCTGGTGAGTGGATACCAGCGCATTTCCTGCCAGCCTCTGCAGGAAATCCATGGGCTGCCACCAGCCTCATTTCAGCTTCCCTGCGCCTCTTTCTGCCCTGGGCACACCGGGCCCAGAGCCCTTCGCCTGGATTAAGTCTTCATGTTTTGCCTTCCCTGCTTCTCGGCTCCCTCCCGTCCAGCCCTGGGAGGGGTCGATTAAGGTCAGGAACAGTCTTAGGAGGGGCAGATAAGAGCTCTGAATAACAAGGTCTATCTGATTCATCAAAAAGACTCAAGCAACCCATCTCATGCTTTCAAGGTTGAATTCCCATTTGCAAGGCGCAGTTGGATTCCCCGTCCGCCGTTGATCTGGCCTTCCCTTCTTGCCACCTCACTCCTTCCGAGTGCCCTGTTTTCCTCTTGGAAAAGGCATGGAATGAAATTAAAAGAGAGAGGAATGTTCTGAGCCCCTGGACTGAGCATACACCATGCTCAGGACGTTTCCTTACTTACACCCCTGTGACCCTGTAAGACTGATCTGGCACCACAGAGCTAAGCAAGGCGGCACAAAATTCACCTTAAATGCAAGGGTGATGACACAGAGCAGAGATTCACCCAGCGAAGGCACGCGCTCCTTAGAAAACGGGCTCTTCTGTTGTTCCATACTGGAAGATGGCTTACCTTCCCACCTTTCCTCCAAAGGAGGCACCCGGATGGCTCTTACATCCCTGTCATCTGGTTCCCCTTTCTGCTTCCAGGTGCTGGAGTCGGTATACCCGGAGTTGGTGTCGGCGGACTGCCAGGAGGTAAGGCTCTGGACCTTTGGATGGACCAATCCGGTGCACCATAACCATGGCTTGCCTCTTGGTGTCCCGCCTCGCTGGGCCGGTGTGAAGCTGAGTCGGCCTACGGCTTCAGCGTCTCTCGCATCCTCCCAGAAAGATTCCCATGGATTGTAGCCCCCTTTCCCCCCGATGCACGGTGTAAGGTCTCAGTTGGACTGCCTTTATGCCAATGAGGAAGAGAGGGGAATGAGAGGCAGACAGAGGTACGCAAGGCCCAGCCCTGGGAGGGGTCGATTAAGGTCAGGAACAGTCTTAGGAGGGGCAGATAAGAGCTCTGAATCACAAAGTCTATCTGATTATTCAAAAAGACTCAAGCAACCCATCTCATGCCTCAGAGGCTCTTTCAAGACATGGTCTGTTGGCTTCCACACCCCCTTAACACGAAGAAACCTTTCCACCTGATTCTGCATCTCTTGCCTCTTCTCTGTTTTCATGGTTGTGCCATCAGATCAGAAACATTTCTGCAGTGCCATCAGAAGAGTTCTGTGTGAATCTGCAGACTGCACTGTCTGGTGTTGGTTTTTTTTAAAAAAATTTTTTTTCTTTGAATCTTCTTGGACAATGGTTTGGCCTGTCAACTTCTCTGCTGCCCCCCCCCCCATGTTTCCCTTCTCTCTTTCTCTCTCTCTTTTATCCCACAGGTGGTGCGATTCCACAGACGGGGGTGCAGCCGGGAGCCGGTATTGGTGCAAAGCCTGGGAAGATACCAGGTGGGTCAACGCTTGCCATTGGTGTGTGTGTGTGTGTGTGTGTGTGTGTGTGTCATGTGAAGCCTCCTCTCCCCAAACCTATTGTGTCAACAATCCGTTGTGGTCACAGAGATGGTGTTCTTTCTCTCCGGCAGGAGTTGGGATCCCAGGGGTCTTCCCCGGAGGTGTGCTCCCTGGCACAGGTAAGTCTAGCTTGGGCTTCTTCTACCCTCCCCTCTTGCCATCTTGCAAAACAACAATCATAACAATCCTGGCCTTTGGTGAATGGCAAAATGTTTCCCATGTTCCACTGGGGTTTTGAGAGACATGACTAAAGACACACTGTTTGCAGTGCTGTTGACCCCAAAGGTATATATCTCATTTCTTGGTTTCCTTAGCTGCTCCATTTCTAATTGCAGGGATCCGTTATCCTGGGGTGGGGGTCCTGCCAGGGGTGCCAACAGGAGCTGGAATCAAGCCTAAAGTCGCTGGTAAGTCCTCTCTCCCCATCCATTGCTTGGTTTATTGTTCCCAGCACAGAAAGATTCTTACCATTGACAGCAAATCTAGAATAAGTTGTTTCATGTGGCACAAGATGTGGGTTTGGCAGTTTATAATGCCTTCTCTGGCTGGAAAAGACAGTAAGGCTAGGAAAAGTTGAAGGTGGCAGGAAAAGAGGAAGACCCAATGTGGGATGGATCAACGCAATTAAGGAAGCCACAGGCTTAAGAGTTTGGACATGACGACCCATGATGACAAACATCTAAAGTAAGATATCGATCACGACAAAACCAATCCGGTGTGACTCTTGCAGTCTTTCTGATCTACTCCCTCGCACATCATGTCAATGCATCATGTTGCAAGTCACTAGATCTTGCTGTTGCTAATTCTCTCTCTCTGTCTCTTCCTCTCTCTCATTCTCTCTCTCTCTTTTCCCCCCAGGAGCTGGCGGTGGTGCCTTTGCAGGGATACCAGGTACGTTGAACCCTCTCAGAGTCCGGCAAAACAGCATTTCAATGCCACGGCCCTCGGGAACCGTCCACCCAGATGCGGCTGGAAAAGTGGAGCCACCCCCACCCCGGGGTGCAGTCCAGTGGGTGGCGCTGGGAGAAGCCTAGAGCCTTCCACCTCCCAGCCCCTTCTCTGTGGCTCTTTCAGGTTTCGGAGGCTTCGGCGGTGGGCAGCAGCCGGGGCTCCCTCTGGGCTACCCCATCAAAGCACCGAAAGTCCCCGGTGAGTCTGAATCCAGAACCTACCAGATCGCTTTGAAGACCAAAACAGTGGAATGAGAAACAAGGAGATCTGGGAGTTCGTCAGGAGATCCCCTTCTTCTGGCCCTGCTGGTGGTGGAGGATTCTGGGCGAAGTCCTTTTCTATAAAAAAAATGGTTCTTGAGTGTGTAAACTGTTCATGTTCTGTTCTTACCTCCCTCTTTCCAGGTACTTATTACGGTCCTGGGAAACAGGCTTTTGGTGAGTCCTTGCTGATAATATTTGGGGCGCCATACCTTCTGTGGGGCAGCCACAGTGGCTGCGGAGCCTGGGAAGGGGGAGAGATCACTTGACGGAAAGGGTCCCGAGTTCAACTCTAGACACTCAGGAGTGGGCAGGCTTTCCAGGATGCGAGCTGGTTGGGGTCAACCGTCTCTTGACATCCTTGCAATGTTTCTTCCCAAGAAGGACCTCACAAAAAAATCCCATTGGGGCCCCATAGAAGTGGGCTTTCTCACACCTTCTCTCCCTTCCTCACCCGGCTTCAGGGGCTGGACCTGGCGGGGTGTACGGTGGAATCGGAGGAAAAGCCGGATTCCCAACTGGCACAGGTGAGCGGGCGAGCCAAACCAGGGTGCCCGTTTTCAAAAACGTGAACTCTCAGTAGAAATGTGAGATATTTTTAAAAATAACCATTTCAACTGTGTTTTAAGGCTATAAATGATTTAATGTGCTTGGTTTTTTTTTAATATTTGTAATTTAGCCTAGCCTCAGCGATGCTGCTTTTAGCTACTTTAGGGGAACAAAGCAGCGTCTAAATACAGTAAAATAAGTGGAGGTGCTCTCCCCATCCGCTTGAGTTTGGCCATCTGACGTGCTCAGAAAATATTGGGTCAGGTAGGGTCCCGGGGGGGTCTCAAAGATCAAAGGAACGGTTCCCCTTTACGATACCAGTTTAGGGGTCCTTAACCTAGCGGTTCGAAAGCATGCAAATGCAAGTAGATAAATAGGGACCACCTCGGTGGGAAGGTAACAGCGTTCCGTGTCTAAGTCGCACTGGCCATGTGACCACGGAAGATTGTTTTCAGACAAAAACGCTGGCTCTATGGCTTGGAAACGGGGATGAGCACCACCCCCTAGAGTCGAACACGACTGGACAAAAATTGTCAAGGGGAACCTTTACCTTTTAATGGAAGAGCTGGTTCTGGTGAGCCAGAATTGAGCAGAAAGAGAAAGAGAGACAGAGGAAAGATGAGTACCATAGGCTTCCCAGCCACCGCACTCTTCCACTGAGGCGTATCTTGTTTACTCCGCAGGCGTAGGAGCACAAGCAGCTGCCGCTAAGGCGGCCGCAAAATACGGTGAGTACCAGCCAAAGTCGCCACGAGGCGTGGGAGGGACTCTTCAGAAGCCAGCCGTGGCTTCTCCAGCGGAGACCACGAGCTTAGATGGCCCAGAGCAGCTGGTGGCTCCTTTGCAACGACGCTGAACTCAAACCGCTTGCAGGCTAGCGATTCCTCCAAAATTGCTCTGGGCAGTCTCTTCCGCGCCGGTGACGCTTTGTCTCATGCGCTCCGGCAGAGGCAACATAGATGGGCCAGAACACGGTTGTGCCGTTGGCTTCCATGTCACCTTTTATGGTTCTTCTGCCGGCAGGTCCCATCCAGCAGGCAGATCTGTCAGCCGGCTGAGACAAGCTGGCAAGCAGTAATGTATTTCTGCCAGAACAAGGTGATGTCTATGATTTAAAACAAGGTGCCCACCTGTAGGGTTGTGTATCTAAGGTGCTCTTTGGCCCAACTGCTTCCTGTGGGATTTCCTGCCTTTTCCCCACCCTTCTCTCTCCTCCAGGATTTCTCAGCCAGAAAAATGTCCTCCATTCCCCTCCTCCTGGAATTCTACACAGAATTCCTTAGATCCTGTGCGGGAATCAGGGCCACCCTCCACAGGTTTCCACACAGCCAGAGGATGGGTGTTCGATTTCCCCCCACCATGCCTCTCCAGAGAGGAGAGCCAGCCTGGGTGGCCTTGGGCAAGCTGCACAGTCCCAAGGCACACACATACGCTCAGAGCTAGAAGAAGGGAATGGTCGACCACTTCTGAGTCTTCTCTCTCTGGGAAACCCTGGAAAAGGATCTCTAGAAGTCAGAAAAGTTCCCCCGTGTGACTCAGCAAGGGGAAAGGAAAAAAAAAAAACACAGCGAGCCATGAAATATGGCCTGGTTTCCCACTAAGGACTCCTCCAGACTTCCTTGGATAGCTTGTCGGGGTTCCTGCTGGCCGTATTTGCCTTCTCTCCAGCAGGAAATGCGAGCAGGGCTCAGCATCTGGTCTTCCCATCAGGCTGTTGAGCACCGTTGAGTCCCCTCCTGCTCATGGGGTTGGAGCAGAGCCAAGACTCAACAAGGGCAAAAACGCTTGCCAGGGGTTTTCCTCCCCGGCTAGCTCGGCGATGAGGAATCTTTGATGGTCCGGGGGAAACTAGACTCTCTGCAGTCCTGGCCGTCGGCCACGCCGGCTTGAGCCGTTCCGCATTACGAGCCGAAATCCCTGATCTCCGTTCTGCAGCCAACGATGGCAAGCTTGTCTCTGCTTCCCTCTCCCCTCCAGGTGCTGGCCTTGTCCCCGGGGCAGGGGGAATCCCAGGAGTTGGGTCGCTCGGAACAGGCTTAGTACCGGGCGTCGGTGGCGTTCCTGGTGCAATCGGTAAGGCCCTGCGCACGGATGAGTCTCTTTGCCGGGTCGCTCCCTCGGAAATGGGAAGCTTGGGGTGCATGATGCTTTTTAACTAGCACCATCCCCAAAAAAAAAGGTGCAAGCTTCTGGATTCCACAGAATTCCTCATCCCCAAAAATTAAAACAAAACTGGTAGGGGAGGAGGAGTTTAAAAAATTCCCCACATCAGACCAGAAATAAGGTGGAAGTCCTTTTAAGAGCAGCCTCTTTGTTGCAAATCTGTTTGGGTCTGGCTTCTAAAACATGGGGGTACCTTTTTTTGGCTACAGGCGCAGGCGGGCCGGCGGCAGCCGCGGCGGCAGCAAAGGCAGCAGCGAAAGCCGCTGCGTACGGTAAGGCTTCTTCAGTTCCTCTGATCTTCTCCAAGTCTTTACGGGAGACATACAGTAAGCGACCAAGAAATATATGAATTCTTGGAAGGAAGACATTCAAACAACTTTGCAGCCGTGAACCGCCTTTGTGGCCGACCCGGGTTTTCACAAAATGACATTCCAGAAGGAATGAAACGAGCAGGAATTCAGTTACTTTGCTGGTACAAGAAGCCATGCGTTCCGGTCACTTTACCGAGTGACGTTTTACGTAATGACCTTTAAGGCATTTTTGGGAAATCCGGCAGGATTAGGTTTCCATGCTGGATGGGTGTCTCTGATGAGTATGAAGGCCGCTTGGCCCCAAGACGGGGAATGAAAAAGGAACAGAGAAGGCAAAGTTACACCAAGTTACTTTGGGAAGCGTTGCTACCCAACTAGCAGGCTGAGTCACGAATGATGATTTCCAGGTTTGCGACATCTTGGGAGTGGGGGGAGAGATGGCGTCCTGGGAGGGGGGCAAGATAACAAGAGCAAGGGTGAGTCTTAGCACCAGTATATACACACACACCCTTCCCATGGCAGCTGATGACTGGCGAGGGGATGCTGCCAGTAGGGGTGATGCTGGCAGCCGTGTCCGTTTCTCCTGAGGTTCTGGTTGCAGCCTGCCCGCCATCTGCTTTTGATAGGAAACAGACTGGCAGAGAGGGAAGTGGCGCTATTCGAGGGGTTTTTTTGAACAGCCGCAGAAGAATCGGGTTTCGTTGGGGTGGGTGTGCGTGCAGGCGAGGGAGAGAAAAATGAATCGGAGATCACAGGAGGGAGCGATGCTTTCCTTGGGGTTTGAAGTTTCTGTAGCCAGTCAGCAACTTGGAACAAATTGCAACACACACACACACACACACACACACACACACACACACACGAGCTAAAGCAACCTTCCTGTGGTGCCCCTTCCCTTCCCATGGCTTGGGGACCCCCGAGTGGGGAGCGGAAGAGGGTGGGCCAAACGCCCGGTGGCTTTGAGGAGGCCTGGAAATCAGCCAGCCGAGATGCAAGGCCTCGCAGCCGAATCCCAAAGCCCCTTGGATGGAGGCCTTCTGGATATGCTCAGAGGCCGTGTTGGAAAGCCCCAGGCTGGGGGTGTTGGGTGTCTTTGTTGCCACTTTTGAACATGGGTGTAAAACTGGACGCTGGCGGCAAAATGCTGAAGCGTATCGCTGTGTTCCGGGGGGGGGGGTGTCCCTGGTTCCTTTGGCCTACGGGTCGTATTAACACTCGTTTCGCACATTCCTAGGGGGGTCCTGCAAGAGAGAGCCAGCCCGGGTAGCCTTGGGCAAGCGGCACCGTCCCAGGGCGCCCCCTAGAGGAAGGGGCTGCTAAGCGACTTCTGAGTCCTTTATGAAAAGCCTGGGGAAAATGCTGCCGTAAATCAGAATTGACTTGATGGACACATGGCTATGTATTAAACTAGGGAGTGATCCCTAGATTTCGCAAGCCGCCATCTGGCTAAGAAAGGCTGGCTGTCGATCCACTCATGGCTGACCCCTCAAGTGGGAATAAAGGGTCCCATCCATGAAATCCATCTCCATTGTCGCCAAAGGACAGGCTAATTCCTATGGCCCCTGTTAAGCCCGTTCCCAGGCTTAGCGATCGGCTTGCATGGATTTACTGGAAAACACTTTAAAATTCCTTTAAAAACAATACAAAACTTAAGATTTATTATATTTCACACAAAATTCTTCTCCTTCGTCTCCTGTGGGAGTTTGGATATGATCTTGCCCTATTTGGACTCTGGGCAAAATCCTGTTGGCGTAACTTTGCGTTCGTGTAACCAAGGAACCCAAATCAGGAGCCAGATACATTTAATTAAAACTAATTAAAGCTTCCTGGTCACCCCCTTCATGTTCCAAGGCTCTCTAAAGATATGGAGGTTCGAGAGGGAGCCTTTAATAATAATTAATTCAAACAATCAATCAATAATCACCACGAGATCCCAGCTATGGGGAAATCTAGATATTTTTCTTATTGATTTTTCTGTTTTGAGTTTTTCCTTACCGCTCAGGGGGAACCAGAAGTCTAGGCCTTGGCAAAGGTATCGTTGCTTCTTACCTCTAGGGCCCAACGGGGAGTTGGAGAGGAGCCCAAGATGTAGCTCGGCTTCCCTCTAGTGGTCAACTCTGGGTACAACACGTGAGGGGAAAAAACCCTTACTTTAATCCTTGTTTATAAACGGTTTAAATTTATATTAGCCAAAACCCAAAGGGGGTTGGGGAGAACATAATAATCATAAAAGTCGACTGTATTTCGCTGGATCTGTCTGAAGAAGTGGACTTGTTCGCAAAAGCTCGCCTTAAAATATAACAGTTTTTTAAGTGCCATAACTTAAAAAAAATAATAATTATGGACAGATTGAACTATAAACAAATTTGGATTTCCCCCTGCACTGCCACAAACATCCATGCCTAGGGTGATGACTTGAGGGATCCCTGAAAGTTCACATGGGAACAGACACGCCTTCAGCCCCTGTGATGCCAGCCCTGAGACATACATTTCTCATCCCAAAGGCTCAGTCCTTGGGACGGATGGGATGCCCGCTTGCCCAATGCCAGCTTCACCCACTTTTCTCCTTTAGGGGCTAATCCTTCTGTCTTCCTCTCTTTCGGCAGGTGCCGGGGCCCTTCCTGGGGCTGGTTTGGGTGGCCTCGGCGTCCCAGGTGGCGCTGGGGTGCCTGGGATCGGCGGACTCCCCGGCGTGGCCCCTGGTTTGGGAGCGGGAGGTAAGTGGAGCCGATGCCTTGATGGGGTGTGTAGTTGGGGGAGGATCAGGAAGATGGGGCATGAAGGCTCCTTGGCTATACCTGGAACCATCAAGCCAAAAAAAAGAAGCCAAACTGTATCCTCTTCCAGTTTCATCCTCACTCCCTTCAGCTCAAAGCAGTGTGGCTCCCTATCAGCAAGGAAGCAGACACACACAGCAGGTCTTTTGCAAAGCTAAGGGATGGCATGACCCAATCAGGACCGAAACCCTGACCCTAAAACATTCATTGCATCAGGAAACACCCCCCCAACCACAATTGTTTTGCTAGGAAAATCTCCACGCATCGACACTGAGAATTTCCGCTACACTCAAAAGGACGTTGGGAGGCAGGGGGAAAGGATTAGGGGGGAGTCTGGCCGTTGAGAGCCCCCTCCCTTCCGCTATGCTCTTGTTAACCTCTCTTGTTTGCATCTGTGCCAGGACTGAGTCCAGCCGCAGCCGCAGCAGCAAAAGCAGCCAAATATGGTAAGTCCCGGAGTCGCTGTTCGATCGGAGGGCAGGGGGAAACAATATGTGGTCCTCATCCTTGGGAAGCCCAAGGCACGCTCTGCAAGGATCTCTTCCTGTAATTGGAGAGATGAGCTGCTGGAAGTCCAGGATAAGAAGATTTAACCACAGCCCAAAGAAACGCCTCCCCCATCTGACACGTGCTCCTTTCCCTTTCGGGCCCTGTCCCCAGCCGCGGCCTCTGAAACCCTTCCCTGTTTTGTAGGAATTGAGCCAGAATCCATGAGATCACGCTGGCCAAACTCCTGTTGGAGATTTCTAAGGGTGAATGGGTAAAGATGCCCAAAAATAAATAAATAATATTAAAAAACAACACACACACAAGCTTGCTGCTCACATTCCCAGCCATGCACCAAGTTGTGCGGTTGGCACTAAACCAGGAATGGAGAGAACGGATCCTGTGGCTGCAGTTCATGGAATTAGATTTGCAACATTTTAATCCCCAACAGGCTTCTATCCAGTTCTGTATCATAGTTTATTTTTCCAATGAGGGCTCCAGAATCTCATTGTGATTCCACCTTGGGCCTTCTTCATTGGCTTTAGAGGATCTATCCAGGGTCCTGAAACATGTGTGCTGCCCCCCACACCCTCAATTCAGTTCAGCACCTTGGAGAGATCCTACAAAGGGGATACTAAAACCAGGCCTGGATTCACAGCCCCTCCGGAATGGGATGGCTCAGCTCATGTTGGATTCTGCCCATCGGATGCCAGGATCGCAACATCAGCTGGCATTCCAGAGACTCCATCCTTGGGACAGATGGGATGCCCTCTAGCCCAATGCCCTCTTCACCTGCTGTTCTCCTTTAGGGGCTGATCCTTCTCTCTTTCTATTTTTCAGCCGGTGCTGGGGCCCTTCCCGGGGCTGGTGTTGGTGGCGTCGGCGTCCCGGGTGGCATTGGGGTGCCCGGAGTCGGTGGACTTCCTGGCTTGAGACCTGGTGTAGGAGTGAGCCCAGGAGTGGGAGGTAAGCAGGTGGATGGTTTGGCAAGTTGGATGGTTGGGAGGGGGAGTTAGAAGAGGAAGATTCCCTTGGTGTCCTTGAAGCCATCAAACTGAATGAAGGGCCGTCTCACTTGCAAGGTAGCTCCTTCCAAATTAAAGCTAAGGTTGTCCGCTAACGAGAGCCAACACTTATGACATCCTCCCCCAATCCCCCAGTCAATGGTATGTAGGGGATTCTGGGATTTGTAGTCCAAAAGGGAACCTTTCCAAAAAAAACACCTCTCTCTCTCTCTCTCTCTCTCGTTGTGGACATGGAATGGAGCACCAGACCGTCATGGGAGAAGGACCATCAGATCAAACTGGCCTGATTGGTTTGGGAGGAGAAA
Source organism: Pogona vitticeps (assembly GCF_051106095.1). NCBI lineage: Eukaryota > Metazoa > Chordata > Lepidosauria > Squamata > Agamidae > Pogona > Pogona vitticeps. The sequence goes on along the minus strand of NC_135789.1, from coordinate 25,255,158 downwards.
GGAGGGGCTACCCTCCTCTTGGATCAGGGGGGTGTTCAGGAAAGGATCATGAGAAGGATGATCTTAGGATGGCAAAGCTGGAAGGAACCCTATGGCTCATTGAGTTGAGCCCCTCTCAAGGAGGGCCAGAGGGGAATTGAACTCCCAGCCTCTGTGTCTCTCTATACAGAGACCTAAACCCCTCAGCTGTCCAGATACGGGACCGTCAAGCAATCATCCAGACCATTTGAGGTCATGGGCTTGACCTCAGATTACAGGGTCGTGGAAGATGGCCCTCATTCTGCTGGTCCCCATTCCATGGTTGCCCAAACAGAGTCGGAAAATGCATCCATCAGGGTCACTAAGGAAGCTATCGCATCTTCCAGCTGCCACGGGAGCAGGTCTTTTGCAAAGCTAATGGGATACCATTTCAGAACCCCACACAGCCCCTCCCAACCCCTTAAAGCTTTGATGGCAACCGTGAATCCTCACAACAGGACTTTCGCACCCCTGCCCAAAAATCACCCCTTTACTCCTGCGACAATTGCGGCTAAGCTCAAAGGAAGCCTGTGGGGTGGGGTGGGGGGGCCGGATCCTGAAAGTCATTAAGCGTCCCGAGATGAAGGCGCTCCTGGTTCAACTGCCCAAGTCTTCTCTTGTGTTTGTGTCAGGTTTGAGTCCGGCGGCGGCGGCAGCAAAAGCAGCGAAATACGGTAAGGCTGGAGGGGGGTGTCGCTCGGTGGCCGGAGGGTGGCAGAAAAATACGTTGCATCTGGGTAGAGATGGGCTGCATAGACTTAGACCCCAGGCTTGGTACAGCTGCTTTTTCAAAGTTCTAGTCCTCTTAAAAGCAGAGCTACATTTGGGAACTGGAGGTGTCCAGGGAGCAGCTAGAAGGAGATCGCTGTGCGCAGGATGAAAGGGTACAGCCCCACGCGGATGGACAGGAGGCACCGAGAGGTCCTCACCTTGGGCTTCTTCTCGATGGCCCATCAGCAAATCCTGATCCGCCACACACAGCCTGCGAAATACTCCATGTTGCATGAAACCATCACGCTCCCATTGGAGGTTCCCAGAATTTGGGATCCGGCACCGTTCCCACTCTTTCCATGCCCCCTTACCCCATTGCGAGGACATCTATGCCCGGATCTATTTTAATTATTATATTTCATTTGTTTCTTTAAAATATTTATGCCCTGCCATTCTCCCCGAAATCATCCAGGCGGGCAGTACAAAGAGAAGACATGACAGGGTGTAAGTCAAAATGCTGCTGAGGATTTACTCCTGCATAGGTGTCCCTGCGAGATTAGGGTGCCAAACACATGGTATGGCTAGCACAAAGCTAGTGTGCTTGGTTTGTGGAAATTCGTTGGTGTAAAATCCCAGTCGGATTGTGGCTACTGTTGTTTAACAATTTATCCTGGTTCTGCTGGTGGAAGGGGCTGAGTCCCATTCTGGAGGTGCATTGGATCTCCTCTGGCATTTCAGGATCTGTCCAAGGTCCTGCAATGTGCCCCCCCCTTGACTCGGTTCAGCACCTTGGACAGATCCTTCAGACTAAAACCAGGCCTGGATTCGTAGCCCCTCTGGAATGGGATGGCTCAGCCCATGCTGGGTTCTGCCCGTCCGATACCAAAACTGGGACTTGCATCGGCTTCCCAAAGCCTCAATGCTCAGAATGGCGTAGGGCACCTGCTGTTCTCCTTTGGGGCCTGATCCTTCTGCTTTCCTCTCTTTCGGCAGGTGCCGGGGCCGTTCCGGGGGCTGGCCTGGGTGGCGTCGGCGTCCCAGGCGGTGTAGGGATCCCTGGGGTTGGTGGACTTCCTGGCGTGGCCCCTGGTTTGGGAGTGGCCCCAGGAGTGGGAGGTAAGCTGTTTGGTGGCTTGACCTGATCTGGTTATCAGTTTTGCAGGCGTTAATATGACCCGTCCCGATGGCTCAGTCGCCCATGTAAAGCCTCAAAGCATCCGCGTGGTTCCCTTATCACTGCGGAAGCTTGAGCAGTTTCCACCGCTCTCCAGAGCAGGTCTTTTGCAAAGCTAATGGGGAATCATTGCACAATCCAATCCAAACCGACCCCACCCCAGAAACTTTCCGTGGCCACAGGGAATGCTCTCAAGAAGAGTCTCTTACTGAGAAACACCCCCCAACACACACATACTCCCAGTTCCTGCAAGGGTTATACCTAAACTCAAAAAAGAAGTTGCAGTAGACGGAGGGTTGATATAGGTAGCAGCTTTTGGTGATCAAGATGCCCCCGTTTCCTCTACAGTGGGGTCTCGACTTACGAACGGCTCGACATACGAACGTTTCGACTTACGAACCACTCTCATAGGAATATATGGACTCGACTTACGAACTTAGATTCGAGTTACGAACTCTTTTTTTCCCCTTTTTTTAAAAACCTAAGTCATCTTAGGTTAAAAGGAAAAAAGAAAAAAAATATCCCCCTCTAGTGGCAGAAGGCAGAATAGCAGCTTCCCATTAGTTTCTATGGACGAAAAGAGCAGATACGGATTAAATGGTTTTCAATGCATTCCTATGGGAAATGCAGATTCGACTTAAGAACTTTTCGACCTGAGAACTGCCTTCCAATACGGATTAAGTTCGTAAGTCAAGACCCCACTATATTCCCTAATTTTTCTCTTCTTTCCGTCAGGAGTGAGTCCGGCAGCGGCAGCAGCAGCAGCAGCTGCAAAAGCAGCTAAATATGGTGAGCTTCAATGTTTGTTTGGCCCACTGAGAGCACAGCATCACGCGGTCTTCCAGGTTCAAGGATCAGATCAGCACCGGCTTTAAATTCCTGTTGCTGTTAAATGCCCTCAGGTCCCTCTGACCGACGGCAACCCCATGAATGAGGAGCCTCCAAAAGGCCCCGTCCTCCACCGCCCTGCTCGGCTCCTGCAACCTCAAGTCTGTGGCTTCCCTTAGGGGGTCGGTCCATCTCGTATTGGAGTCTTCCTCTTTTCCTGCTGCCTTCGACTTTTCCCAGCATTATTGCCTCTTGTAGGGAATCCTGACTTCTCGGCATGTGCCCAACGGAGGATGTCAACCTTTTTGCCTCCAGAGAGCGTTCAGGCTTGATTTGCACCTGTGTGGCTGGGCAGATGTTGGAAGGAGAATGGATGGCTCGATCCATGGGAGGGAGGGGACACTCGCTTAACCCAAAGCCCTCTTCCCCTGCTCTCCTTGTGTGTAGAGGCTGATCCTTCTGCTTTCCTCTCTTTCTGCAGGCGCTGGGGCCCTTCCTGGGGCTGGCCTGGGTGGCGTCGGTGTCCCCGGCGGAGGAGGGATCCCGGGGGTTGGCGGACTTCCTGGCGTGGCCCCTGGTGTCGGAGTCGGCCCAGGAGCGGGAGGTAAGCGGGTGGGTGGTTTGGCTCAGGGTGGGGGGGCGAGGAAGAGGAAGATGGGGGAATAAAGGCTTCCCAGCCCTATATGGAACCATCAAACTGAAAATAAGCACACACCAATCCCAGGCAAGCTGCTTCCAGACCCCGAGGTCAGATCTTCGGCCAACAGGAGCTCAGAAAAGATTCTTACTCTGACTCCATCTCCCAGAATCCCCTAGCCAATACTAGGCAGGGGATTCTGGGAACTGAACTCCTCTGGTCGCCTTTCTAGAATGTGCTGCTTATGTTTTGGCCTTATTATGACGGCCACATTTCTTGCTGGGGCCACAGAAGGGAGGACTGGGGTTTTCATGCGAGAAGGACATGCCAGTTAAATTGGCCGGATCCATTTGAGCAACTGAGCCGAGAGGGAGCCCCCTGCCCTGTGGTATGGAGTGAATGAAAGCGATCTGGGGTCTCTCCATGGTCTGGCTCCCCCCTCCCCGTGTAGAGTCGAGAAATGCAGACCTCTGTCTGGATCCATATCACCCAGGAAGCGGTTGCAATAAGATCTGCCTCGGGGGCAGGTCTTTTGCAAAGCTAACGGGACTTGACTGCCCCATGGCGCTCAAGCTCCCCTGTAAGCTGTCGTAGCCACAAGGAATGCTCACAACCACCGACCCATGTCAGGAAAATCAAAGGGAAGCTAGAAGGGATGTGCATGGAAAAGGTCCAGAGGGTTCTAATATATTTGAATAGGGATTACTTTGAATTTGGTAATAAGAACTCAGGCCCTGTTCCGTCTCTAACCAAATGCTTGCCTTCTTTGCCTCTCCCAGTAGTGAATCCAGCAGCCGTGGCAGCAGCAAAAGCAGCCAAATACGGTAAGGCCCTCACTTCCTTATGGGATCAGAAATGGAAGAATGAAACATGTTCCTTTCTCACATGGGGGTGCTGAGCGCCATGCTCCCCGCAGCGACCGTTTCAAGTTCCAGATCAATCTGAAGGCGCAGTTACTCTCAAGACTTCTCCCACTTCGCTGCTTCAGAGGCGGAGAACCAGAATAAAATAGGGGACGCTGGCCAGGATCCTACAGAATAGCCAGAATCGTGGCAGGGGTTTGCCTGTCATGAAAAAGCGACTGCTTGCATTCCCAGCCACACACCAAGTCGTGCAACTGACACCTGGCCAGGGATACGGCAGCAACACGACAGTTAGTGCCAAATTCATGGCTACAGTGTATGAGGTTAAGTTGAGACTGGTGTGAATCCTCAGTAGGATTCTGGCCAGCCCTCTCATTGTTTCTGCTACCAGCCAAAGCACCTGAGTCCCATTTCACAGACGCCGTGATTCCATCACTTGTGCTTCATGCCATTCTCAACCTTTTTTGAGGGACACGGCCATAAACACAACATGAAGGAAATATAGGCTGAATCAGGATTGCATAAGTCGCATAATGAATCTTATAAGGTGGTGTGGGCAGACCTGCTTCCAGTCTGTGCCCCCTTTCTAATCTGCCAGAGGCCCCAAAAGGTCCTGAAATGTGTCCCCCACCCCCATGTAGGTTCAGGACCTTGGAGAGATCCTGCAAAGGGGAGACTAAAAGCAGGCCTGGATTCTCAGCCCCTCTGGAATGGGATGGCTCAACCCATGTTGGGTTCTGCCCATTGGATGCCAGGATCACGCCCCAGAGGATCAGCACGTGGGGCGGGTGGGACGTCCATTTGACCTCCACACTCTTCACCTGCTGTTCTCCTTCAGGGTCTGATCCTTCTGTCTTCCTCCCTTTCGGCAGGAGCCGTTCCTGGAGCTGGCCTGGGCGGCCTTGGCATCCCAGGCGGCGTTGGGGTGCCCGGAGTTGGCGGACTTCCTGGCGTGGCCCCCGGTGCAGGAGTCGGCCCAGGAGTGGGAGGTAAGCGGGTGGGTGGTTTGGCTGGCGGTGGGGGAGGAAGAGGAAGACGGGGGAATAAAGGCTTCCTTCCCCGATCTCAAATCATCAAACCTATATGATGATGATGATGATGATGATGATGATGATGATGATGATGATGATAATAATAATAATAATAATAATAATAATAATAATAATAATAATAATAATAATAATAATAATAATAATAATAATAATAATAATAATAACCAGGCATAGTAGTGTAGAATGAAGAAATGTCTGGATCACTCACATTGCAATTCCAGGAGATGCCAGAGTTGAAAAATAAAAAATTGGAAAAATCAACAAAATACAGAGTTCTGGCCATCGAAACATCTCTATTATGGATGAAACACCCTTCAGTGGTCCCCTATGTCATCGGGGCTTTGGGAACAATATCAAGAAATTTCACATAGTATTATAAGCAGTTGCAGGTCTCAGAAATCACACCACTGTCAGAGCTACAAAAAAATGGCAGTATTAGGAACAGCCTACATACTGCGCCGATACTTAACAGATACTTGGAGGGGGGGGTTGGGGGTTAAAACTTGTATCTGTTATATAATACCCATCAATGTTTTTTATAATTTTGATTGACTGTGCCTGGTATTTTTGAATAAGAATAGGAATAATGTGCCGTCAAGGCTGTTCTGACTTATGGTGACCTTTTCCAGAGTTTTCCAGTGTACTCGAAAGTGATTTACCTCTCCTTTCTTCTGGGGGTGGTATCCCTGGGACTGTGCAGGTTGCCCAAGGCCACCCAGCTTCTCTCCGGAGAAGCTCAGCGGGGGAATTGAACGCCCGACCTCTGGGACTTCATGACCCAATCAAGACGGAGACCCCCCCCCTCCACAAACTTTCATTCTGGCAGGAGCGGCCTCCTCCCTCCCTCCCTCCCTCCTCTTGTCAGCTAAGTTTGAAATGGAAGTTTTTGGGGCGAGTGGGTTATCGGTTGAGGAACTGACCCTTAATGGCGCCAAGACTTCTGTGATGTAGAGGCTCCAGTTTTTTCCTAACTCAGCTTGTTTGTCTGCTTCTTTTTGCCAGGACTGAGTCCGGCGGCCGCGGCCGCTGCCAAAGCAGCAAAATATGGTAAGGCCCTCCGTCTCTTGGTGGAGTTTAGCCCTAGGCTCAGCCATTATTCATGTGCAGTTTCTGAGTTACACTGGACGACTGGATTTGTGTCCCCGGGAAGCTGTCAGACGGTGGGAGGGTAATATGTTGACTCCAGGAGCAAAGGCCCTGGCCACAGTCCTCAGGAAAATCTGAGGGATGTAGCTTTTGGTTCCTACCGGACATTTCCAGGATTAAAAGCCTGGTGTGGGCTCTGGCGCATGCGTTCAGCGTCAAAATAAAGGACAGGCCACTGGCCAAAGCCCTGTCAGTCATTTTTCCTAGCGTTAAGTGTGATCCCTGAAGCTCTGGCCGTGAACGGCTGCTAATTTGAAAGTTGCCTCTCGCATTCCTGGTCTCGTGCCAAGTGGCATGACTAGCACATGACCTGGAATGAGGGGACGACAGGCTTAGATGCTAGCCGTTTGCTGCCACAATATAGGCAATCCAGCTAGCGCCCTCATACGTTTCCAGTCAGATTCTGGTTGCTTCTCGTTCTTTTTTTGAATAAAAGGCTTGCATTGTTTTTTAGGAAGCCAGGATGGAAATCTGAGTGCTTTTCTCTATTATTAGCCGCTTGCTCGACCTGTCATTTGGCTTCTGGGTAGAATCCAGATTTCTGTGCCTTTTATTTTTATGGATGCCAAGGGGATGTGGGTTCAGATAGGATTGCTGTGACAGTCCAGAAAGTGAGTTGGTTGCTTCAGGTTGGCACGTTGTGGGAGACGGATGCAGGGATTGGAGGGCCAAGCTTAGGGTCCCACTTTTCGGCCTCCTTTAAATGGGTCTCCTATCCCCCCCGGCATTGTGGACGATGGTGTTGCTACCCCAGAGTTCACCCAAGCCAACAGACCTGGTTTGACTCTGCAGGGAGGAATCTAGCGGGGCTTGGAAATTCCCTGAAGTCATGTCGTGCTTAAACTCCAGAGAACGAAGGAACGAGCGTGTGTTTTGAATCCACCGCTCGGCTTCCAATGTTGCTTTTGCTCCCCAGGTCAGGTTCCCGGAGCTGTCCCCGGCGGCATCGGCATCGGCGGAGTCCCCGGCGGCGTGGGCGGCGTCCCAGGGGGTGGTGTCGGTGGCCTGCCTGGTGGGTTTGGCGTCGGTGGCGTCCCAGGTACGTTCCTATGAGGAGATGAGCGCCACCAAGGTAGGGATCCCGCCACGTGCCTTGACCGGGGTTCTCTGTGTGTAACCACAGGAGCGGCGGCGGCGGCAGCAGCTAAGGCAGCAGCGAAAGCCGGAGCGTATGGTGAGCAGACCTTCCGGAAGCTTCCGAGTGCCTCCGTGTTTGCTTTGTGTCTTTTGCCTTCCTCTAGTCTTTAAAGATGGGTACAACATTCCTTAGGGCCCACATTTTGACACAGGTTCCCCCCACACACACATCTCCGCACTCCTCAGGCAATTTGAATTTAGAGTGGCCTGTCAAAGAACAGATGTTTTTACTCTGCACCCAGATGGGTGCAAATATTGGAATCCTGGAGTTGGAAGGGTCCCCTTAAGGCCATCAAGCCCAACCCTGTGCTCAGTGCAGAAATCCAAGTCAAAGCAGAGAGTGGCCCAGTTTTCTCTCGAACGCCTCCAGCGGTAGAGTGCTCACCTCCTCTCCAGGCCATGGGCTCCGTTGTCGTACTGCTCTAACGGATAAGAAGTTTTTCCTGGTTTTCAGTGGAAACCCATCTTCCTGGAACTTGAGCCCATTGTTGCCTGTCCTGCTCTCTGGGGTGATCAAGAATAGATCCTGCCCTTCCTCTGTAGGACTTCCTGTCAAGTCTTTGAAAAGGGCTCTCCTCTCTCCCCTCTGTCATCCTTTCCCCAGGCTAAACAGGTCCCTATCGTGTATTTTTGGTGGTGTTGTCAGAGGGAAAAGGGTCCCTTTCTGAAATGCACTTGAAGGGAGAAAGGGGAAGCCAGACAGCCCGATAAATCTGTAGATGCTCCAGACTTGGTTTTCAGTAAGGAAGCAGCATCCAGGAGAGGCGGGTAACAAGGATCCACATACCCCTCTACACTGGAAAAAAGTTTGCTCAAGAGCACCACCAGTGTCTAAACTTGGATAAATTCTCCTTTTGAGCTACAGTTCCCAAAAGTAGTTCATACTAGTTCTAGGATTCTTGTAGTTACAGCCCAGCCCCCAAAAGTTTTCAACTTCTGGCTCAGATCCCACAGTTTGAATGCACAGACAGACCGAGGGTTCCATGTTTTTATTGGTTTCCTTCTGGGACCTTGGGCTTCCCTGTCGGGCTCCGAACGATCACACATTTCTATCTAAAATGGGCTTTCCTTGGAGCAGGAGCTGGCGCCGGCCGAGGTCTCGTGCCCGGAGCTGCCACTGGTGGTTTGGTCCCTGGCATCGGTGGCGGGCTTGTTCCAGGAGGTGGAGGTAAGCAGCCTGCATCTCAGCGTGGATCGTGTCTTTGTTTAAAAAAAAAAAAACATATTTATTTGGATTTTCCAAGTAATAGCACAGAAAACGAGAACCCCCAAAGACCAATAAACAATATATTGAACGTTATAGGACTATTACAGTAGGATTCGTTTCTTTAAATTTAACAGATTTCTCTAAAGATCAGTGGACGTTGCAGGTGGAAAAACGGGTGGAGATAGGATGCCCAAACCCTGGCAGTTCCCCCAACCGCAGAGACATAGGGTGCGATCAGAGGGCTGCACACAGCCTGATCACACCAGAAAGGGTTGCTTTAAATGGGAGCAATCGCCATTAAAGGGTTACTGGGGAACAGCTCCAGGCTGGCCCTCGAAAGCAGAGCCACTACAGCTGGCCCCAAAAAGCCAGAACTTGGGGACAGGTTGGGGTCAGGCTGGAGCGCATTTTCCAATGCATCATGTGATCACCAGGAAATCAATTGCATGGCGGTCCAAAATGTGATCTATTTCCTGCCCCCCCGTTGCCATTTCCCGGATCCTCCTACACGGTTTGAAAAGTCTTCTGCTTTGTCCCTCCAGTGCCCGGGGGTCTTGGAGCAGCCGCGGCGGCTAAAGCAGCTGCAAAAGCTGCCAAATACGGTGAGTCCTTTTTATGTGGTTGTCCCTCTGTGCCTCCCACGCCTGCTAACTGCCCCCCCTCTTTGGGCAGGGTTGCTCGGGCCCAAGGTGGACCCGTCTCCTGTTTTGACCTGCGTAGCGGCCTTGATTTCCTTTCTGTTCATGACCTCTTTGGTTCAGACTGCTGGCTGGTGGGGATCACTAGAAGGCGGGGAGCCGTCGGACATTCACACATACTGTAATCCCTTTTCCAGCAGTGTTTTATCACTGCACGCCGGTAAACCCCGTGACTCAGAGCTGGGTCTGTGCATATTTCAAGCGAAGCTGGGCATGTTCGGCTGTATTTCATTAAGCTGTATTAAAGTAGGGGGGAGTAGAATGGAAAAGGACCAGAGGCGGGGAAATCTTTTTGTCGGTCTCTCCTCCTAAAATGCATTGAATTTAAAGTGTGTTGAGTTTAAAATGTTTTAAATTTGAAATGTGTTTCCCGTCCACTAGAAATCTTTCCGACTTCTCTACAGGTGCTGGAGGCAGAGGTGTGCCAGGGGGCGGAGTCGTGCCAGGAGGTGGAGTCGTGCCAGGAGGCGGAGTCCTGCCAGGGGGCGGAGTCCTGCCAGGGGGCGGAGTCGTGCCAGGGGGCGGAGTCGTGCCAGGGAGCGTTCCCGGTGCAGGTGATCCCCTCCTTACCTCTTTCTCCTCCTGAGCTGAAGTGTTATTCCTGGAGAATCAGGAAAGCTCAGGATCCTGACATGGGATCCTGACACGGCTCGATTTTGAACAACCCTTTCTCTTTGCCTGGCAGGGATACCGCAGATCGGAGTCCAGCCGGGGGCCAAGCCACCTAAATATGGTTCGTGAACTTTTGGGGAGAAATGTTTGAGATCCCGCCTTAGGGATCTGTGGCACCGGACCACTTTGGCGGTGGAGGGATTTAGCACTTGGGAGAGAAACGGACGGATCTGTTCTGTATTTTCCCCTTGGTCCCGCAAGGCTGGGCCCAGCGTGCCACCCTGCGCCCACCACCTTCAGGGCTTAATTAACAAGAAGGCACCTGCACAAACCCCATAGCTATTTAATGGGAGTGCCATAAACAGGATGCTCCTATTTCCGTGGAAGGAGGTTTTCTCTCTGGACCGTCTCCCAAGGATCAGAGTTAGCATGTAGCATGCAGTGGGAATGTTAAGGAAATTTACTGGCTGCATGCTTGAGTCGTATCCCTCCCTTTCTTTTTCTCTGCCAGGCGTCCCTGGGACCGGACTGGGTGGTCTTGGTGTACCAGGTATGCGGTTCGTTGTTTTTTTTTTTTTTTTAATATTATGGGGTGAGGTGGGAGGGGGTAATTGGGAAAGCAAGACAGGGAGAGTTGGTGTGACTGGAAAAAGTTGAACTGTAAAACCCTACAACTGTAGGTTTCAGAAGAGCCCCAAACCAGAGGCTGTTCTGTAGACATAGACCAACAAACAGGTTCCCACAGATTTCCTGTGAGTTTCACACGAGGTTTGTGTGTTTAGTCGTTTAGTCGTGTCTGACTCTTCGTGACCCCATGGACCAGAGCACGCCAGGCCCTCCTGTCTTCTACTGCCTCCCGGAGTTGTGTCAGGTTCATGTTGGTTGCTTCGCAGACACTGTCCAGCCATCTCATCCTCGGTCGTCCCCTTCTCCTCTTGCCGTCACACCTTCCTAACATCAGGGTTTCTTCCAAGGACTCTTTTCTTCTCATGAGATGGCCAAAGTACTGGAGCCTCAGCTTCAGGATCTGTCCTTCCAGTGAGCCCTCAGGGTTGATTTCCTTTAGAACTGATAGGTTTGTTCTCCTTGCAGTCCAGGGGATTCTCAAGAGCCTCCTCCAGCACCACAATTCAAAGGCATCAATTCTTCGGCGGTCAGCTTTCTTTATGGTCCAGCTCTCACTTCCATACATCACGACAGGAAAAACCATAGCTTTGACTATTCGGACTTTTGTTGGCAATGTGATGTCTCTGCTTTTCAAGATGCTGTCAAGATTTGTCATCGCTTTCCTCCCAAGAAGAAGGCGTCTTTTAATTTCAGGGCTGCTGTCTCCATCTGCAGTGATCATGGAGCCCAGGAAGATAAAATTTGACACTGCCTCCATATCTTCCCCTTCTATTTGCCAGGAGGTGATGGGACCAGTGGCCATGATCTTAGTTTTTTTGATGTTGAGTTTCAGACCGTTTTTTGCACTCTCCTCTTTCACTCTCATTACAAGGTTCTTTAGTTCCTCCTCACTTTCTGCCATCAGAGTGGTATCATCTGCATATCGGAGGTTGTTGATATTTCTTCCGGCAATCTTAATTCCGGCTTGGGTTTCTTCCAGTCCAGCCTTCCGCATGATGTATTCTGCATATAAGTTAAATAAGCTGGGGGACAGTATACAGCCTTGCCGTACTCCTTTCCCAATTTTGAACCACTCAGTTGTTCCATGACCAGTTCTGACTGTTGCTTCCTGTCCCACATATAGGTTTCTTAGGAGATGGATAAGGTGGTGAGGCACTCCCATTTCTTTAAGGACTTGCCATAGTTTGCTGTGGTCCACACAGTCAAAGGCTTTGGCATAGTCAATGAAGCAGAAGTAGATATTTTTCTGGAACTCTCTGGCTTTCTCCATAATCCAGCGCAAGTTAGCAATTTGGTCTCGAGTTCCTCTGCCTCTTCGGAATCCAGCTTGTACTTCTGGGAGTTCTCGGTCCACATACTGCTGAAGCCTACCTTGGAGGATTTTGAGCATAACCTTGCTAGCGTGTGAAATGAGTGCAATTGTACGGTAGTTGGAGCATTCTTTGGCACTGCCTTTCTTTGGGATTGGGATGTAGACTGATCTTTTCCAATCCTCTGGCCACTGTTGAGTTTTCCAAACTTGCTGGCATATTGAATGTAGCACCTTAACAGCATCATCTTTCAAGATTTTAAGTAGTTCAACTGGCATGCCATCACCTCCACTGGCCTTGTTGTTAGCCAGGCTTTCTAAGGCCCACTTGACTTCGCTCTCCAGGATGTCTGGCTCAAGGTCAGCAACTACATTGTCTGGGTTGTCCGGGATATCCAAATCTTTCTGATATAATTCCTCTGTGTATTCTTGCCACCTCTTCTTGACGTCTTCTGCTTCTGTTAGGTCCCTCCCATTTTTGTCTTTTATCATGTTCATCTTTGCGCAAAATGTTCCTCTAGTATCTCCAATTTTCCTGAACAGATCTCTGGTCTTTCCTTTTCTGTTATCTTCCTCTATTTCTTTGCATTGTTCATTTAAGAAGGCCCTCTTGTCTCTCCTTGCTATTCTTTGGAAGTCAGCATTCAATTTTCTGTAACTTTCCCTATCTCCCTTGCATTTTGCTTCCCTTCTCCTCTCTGCTATTTCTAAGGCCTCGTTGGACAGCCACTTTGCTTTCTTGCATTTCCTTTTCTTTGGGATGGTTTTCGTTGCTGCCTCCTGGACAATGTTACGAGCCTCTATCCAAAGTTCTTCAGGCACTCTGTCCACCAAATCTAGTTCCTTAAATCTGTTCTTTACTTCCACTGTGTACTCATAAGGGATTTGGTTTAGATGATACCTGAGTGGCCCAGTGGTTTTTCCTACTCTCTTCAGTCTAAGCTTGAATTTTGCTATGAGAAGCTGATGATCAGAACCGCAGTCAGCTCCAGGTCTTGTTTTTGCTGACTGTATAGAGCTTCTCCATCTTTGGCTGCAGAGAATATAATCAATCTGATTTCGATATTGCCCATCTGGTGATTTCCATGTATAGAGTCGCCTCTTGTGTTGTTGGACACACGAGGTTTGGGAAGGAAGAATATCTGAGGAGAGCCTCCAGACATATTGCATTTACAGTTATCCGGCCACTTTGAATTGCCTCTGGATCGTGACTAGGAAATCTCCAAGGTTTCCCTTTCCCGCATCTGGATTATATGACAAGTTGGTTCAAAGCCCCACCTGGGAAAAGCTGGCAATTCATCTCCCTACATGTAATATAAGGGAGATGTAAAAAAAGGAGAATTCCTTGAAAACTGAGCACTCTTGATTTCTGTTTCTGGAGACAAATCTGCCCATTTTGGGATTTTCCATCCCTTTGAATACAGCAGGACCCCTGTATCCATGGGGAATCTGTTCCAAGACCCCTTCCGGATCATGAAAAAACGCAGCTTATAGCAAACACTATTATAATGTGGTCTCTGGCTCCCTGTAAGGGCCAGTTTTGGTAACTTCATGGTTGAAAATAGATATTCTGGGGATATTTCTTTTAATATTTCCCAAAATCAGCAGATGCTGATCCTGTGGATAAGGGGCTCTGACTGTATTCTGAAGCGTCAGTGCTTTTTGCTCAAAGACGAAGAAATTGGCCAAACTGTGATCAATCTAAATTTTACTTTAAAAATAACTGAACTAAAATTCTTCCCCCACCCCGGCATTCAGCACCAGTGGGTGTGGAGAGCATGCCTCTGACAGTACCTGTTTTTCCCCAGGCCTCGGTAGCAGACCGGGAGGATTTGGAGTCCCTGGCGCTGGGGGAATCGGTTACGGTGGCGTCGGAGCCGGAGGGCTGGCGCCGGGTGTGTAGAGGTGGCACAGTGGGACCGTTGCGGATGGGAGACGGGGGGGGGGGGGAGAGCCATCGTCCATTTTCCCCACTCATGAAGTCACCAGGATGCCCTGAAAATCAAATAAAGAATCTCCTGGGGTTGTTTTAAAGAGAAAAGCAGGGTAGAAATGAATGAATGAATGAATGAATGAATGAATGAATGGATGGATGGATGGATGGATGGATGGATGGATGGATGGATGGATGGATGGATGGATGGATGGATGGATGTGCTAAGAAAAATACATCTTCTAACCTCTCCAAAGCCATCAGCTTAGGTCTGAATCTGAGGCCTGTAGGGTTTCTGCCGGGCCCCCGGGCATCAACGATACGTGTTCTGAAGGCAGCGAACACTTCCTATTTGTTACTCTGGATCGGTGCCAGTTCGTGCCGAGCCCTGGGTTTAGCTCTGACAGTTTAAATACAGCAAAGGAGAGGGAAAAAATAGTTTATGGGACTGAGAGGAAATCTCAGCAGTGGTCATTTGCTGGATTTTTTTCCCCTGCGCCACGAACATTTTAGCCCAAATTTTGGACACGGTCCCCAACTCCGTTTCAAAGAGAATGACAGCAATTATTTCTAAGACAGTGAGGAAGGCTCCTTTATTCCCCTGTGGGGGGGGGGGAAGTTACTTTCCCCCATCTTTGGTCAAAAGCATTCAGCTGAGACCCACAAAGGAGCCCCAGGTAAAGGAGATTAAATTGTCGTTTTTATCTCATCTGGTTCCGTAGGGTTGACGTATCCAGGAGCCGGCTCAAAACCTCCTAAACCAGGTGATTAAAAATAAAAAGGATCTCGGGCTGCAGGGGTGGGAGGTGGGGCAGGGCGGTACTGTCAATTAGGAAAAGTGGTGCCTGGGGAAGATTCACTAGGCATCATCATTTTCTCAGATGAAAGATGATGCTGTTCCAGAGGCTGGGAGGCTCACAGTGGGCAGCAGGCCTGGCAGGTGCTTTTCCCCTCCCCCAAAGCCCATGACATGACTTTGAGGCTTTGCTAGAACACCCTGAGCCCTAAAGTTCTCTAAAGTTGTTGTCTGGAAAGTGAATATTGCAGATACCAACGCCCCCACTCTTAGACCCTGGAAATGTTCCATATTTGGACTGATCCAGAAATACAGTAAGACCTCTATATCCGCAGGGGATCGGGTTCAAAGCCCCTACCCAAAGAAGCTGAAAACTGTGGATACTAGCAAACCCTGATAATTGTACCAAATTACAAAAGAAGCTGGCTCGTTGTTTTGAGCAGATTGCTATGCAGTCCTTTTGCACAAATGGCAGCAACATTGATTGGGCGGCGGGGGGGGGGGATGCTCCTTGTCTTGCTTTCCTCCCAGAGCTGAGGAATCTTGCAAGATGGGGACATTCCTCATTGAGGGCTAGCATCATGGACAGGCGGCCTTAATCTACAAGAGGCTGGATTTTTCACGTCCTTACTAAGTTGTCACTGCTCTTGCCAACCAAGTGTGGTTTTGCTTTGCTCCCACAGGCTACGGGCTTGGCCTCACGCGATACGGTGAGTTCAAGAACAGAACTGTCCAGTTTTTCAAAACAACTCCACTTGGGATATGGCCCTCAGCTCTGATCCTGCAGAGGGAGGGCCGGGGGGGGGGGAATCCCTCGGGTTTAAACAAGAATGGGTTTTTGAGAATATTCATTTATTGATGGAACTGCCTGTCGCTCCTCACATGTTCAGAGACCCTCTAGTTCCATCACATATGCTTAATATAATATTCAGGAACACGAGATAAATACTGTCTCCTCCCTTTATAATAAGGTGACTCTTCAGATCCTCCCTCCCCACTTTCCTTTCCAGAAAGGGGGGAACATTTCATATTTTTAATATTTTCAAACAGCGGATAAGTGAAACCGTGGATACTGGGTTGCTGAGTTGTTCCCCTCACCCTGTATAGTATTTTCAGATCCTCTGGATAGCCCTGCAGAAGCTGGGTCCAATCCTGGGGAGCGGGGAGGTCAATTAAGTTTTCAACCTCTATTAGAAGCTTGTGCCAGCAGACCTCCGAGGTGCCAGCAGTGGGATCGGTCTTCTGTCAGGTCTTCTGTCAGCTTTAACCCAGTCTTTATCTGGCTCGGAAGACTTGGGTTCTGTATGTACCGACTTCATGGAGGAGCTGTGGGAACAGCCCCATTCACAACACACACACACAGAAAGACTGGGTGTCCTTGTCAAAACACTTGACTTGCCCAGCGATGAGCTCTTGTGAGTGAGTCAAGCTGCATATGGGTCATTCACCTCTCACCTTGACTTTTGTTTTTACCCCCCACCTTTTTCCCTCCCTGTTTTTCTCTTCCGCAGCAGACGGACTGTCTCCTATTGTACCAGGTACTGTATGTTGCGATCTTCAGCCAGTGCTGGGGAAGTTACTTCTGGGGGAACCACAGCTCTCTGAACGCCCAGGTCTCCTTGGCCATTGGGAGGTTTGGAAAATTATAGTTCAAAGACGGAACTTAATTTTCCAAGCTCTGGACTACGGATGTGGGAAGACTCTGTGCGGGCAGAATGGGGGCAGAACGCAGGCAAAATAGACTCACGGAACTTAATGAGCCACATGGGATTTAATGCACATGTCTGACCTGTGGCCACAGAAATGTAGGTCTTTTTGTGACAATCAGATGTTTTTTCCAGACCTAAGGGATGCCCGCTTCCAATGACGGGCTCTCTGGATGTAAAGTTCCCCTCTGAAAAAGACGCTTGAACCCCCCCACTGCTTCCTTCTCATCTCAAGAGGGCAGCTGGGCCTCTGAGCATATGCAGGACATGGGGAGGGGCAGAATGTGGGGGGTGGAGAGGAATGGAGAAGGTTGAGGGGGTGCTATGTTCATACTAATGCGCTCCTGTCTGTTTCGGGTTTGCAGGTGGCGGCGGCTATGGCGGTAAGTGCAATACTTTGGGTGAAAGGGGAAGAAAGGGAGGAGCCGGGCTCTGCTGCCAATGTGTGGAGTGACCCACCCCCTTCTTGTCCTCCCCATTGCAGGCAAACCCCCCAAGCCCTATGGAGCCCTAGGAGCCTTGGGCTACAGAGGTAGGTGGCCTCCCTGCACCCTGGAAGGAGAACTTAAGGAGTGAAGGGATGTGTTATTGCCAACTCAGTCCCAGAACCTCCATGTTCGGGAGCAGTCTACCATCATGTTCGTTCCAGAGGCACACTGGAGGAGAGGTTCTGCCAATCTGGCCCAAAATGGGCAGTCATTCTGCCCCTGTGGAGGACAAATTCTGCATGGGCCTCATCCTGCCTGGGAAGGGAAAACTGCAGAACTCATGAAAAGCCTGTTCACTGGACTATAGAGTTCCTTCAGGCTGGGGCACCATCTCAGGCAGCAAACTATCTATCTAATCTGTTTTTTTCACATGCGTTACCAGAACTGGCCACACTACATATTCTTCACTAAAACGTATTCATAGCATGGTCTCTGGCTCCCTCTAGGGGCCGATTCTGGTAATATGTGTGAAAACGGGGTTTTCTGCTTTTTTCCCCTCTTTTAATATTTTTAATATTTTCAGACCATGGGCAAGTGAATCAGTGCATACTGATCCTGTGGATGTCTTCCTCTTTGCTTTTTCTGTGCCCAAGGTCAGGCATCAACATGTTTAGGGACTGCCCCTGCATACCTCTCTCTCCCTTTCCGCCCACCTTGCAGATAGATAGATAGATAGATAGATAGATAGATAGATAGATAGATAGATAGATAGATAGATAGATAGATAGATAGATAGATAGATAGATAGATAGATAGATAGATAGATAGATAGATAGATAGATAGATAGATAGATAGATCTGCCTGTCTAGCAGGGAAACCACCCTGAAATTTTGACCTGCTTTGTCATCATTTTGAGCTGGGAAGCGAAAGAGCCGAGTCACCCGGCGTCGGAGGGCAACGTTTCACCTCCTCTCCATCTCTCTTGTGTTTTTCCTCCTCGCAGGCGTGAATCCGGCAGCTGCAGCTGCAGCAAAAGCAGCGAAATACGGTAAGGCTGCCTTGCTGTCTTTCCCTCGAGGGAGGGGGTAAGGCAGATCCTGCCAGCGTTCTGCTGTTGTCGCATGACAAAATGTTGTCGGTTTCTCCCCCAACCTTGGAAAAGAGGGTCCTCGGCTCTTTATCCCAAGCCGCCCCCCCTCTGGGCGCTCAGGACCACCCCCCTCAAAAAAAGGAGGTATCTTGGCAGCAGCAAAGCATTTTTAATCTGTTATAAAAGAATTTGTTTTTAAACAGAACTCGGCAGCCGTCTGTTGAGCTGCATGGCCTGGGTCCAGCTAGATGACCCTTAGCTGCCCTTCGACTCTGTCGTTCTATTTTTCTTCCTGGTCTCAGGCCCAAATTGGCCACAGAATTTATTTATGTCCTGGGTTTCTTCCAAGGAACTCAAGCTACTGTACATGGCGGTCGTCCTCCCGCTTTCCATACATTTCTCCCCACAACCCTGTGAGAGAAAGGGGCAGGGCCTGGCCTGAGGTCCCTCTGTGGGGCTTATGGCAGAGATTTGAACCCAGACCCCACAAGCTACAGCCCGGCACACTCGCCTCAGGCCTATCCTAGCACAAAATCCCCCCCATGCATTCCTCTTTTTTTTTTCTTTTAAAGAGACAGACATCCAATATTTTGTGGCTGGTCGGCAACTATCCGGCCTTCCCCCCTCCAGTGTACAGATCTTTACTCATTCCCCTTCTCTCACTCCATCGCAGGGCTTGGTCGAAAGCGGAAGTAGCCCGGAAGGATCTGAACGTCCAATTCACCTCATGAACTTTGGTGCTACTGCGTGGTCTCGAATGTACCCCCCCCTCAACCCACCCCGAGAAAAGCCGCCACCGCCATCGCCACCGTTCTGTGCCTTCTCCTCACCGCCTGCCCCCCCCACCCAGATCGCCTTCTTCCCACCCTCCCCTCCCCATCCCTCCCACGGGTGCTACCCCAACCCACCTGCAGGGGGAGCCCTCCTTGCGTTCCACTCTCCGGGTCGATTTGGTGCTGAAGCCGAGAAGGGTCCGTCTCCGGAGTGGGTCTGCCCGAGCACTTTAACCTGCTCCTGAGCCCTGTGGCCCATCAGCTGGGGTCAGTAGCCGCTGGCCAGTTGGCACCCCCCCAAACCTTCACTCTTTTCTGCCGGCTCCCCCCCTATGGATCTCTATTTGTGTTTGCGTATGTGTGTGTGTGCAGAGGGATGCTCCCCCCCCAATCCATCCTGTGAGTCTTCAGCCAGAGCATCCTTCACTTCCCTCGGCCCGCCGCCTCCGTCCGGGGAAATCAGATCAGGCCAGGACAGCCACAGCCAATGAGATTAACCTTAATCCCGCCGCTGCCACCGCCTCTGTGGGCAACCAGCTTCCCCGGAGGATTAGCCCAACCGGGCTGGGTCCGGCGTACCTAAGCCGGGCACCTGATCTCGCACCGTCTGGACCCAAGTGACCACGGGCGGCCGGGTGCGAGACCCTTGTCTGTCTGACCAGCCGACCTGCGCCACATCTCCGTTTGTTTAATCACCTTTGATGTAACTGGGAGGGGACACTTTTTTTTGTACAGGAGAACCATAACTGCTTTCCAGAAATTAAAACGAAATAAAAACCTGACTAATAAATAACTTTTTAAAGGAAACAAGAATCTGTTTCTTTCTTTTTTTCTCTCTTTTCCCCTTTTGGAAAAGGCCCTCTTCAGAAGTCGGCAACGCTGAAGCTTGCCTCTATAGTGGAGCAGGATTAAAATTCAGAGCCTTTGGGTGGGGAGCTGGCACTCTTCCGGGCTTGCCCATGGCATGATGCTTTGATGACTTCTCAACTCTTCTACAGGATTTTTCCTCCACCCTGAAAGGTTAAAAATCCTTTCCCTTGAGAACTCTGAACCTAAGTCCTTGGTGTCCCCCCTTCCCCAAGCTGCTAACATGGGTGCTTTCTGGTGCCTTTGTCACGGAGTAATGGGACCCTCTGGTCCCAGTCACTATCCATCACAGTGTTTATTTTACACCCTCCCCCCCAAAAAAAAACCCATCCCGGATTTTATGCCAATAAAGACCAGTGAGATGGGCCCTAATTCTTGACTGAGAATGTTACACCTCCTGTTGGCCTAAACCCAAGGCCAACAGGAGGGAGGGCATTTAAATGTGGAGCAGAGAATATACATTACAGATAATCCGTCATTAGAAGGGGGATTTCCTTGTCTACTGAAAAGTGTCTGAGTGCAGGAGCTTTTCTAACCTGTGATTTGCAAATTAGCCTCCTGAGTGTTTGTGACTAGCCTTCAAGATGTGAGCGCAAGATTCCTTTGACATGTTACCAAAGGCCACCTCAGTCAAGTCTCTCCAACATGAAGTGGTTTCATCATCAGTCAGTGGTCATCCATAATGTTTTGTCTCTGCCTTTAAATTCACTTTCTTGCAAAGCCTAGCAAATGTAATTGTAGGGTATGAAAAGGACCCCCCCACCTCAGGGCTAGACCCTTGATTTTAAGTCTCCCTTGATTTCAATGGGTTTCTCTGAACCACCCACTCAAGCTGGATTCAGTCTATGAGTGTTGAAAATCCTTGGAGGTCACGGGAGAGAAAGAAATAACCAGGACAATGTTGGAAGGTTTTTAAAGCAATCCTACAGAAACCCAGCTATTTGTGAGTACACTAGGACCCCCGCCATCCGCTGGATCAGGATCTGCGGATTCACTTATCTGCTGCTCGAAAACTTTTTTTTTAAAAAAAAAACATACTTCTTGCTTGGACGTGACATTTAGGAGATCAAGGGAATCCTCTGGCTGTGTTGGGTTCTGGTGGCAACAAAATCAGGAATCGGAGAAGTTACTTATTCGGGCGAAAACTTTAGCCCCCCAAAGAACTTCTCTGAGTTGTGAACAAGACCCCAATGCTCCTGGGAAACTGGTAAAAGATGCTGGGGGGGGGGGGTTTGACAATCCTGCCCAGTGGGTCTGGAGCTGGAGGGGGGGTGGGCCACCAAAGGGTGCTCAGCAACGGCTCCTCCCCGCCAGACGCCCCCCCTTCTTGGCGGTGTCCCAGCAGAAGGGAACCCTGATTCCCACCAAGAGCGTAAATACTTTGAGCCATTTCTTCCTCCGATTGACCTCAGTTGGGCAAGGACGTGATTCTCTTGGAAGACCCCCGGAGGAGACCCCCGGCTCCCCAGGTGGGGAGGGCAAAAGCGGCCCTTCTGCCGGCGCTCTGCACACGCGCCGGGGCTCCCTTGGCCTCTCGCACCCGGACTGCCTGTTCCCCGGAGCGGAGCCAGGAGGAGGCTGAAGGAAGAGGGGAAGGGGCTCGATCCTCCGCCTGGACTGCGCGGGGCGCAGGATCCCGGCCTTGCTGCCCTGCCTTGGATGGCGCTGCGCCGCCTTTGCCTGAGTCGTGCGCGCCGCAAAGGCTGGGGCGGGCGATGCGGAGGCGGGGGCGCGCTTGGGCGGGCGGGCTGGCTGCCTCCCTCCCTCGCTCCTCTCCCCCTCCCTTCGCTTTGGGCCCGCCCCCTCCCTCCCTCCCCCCTCCTCCTCCTCTTCCCCCTCCCCCTCCCCCGCCCCATTTTCCCAGGGCTGGCGGCCCGGGTGAGTCCGCAGCCGGCGCAGCCTCCTCGCCCTTGCTCGCCCGCCCCCTCCCCCGAGGACGATCCCAACCTCCCCCCAGGAAGACGAAGAAGAGGAGGAGGAGGAAGAGGAAGAGGAGGAGAGGACCCCCAGCCCCCGCCGCCCCCACCGCCGCTCTTGCTGCCCGTCCGACCGGGCCGGGAGGGGGGGCGGCTGCATGAGGTTGATGCTGCTTTGCTGCACTTGGAGGGACGAGCCCATGGGAGAGGACGAAGGTGGGTCTCCCTCCCTCCCTCCCGCTCCTGCCCCCCCTTCCCACCCGCACCCCGGCCCCGCGGAGGCCAGGTGGCAGGGGGAGGGGGGCCCCGGGCGCCCTCCACGGCGACCTTGAGCCCCGCCGACCAGCCAGCCCTTCCTCCCTCCCTCTCTCCCTCCGGCGCCACCGCGACGCGCCGGCCGGCACGCATTCACACGTGCGCCCGGCGCCCCGGGGAAACCGGGGTCCTTGGCCCGGCGCGCCCCACAACCTTCCTTTTCACACACACACACACACACGCCCCATCCGTTCTGTTCGGGTCGCGGCCTCGCTGGGCCTGGAGGGGGGCGAAACGAGGGGGGCGCCTCTGAGCACGTGCAGAGGGCTGGTCCTCTCCCGCAGAACTCCTAGGTTTCGCGCAGCGGTCCCTGTGTGTGGGGGGGGGGAATCCCGCACCCACCCCCTGGGGCGCACAAAGGGCCCGAATGCGGAGGGTGCTGTCCAAGGTCCTGCTGAGCCGCTGGGCGTCCTGCCCCTGCCGCGGCGCAGGGGGAGGGGCCGGTACCGGCTTGGGCTGTTGAGGGAACCTTCCTACCCGCCCCCATTTTTATAGACGGATGGGTTTTTAGAAGACAGCTGAACTTGGGACTTGGTGATCCTCCTTGAACCCAGGACCAAGGGTGGGCGGCTTACAATCCTATGACCACCACCCCCCAACACTGAGAAGTGGGCAGCCACAGGGAAAGGAGGCGGTGGGGCTGAGAAAAGAACTCTGCCCATGCTTCAAGGTGCTCTTTCCCTCTCCTTGGTGGTGCCCCATGGGTTCCGGAGTTGGTGAAACTCATTCCTGGCTCAGATATCTAGTGTCTGGGTGGAACCTACCTCTCCCAAATCCTGGCTCCCCTCCTCCCTGCTTGCCCTTCACACACACACACCCCTTCTCCGACTCATGCCCGTGCGGGGGGGGGGGTTGAAGCAGGGGACGGTCCTGCTGTTATATAAACCGAGGATCGATCCCCCATTGCCCGTGGCTGCTGGAAAAGAGGGCACCGGGTGATCTTCCCCCCCTCTCTCCCATGGGGGGGGCAGACGGGTGCCCAGAATGGTTAGCCCTTCCTGCTCTAGGAAGCCTCGTTGATCATTTTTGCCCCACTGAAGTGGGGTAGGTAGGGGTGGTTAGGGGTATTGCCTCGTCCCCTTTGAGAACCAGTGGGCTGTCATGGTGAGAGGGCTCAACTCGGGCCAGGAGACCTGGGTTCAAATCTCCACTTGGCCACGGTGCTCACCAAAGGGGGTTTGGGGCCAACCCCATGGTCTTTCTTGGCCTGGCCTACCTCAGAGGGTGGGTGTTGTGGAGGAGGAGAGCAATTTGCATCTCCTTTCACTTCATTATGCAAGAAAGGCGGGGTAAAAATTATTTTAAATTAATTAATTGGGGGGCGGAGGTGAGAGCTGGTCCCGTGATCCTCAGCGTGTTGTGTCTCTTCTCTCCTTACCCTCCAGGAAGTGATCTGCCAATATGTGCCAGCTGCAGCCACAGCATCTACGACGGGCAGTACTTGCAGGCCCTCAACGCAGACTGGCACACCGACTGTTTCAGGTAGGACCCCTTCCGGAAGGTGGCTGGAGGAGAAATGCCCCCCCATCCCGGGTTAAAGGGAAGCGGGAACCAAGCAGCACAGCAGCCGACAAAGTCCTTCTGAAACAGTGATGGTGGGAGGTCACTCCGGCTTCAGGGGTGTTGTGAATCCACCCCAGCTTTTAGTCGTCCTGTTCCAGGAGCTCTCCGAGGTGCTGAACGCTCTCAAACTAGGTTTGGCACCTTGGACAGCTCTTGTAGAGTACAAACTGAAATCTGAACTGGATTCACAGAAATGCTGAAATGGGAGCCGCTGGCCACCACTGACTGCTTGGAGGCCGAAGGTAATCCTGCACCTGGTCTTCCATAATAGAACAGTGGGAAATGGGAAGTCCGGCAGGGTGGCAATCAGCCCCCTTCCTATTCATTCATCCCTCGTATTTGGTGGTTCTAGTTATTCATTTCGGTGCATAGCCTTTGGGGAAAAAAACCCTGGGGCCTAAGGACTGCTGCTTTAGCAGGGCAGTGAAATTTGCTCAGAATTTTGATCTGAAGTTTAAAGGCATTACTGGAAGTGCTGAACCCATTTTGAAATTAATGCTTAGCACCTTATAGCTCTCCTTAAAGTTTGGACTGGGAGCCGGAGCAGATTCACTAACACACACATATGCACGAAGAAACTGGAATCGCTGTTCGCTCCTCATTCTTGCTAAAATACAATTGCAGCCAAAATAGTCCTGGAAACAGAATTGAAAACAGTGTCCGTGACATCACAGGTACACGCCAATAGATGCTTGAAACAAGGGGCCCACTTTTTAGAGCTTCCTGGGGGGTGAAAGGTATGTTTGGCTTGAATGTGGCACTTGGAAATCACACCGGTAGTCCGTGCTTGGGGTGCAGAGGGGACTTCCAGTTTTGCTTTTTATTTTCTAAGATGGTTGGACTGATCCAGAAGGCTGGTTCAGCTCTGCAGTAGGGGACGATGGGAATTACAATGCGAAACCATTTGGATTGTATCAGCACAACACAGTGGCAATTCTTGAACTCTCCTGGCGCTGCCCGTTGGGTTCCTGTTGTTTGTCACTTTTGAGAAGGTGCATGAAATGCTTTGCTTAAGTCCAGGGAGTTCTCTTGCTGAGAATTCCTGCCCCCTTCGGGACTACATATCCCAGGATTCTCTAGGGTGCAGCCATGACAGGTACAGAGGTCTCAAAATGCAACAACAGGGGCCGTGCCTAGACCTCGGGTTCTGGGTATCTGTGAATCGCTGATCCAAGCCTTTGCTGGGAGCGCTCGCTCTTGTCTTCTCTGGGGCTGAATTCTGAGTTTGATCTGTTTAATGAATATCTTAATCAACCCAGAAGTGTGTTGATTAACTAGGGGAGGCCAGCTCTGAATCATGAAGCCATGTGCGTGCTTCTCTGTTGAAACTGAGTCCCTTAAAAGGTTGATGGGTGGAAAAAAATCCTGGTGATCCGTTGCCCTCTACGGTCACAGGAAGACGGCTCAAGGAATCGAGCCATGCCGCGTGTCATGGAACCTGGCCGGTTTGCATCAGCAGCTGGTTCCAGCTCCCTTCTCCTCCTCTCCAAGGACAGTAAGTTGGGAACGAGAGACACAACCCCCCCCCCACCGGGAATCTTAGGATAGCTTGATGATCCTAACACTCCTGGTTTGGCCACCGCCTCCATCACCCACCTTCTGCTTACCAGCTCAGGCAGAGAGACAGGCAGCTCCTTGTGGCGGGGCACCTGGCTGGCATGGAGGCTTTGCCCGCCTGCCACCCAGGAGCCTAAGCTCCTCCTGAGTGCACCCCCAAACATACCCACCCCAGGCGCCTCCTGCTGTGCTCCCTATTCCTGCATCTGGAACCAAAGATCTCCCCGTTTGAATCCCCGATCAGGAGAGGGGGCTTGAGAGTCAGCGACCAAGCCCCTGAGTCACGGACTCCTCGGAGGGTTTGGTAGTCAATGGCGCAGCTTAGGAGAGGGCCCCGATCCCCCGTCCCCATGCCTCCCCCGCCGGGGGGGGATGCCCCAGGGCAGCGTGCCTGGTTTTTGAGATGCATCCATGCCATGCTTGGAAGCGCAGGCCAGATGCTCCCGTTGCTGGGCTGCCGCCTCTGTGCCGTCTGGAGGCGACGCCAGCTGCCAGGCGTCCCGAGGGACAGCTGAGGACCCCCGGCCACAGGCTGTGGCAAGGCAGGCGTTTGCAGAGGAAGTGCAGGGCGCTTGCGATTACACAGCCGCTTCCTGCGAGGCGGGGCCTGAGCCCCAGAGCGGTGGATCAACCCAAGACAGAGACAGAGACAGAGAGAGAGAGGTGGTGTGGCTAGCTGCTGTCCGGTCCCGTCCGTTGACTCCGACGGGGACCTTGGGCTCAGAAGGCAGCGGCGAGACTCTGGCGGCCGTGGTCTCGAGGCCTGGCCCGATCCAGAGGTGGGCGCTCCGGGAGACAGTGGAAAGGAGCCCTTTCGGAGTCAGCCAGAAGACCGGAGGCGAGGAGGAGAGCGTGGCCACCATGTTGGCGACGGTGCTCAGGAACAACCGGTTCTTGACCTCGCGAGCTAAGTAAGTCAGTCCAATCCCGCGCATGGGTCAGATGGTGATGAATTTGGCCTCTGACCGGGCTGGAGCATCAGGGCTGTGGGAGAGGAAGGGTTCCTTCGGGAAGCGTGGGAGGATGATGTTTTAAGGAAGGCCGGGTCTAGAATTTCTGAGAACTTTTGCATTCTTTGAGCCTCTGGGAAGAGCAGTTCAAAAAAAGAAAGGAAGGAAAGGAAATAATAATAATAATAATAATAATAATAATAATAATAATAATAATAATAATAATAATAATAATAATAATAATAATAATAATAATAATAATAATCAACTACTCTTGGGGCTCTGGATTTAATGGCAGCTCTTCACAGATAGACTGCTCCTGTACACAGAGACGCACCTGGCGGAGTTCATCGCTTCGATGAGTTTTGTCAGATTCCCCGCTTCTTTTTTTTTTAAACTGGAGGAGTTCAGATTGGGCTTGGTGAGCTCATCTTTTCCGGGTTTAGTCCGAAGCTGCTAAAATTTGGGGGAGCAGGATAAGCAAAACAATTCATGGCGAGGTCAAGTGAAAAGAGGGTATGGATCTACGTTTTGAGCCACTTTGAGCCGCCACAAATGTTTCCGTCCAGGAGACTGTTTGGCCCAAAAGAGAGGTGGAACGTATCTTTAGGGGACCCTTAAACTTTTATAAAGAGGCAAGCTTTAGAGACCTACAGGACTCTTCTTCATTGGGATGGGCATGGCAGAGTTCGAGGGGAGGCGGAAGAGACGTCGAAAGCCCCAAATCACCCTGCATAGAGGATAAAGCATTAGGACCTGAGGCTGAGCTGAAAAAAGCATGTTTTTGTCCTTCCAAACAAAGGCGGAGGAACAGAACATTGGTTTTGTTTATACACTGGATTTATGCCCCATTTTTTTCAATACAGAAGGATCACTCCCCCCGGGTGACTCGAGTAGATTTTATGATCCAAGCAGCCTTCATGTTGCAATTCAGTTTTAAAATTAGATCTCAATTTTGCAACTTTTCATTTCGCTCCATCCGTCCATTGAAACGCTTCATCGGTTTGCCCAGAGCTGGTGCGGCGTCTCTCCGGGTTTGAGGAAGGGCCGCTTTAGACTATCATCATCTTTCTGACAGGGGCCCGACTTTGGAGGGTGGACTTATCCAGGCAGGCTATCTAGGGCAGCAATGGCCTGCTTCTCTTCTTTGGCTCTGGGGCCCAGAGATAGACTGCTCTTGCCTAGGGAGGGTCTGTGCTGCTGTTCTGACATACAGCTCTGAAGCAGTGGCGTCTCAGCGGATGGACCAGAAACACTGATATCAAACGAGGCTGACCTTTGCTCCCATCCTCTGAAAGACCTATCATTTGGGCGTCCTTTCAGGCTTTTTAAAAATCTATTTATTTTATTTCTTTCTGTTGTGGGTCTACTGCTCCACGACTGTTCAGCACTATTCTGAGCAGTGTGTGTATAAAGTAATAAAATGAGAGCCGGTTAAAGCCCCCTGTAAAGCTGGAGGTGGAATCCGTGCACTCATCCTGCACTTGGGTCTGGTCAAGCCCCGAGAGAGAACAAGCAAAGCTCAGAAACTTGAGTGGATTTTGGACTACAAAGCCCAGAAGGCATGCCAGGGGGATTCTGGGTGCTGTAGCGCCCAAGCCGGGCGTTTTTTTTTTCTCCCCGGGCGTTTTTTTCCTCCCCGGGCCTGATCCGATCACCTGGTTTGCGCTGGCTTGCTCAGGATTCTTCTCCAGAAGGGTCAAAGCTTCTGTTTTTCCATCTGGGGTTGTGATCCTGCAAAGGGAGAGGGGTAAAGGGGGGGACGTGCAGGATGGAATTGGCAGCTTCTCTGTCTTTTGGGTGCTTGCCAACTATCTGGTTGCTCTGTGTGTGTGTGTGTGTGTGTGTGTGTGTGTGTGTGTGTGTGTGTGTGTGTGTGTGTGTGTGTGTGTGTGTGTGTGTGTGTGTGTGTGTGTGTGTGTGTGTGTTTTGGCGGTGCAGTCATGGAAGGGTTAACCCACCGAGGTCTCGGATTGGCTGCCGTGGAGTTTGAGCCCAGGGAAGTTCCGCAAAGATGATGTCATGGGCTGGGGTGTATCCATGTGTGTGTATATGTGTGTGTGCACACGCAGGCATGCGTGCGTTGGTGTGTGTTTCCCCTCCATGATGTCATCGCTCTTCGGCATTCCCAGCCCGGCTCCAGGAAGGGGCGGGCGGGATGGAAAGAGGAGGGGGCTTCTGAGCCCCTCAAGCACCCCCCCCAGGCTGATGCAATGCAGCTGAATTGGGGCGGGGGGGCACATCTGTGCGTGCTCACATTCCCCCTTCTGCACAGCAGGCTGGCTGCACCGGCTAAGCCTTCAATCTCTGCCCCCAACACTCCCTGGCCACAGGATAAACAGCCCTGGTGCCTTGAGGGCAACGTGGGAAGGAGAGTCTAGTGGGAGGGTTTTCTCTCCCCCCCCCCTTTTGTGTGGGAGCAGGTCAGAGTTCAGGCAATCAATCTGCCTGGGGTCATTCCCTCCCAAGCTAATCCCCTCCCCTGAAGGTGCCAGTCTTGGGCTGCTGCAGATCGATTTGGGGGGGGGGAAGCAGTCTGTGCAAAAAAAGGAAAGGGGCAGAGGGTGGGGGAGAAGAGAGAGGTGGGGTGGGCAGCCTCCTCGCCTGTGCGCGCAGGGGCACTGCAGCAAAAGTGACGGAGGGAACCACCAAAAAGAGACGCCGTAGGGCGCTGAGTCATATCACACCGGAAAAGCAGCTGCTGCAAAGTGGATCTGCCTGTGGGATCCCTCGGGTCCACCCCAGTATCTCCTTTGGCAGCCTGGCTTTTATGGGGAGCAAGCTCCCTGCAGGATGTGGTCAGACTTCCTCTGGAGTCAACAAGCGGAACGACTGAAAAAAAAACCAGCCTATGAATTTCCGTGTCGGATGTTGTGCCCCCCATTTCTCCTGACACGGGGAATCCAAGCTGCTCACAACTTTGAAACTCCTAGCACTTTGACCCCAGAATAAGTCTGAGCGTGTCTTTCTGCACATTTACCCCCCCACCCCATGCATGTTAGGCTAGAACAGCCATCTAGGGGGTAGCCCTGGCGGAAACCGCTCCTTGAGCATCTTAGGGTTGTAGGAAGTCAGAAGCAGCCGGATTTTTTTGGGGGGGGGTGACCCCAGCAGGGTGTCTTCAGTTTTGCCCTGCCTTCCCAATGTAGGCTGCACTCAAGGCTGTTTACGATCCCGAGGAGACATAATTGAAACAAGCGGAAGTTCAGTAAAAGAAGTATTAAAATCCGGTCGAACCCAACTCAGTAATAAAAGCCCTAGAACCGGTGCCTTCACAGCCCAGAGATTGTGCTGCAAGGGGCTGAAACAAAGAAATACATAAATACATCAGTTGAAATAATAAATAGATCAATAAACCAATGATGTATACATTACTGAAACAGCACTGTCTACGTTGGCTTGGGCATGTTGTGAGAATGGCTGACGGTCGGATTCCAAAAGATCTCCTGGATGGAGAATGAGTGCAGGGAAATTGCCCCAGAGGGGAGACCACAGCTGCGATACAAGGACATCTGCAAGCAGGAATGGACCTCAACAGATGGGAAACCTTGAAGTCTGAGCGTTCAGCCTGGAGGCAGGCGTTGCATCACGGCCTCTCCCAATTTGAAGAGACCCTTGTCCAGCAGGCCGAGGCAAAGAGGAAGTCACAAAAGCAGCAAAATCAAGGAGCTGGACAGGAGACAGATTGGATTTGTCTTCGGTGTGGAAGGGATGGTCGCTCTTGAATTGGCCTTTTCAGCCACACTAGACGCTGTTCCAAGTCCTCCATACAGAGCACGTGACCATCGTCTCTTGAGACTGAAGGATGCCTAATCTAAACCAATAATCCAATGGAATCAATTAGCCCAAAATCTTTTGGATCGTTCCTCCCCCCCACACACACACACAGAAGTAAAGTTGGCGAGGCCATGTTGGTGAATTGAAGCTAATTAATGAGATCCCAGGCATGCCCCATTGATATTTCATCAGCCCGCCTCAATTTGTGACTTCTGTGACTCTGTGGAAAAAAGCCAGTGGGAACACCTTGAACATCATCACAACCATTTACAGAGTGGCTTTAAGCCCGTTTAAAAGGTGTCATGTTAAGCCGTCTTTCGCACCCTGCGTTTGCACCCTTCCGAAGCACCGTCAAGAGCTAAAATCGACCACGGCTTGTCAAGAGACACCAGCGCTTGGGGGAAATCCCCCTTTTTGGACTCCAAATATAGCTTTTGTGTCTGTCCGGGTTTGTGTACGAATGCCACCTTTTGCTCCCAGCTCTGCCCCCCCCATTGCTGTGCCTTCGAATCCACCAGCGCCAGGTTGTGTCGGCCACCCCTAGTCCCTTTCAAAGGGCTTGGTGTGTTAGGCTTCTGGCCGGGTGGGAAACGGCCCCCTTTCCAATGGGTCTCCCGCCTCAATTTCCAGGGAGCGAGAAAAGTGTGGGAGGTACCCAGGTTGCTCTCATGATCTGCAAGAGGCAGAAAGCATGGCGGGGCCCCACACGCACGGGACCTGTCATCTGACACCCTCTTCCCAGCGCAAAAGGGAGGCGGCAGAGGAAAACTGAAGGAAACCAGCCTTCGCTGGCGGCCGCTTTGTCTAGAAAAGACCACCAGCGAGAGATATTTGAGACCATCCTGTCCTGTCCTTTTGCCTCTCCGTGGCCCAGCGCCTCATGAACAAGGCCTCGATGGAAAGGCCCGGGATGCCAGCAAAGGCGAGGATAGCGTTCCACGATTAGAGGCCCCTCTGGCCGGAGAATCAGGGCACCCGGAGGTGGTGGGACCACAGCATTTGGGAATGTCCTTTGCTCCAGCCGCCACGTCTCCGGACAGGTGAGAACAAACAGTGAAACCTTTTGTTCAGCTGTCAGTCCGGGGAAGACTAGAAGTGACTGGAAGAGGTGTTTAGCAAGGAAGGGCCCCCCTGCCCCCTTTTCGGCGCACACCCCGGTTCGGGTGAATTGCGTTCCAAAAGATTTGCAGACTAAAGATCACAATAGCGAGCCGCAGCCTGTTCCCTGGCCGCGTTGAGGTGGGATCTCGGAAAGCACCTGGCTTGCTATTTTGATCCGATGCCGATTCATCAGAACAGAAATGATGAGCTTGTGGGTTTCAAAGGTAAGTGATGAATCAGCTCCTGAATGGATCTGGAGGGTCAGTTGACCGCAGTGGCTTCAGCGCCACCGGGAGGATGTGGTTTCTTAAGACACGGACGGGGTTGCGCATCTCCGAATGGGTTTTGGGGTCACCGCCGTCGGGCAAAACATCACAGCAAAGAATCGGATCTGGCTGTGTTGAAATCTGCAGTCACTGGGGTTCGATTTCAGCCGTGTTGGGGAGACCTTTGGGGGGGATGAGCCTTGGGGTGCAGATTGCCAAAGGCTGCGGGGGAATAGTGGTCATCTAAAAGGCAGTGGCTCTGACCATGTGCAGAGTGCATTTTCCTTGTGCAACTGGATCACAACCCTTGGCCGGGGCTCGAGTCGAGTCCAGGTCAATGAAAAGTAAAGAAAAACCCAAGTCAGGTCACTGGCTGCGACTTAAGCCTGCCTTCCTGAGATCCTTTCCAAAACCGGCCTTTCCGACGTGTTGAAACTTTTGGTGACCCATTGCTTCCAGGAAGACAAGGGGATCCGCCTGGTGTCCACACACACAGACACACGCACACACAGAGCCGTGATGAACTTCTGACGTGCCCTCATGTGGCGTGGGAAGACCGGTGCTGGCTTCGCAACCGCCGGGGCCCAGACGGGGAAGTGAACCTGTCACATCACTTCTCCTCATGAGAAACTTGAGAGGACGAAGGCCTCGGCCAAGAAAGGCACCCCCTGCTTCTGTTTTCTGGAGGTTGTCCGTGGACCACAGGGCTATTAATAATGATAGTTATAGGTCTGTTCCGTATTTCATTATCGTAGCTTACTGTTTTATTTTTGCAGACAGTGTTAACATCAAATCTTTTAAAAGTATTTTTTTTTCCTTGTTGCTGACCGTTTCTAGTTGCATTGATGTGTTTTTTTAAAAAATGCATCACCGTTACCTAACAGGACGATCGCTCGGACGTTGACCCGCTTAAAATGCACGGGGAGCAAAAGCAACCAATTTCACGAAAGGCGCCGCTCGGAACCGGCGGAGCTGTTAGGGCCGTTGAGGGAACCCCGTGATGGCGAAGGCCTTGGGGTGTAACGTGCCCTGCTTTCTCGTTGTCTCCCCAGATGCTGCGAGTGCGGGGTGTCGCTCTCCCACCAGTACTACGAGAAGGATGGGCGCCTCTACTGTAAGAAGGACTACTGGTCGCAGTTTGGGGAGCTGTGCCATGGGTGTTCGGAGCAGATCACCAAGGGGCTGGTCATGGTAAGGAGTGTGGGGGGGAGAGACTTTGCAGCTTGGCTCACTGGCGCGAGCTCACCATGTCAGTTCTCCTGCACCTTAAGCCTGGGGTGGCCTTCTGAACCTGGGGTCGGACAAGACTTCTTTGTCCGAGACAGGGCTGTGAAGCCGACTTCTGAGCCCAGACACACTGTCAGGAGACACTCCCTAGGGGTGCTTGTACCCGAGGAGTGCCCTTTCGGACTGCACGTGAAGGAAAACCAAGGATACAGCCATGAGAACCAAAACATACCCGGTGGATTGCTCCCTCCCTTCTTTGATTTCAAACATCAAGGCCGTGTCACCTAATCATGATTGGCAGCCCCCTCCTGGAGGAAGCTTTCATTAGAACCAGAAGACCATGCAGTTGGTGGGGACTATAGAGGTCATCTGGTCTGACCCCGTGTCAGGGTGGGGAACTCAACATTGCTAGACAGGTGGCCCCCTATGTTCTGTTAATAAGACTTCCAATGAATGAGAATCGCCCTCCTTCCTTGGGAGTCTGCCGTTCCCCCGTCAGCTAGCTCTTACCACTAGGCAGTTCTCCCTAACCATTGATCTGGAATATCTGTTCTGGCCTCTTGGATCCACCCGCTGGAGCAACAGAGAACACGCTTGCTATTTCTTCCAGATTATATTCCCTGGAAATGCCGGCCTTGGTTTATAATGTGTCTGTCGGGGAGAACCAAGCTCTCGCTCCCTCGTGAGAAAGTTTGGGTTGAACTGGGACTCAAAAGATGGAAGGGCTCTAAATTCCTGTATTGTTCCTGTCGCTCCCACTATTTCCAAAACCACACGCCTTTTTGAAAGGTGGCTGCTCAGCACCGTGGCCCTGATCCTGCGCCAACACTGGCATAGCTGGTTTTGACCAAAGGGGCGAAGACTTTTCTTAGCCGGGTTTTGCCTTTGCTGACGCTGAAGTTAGGGAAGAGGGTCAGTTCTGTTTTTATTTTATTTTGGTTTGGGTCCTTGATGATCCTTTTTTTATTTAACCCCGTGGCATTAAAAGCTGGGGCCTAAAGGGGGTCAGGTTCAAAACCCCCTTGGTCTTAAAACATCATGGGGGGGGCGATCCTGGCCCCATTGCCCTCTTTCCTCGTGAGGGAGAAAGCTGAGCCAGAAATATAAGCAGGAGATTTCTCGGACTCCGGCGGTCTAAATTGTCAGGAGGACGTGAGGAGAGGATACTGTTTTAGGAACGTAAAAGGCTGATGCTTCTGAACGAAGGACGCCCAGGGAGGTAGAAAACTGAGACCTTAATTGGTCGGTTTAGACAAACAGCCAAAGGGAAGTGGCCGCTCCGTCAGAAAATGAGAAGGAAACCGTAGGAAAGTTCAAGATTGCAGAGGCAGAATAGACGTTATCTTGCTCTCTATCCAGCTGGGAATGGAGACCATGTGCTCTGGGGAAGGGGGGGGTCTCCTCCAGAGCATTTATGGGAACTTGCCTTGGAGTCTTTAGGAGAAGCCCCACAGCTGTGTGGGAAAAGTGGTGTTTTGCTGGGGTTTTTTGGAGGTGGGGAAAAACAGAAATTCACCCGTGGCCAAATGGGGAAGCACCTCCTTTCATTTCGAATCACGAGGGCTGCCAGGAAACCACAGGCTGGGGATGGGGCTGTGACTGTCAGGCGGTCCCAGCGGGTGTGGAGTTACAGAAGGGCCTTGCGGCTGTGGGGTGTAGTGGTTATAGCTCTGTGTAGGAGATTCTACTTTGGACTGAAAAGGGATATAGCAGGAGAAAAGGTGGGAGGTGGAGGAGGTAGAGAAAGGAGCCTGTGAGGTGTCCGTAGATTTGAAGCAGGAGCCTTTTATTTATTTACTTTCCATTTCAATTTTTATGTGATCAGCTCCCCACCTCCTCCCCTTCCTCCTTCTAATCACTGTCACCTTACAACACCTCGGTAAAGTAGAAGGCTGAATCAACCTTGAGCCGGCTACCTGGGATTTGAACCCCAGGTCATGAGCACAGTTTTAGCTGCAGTACAGCGTTTTAACCACTGCGCCACGAGGCTCTTGCCAACTTTACTTTGGGAGAAGCATTCTGTGAGTCCCTCAGGACAGTTCTAGAGAGCCCCAAGGAATAAGGCAAGCTAAGAGTCAAACGAGGCGATACGGTTAGCACGTTATGAGAAGCGGTGCTCTTTGGAGAGGCAAAAAAGGGCCTGTTTGTCTCAGGAGCTTTCCCCCCATTCTCTGCCTGTTTCGCTTTCCGATTGGTCCTCGGGAAGGAAGCACAGGCTTCATTTGCAAGTAAATCACTCTGGCCGTTGGGAAGAACTGGATGCCTAGAGGGAAAATGGTGTAATTGTGCGAAATCCCGGGGACTGAAGTGTGTGGCTCTCCCTTCGGAGCGGGGCCAAAATGCTCACGTCTGTCTCTCTCTGTCTGGCCTGCTTAGGTGGCTGGAGAGCAAAAGTACCATCCGGAATGTTTCAGCTGCTTAAACTGCCGTGTTTTTATCGGTGATGGTGATACGTATGCCTTGGTGGAACGGTCCAAGCTTTACTGGTGAGTAGGGAGGAGAGCTGAGCTCGTTCAGGGAGCTCCTCGGGCCCCGAGGCAGGAGGAAGGGCCAACTCTGACCTTAGACAGCGGGAGGCAGATGCTGTGGTGCGGTCCCCCCCCCCCCGGTGCATGGCATGGGGTTGGGGGGGGAGATTGGTGCCACGAACCCTCACCCATCTTCCCAAGCCCTGGCACAGTTTTCCCTGGGACGCCCTTGATTCTCTCCCTGGGGACTCATCTGTCCTCCCCCTGCCCCCCCCCAACGAGGATGCTGTTTGAGGACTGGCAGCGCTCAGCCTGTGTTCGTGCCCACAGCGGGCGCTGCTATTACCAGATGGTGGTGACGCCGGTGATGGATCAGCTGCTCCCTGAGTCCCCCGGCAGCCGGATCCCGCACACGGTCACGCTGGTGTCCATCCCGGCCTCTTCGGAGGGGAAGCGCGGCTTTTCCATCTCCATCGACCAGCACAGCAATTCGGAACACCCCCACACCGTGCGCGTCCGAGAGTGAGTATTGCATCGATGGAGAGATGGGCCGGTTGTTTTAATTTCCACTCTTTCGGTGTTTAGGAGCACCCGAACTATTGTGTGTCTTTCCTTGATTCGACAAAGCCTATATAATAATCTTAGAACAGCAGAGCAGGAAGGGACCCTAGAGGTCATCCAGTCCAGCCCCGGTCATGGAGGCCGAGTGGGGAATCGAATTCCCAACCTCTGGCTCTGCAACAAGGGAACCAAACTATTTAGTGATCCAGTGGTTCTGCATTTCTTCTCTCCAAAGAGTGAGAGAAGTCTGTTTCTATGGACTGTGTCAGATCCAAAGGCCTTGCCCCACTTCAACCCCTCTCTCCCCTGCAGATTGGACCCCGACTGCATCAGCCCCGATATGAAGAACTCCATCCATGTGGGCGACCGCATCCTGGAGATCAACGGGACCCCGATCCGCCATGTCCCCCTTGATGAGGTTTGGCTCTCCCTCCCTCTCTTGGTTCTGAATCTTTGGGGGGTTTTTTAACTCCAGGGATGGGGTTTAAAAACATTATAACCCTGTCTGGATTCCGGTTGCCCGATCCTTCTCGGGTGCAGAGTGGAAAGACCAGTACCCATGTCTCCTGGAGGTCCCTTCTACCAATATCATAACCGGGCCTCTGTCCTCTTTAGGGAGACCAGTCCTCATTGAGTATGCCTGTTCCAAGAAGTCACAGGTTACTCAGCAGGACAGGGTTATGCAGTTGCTATTATAGTAGGATGTGGAAAACTGCAAATAATAGTGAATGCTATACAAAGCATGGTAGAAGAAAAGTAAAAATCCAGAAATACATTTTCGCCTGTGTTACCAGAACTGGCCAC
The DNA here is from genome assembly GCF_051106095.1 of Pogona vitticeps. NCBI lineage: Eukaryota > Metazoa > Chordata > Lepidosauria > Squamata > Agamidae > Pogona > Pogona vitticeps. Next base: position 25,219,040 of record NC_135789.1, on the reverse strand, counting down.
TAGAGGAGCCAGAGACCATGCTATAGACTTGGACAACAAGAATTCATAGCATGGTCTCTGGTTCCATCTAGTGGCCAGTTCTGGTAAATACACGTTGAAAATTCATACTTTTAAGGTTTGTTTGTTTTTCTTTTAATATTTTTATTTTTTTCAGACCGTGTCTAAATGAAATGACAGATACTGATCCCACAGATACAGGGGTCCTTTTGTAATAGGATATCACTATTAGAGAGACAGGAGCTCTAGAAAACATTGTAGATTGTGCCTGCAGTCTGTTAGCTTTATGTTCCTTTTGGACTTAATTTGGAAACATAAACTGTTCTGTTCATGCTGATCTATTGACCAGCCCATTTCCTGAGACTGGATCCCGAGTGCTAAACAGAATCGTGCTGTGTATGAACACTCACTACTCCAGCTGGGCTTCTTATCCTGTCTCCACCCCCCTGGGCCGCTCCGAGGTGTCTGCCCCTCACCTAGCCTGCCCTCTTCTCCTCTCTCCCCACAGATTGACCTTCTGATCCAGGAGACCAGCCGCTTGCTGCAGCTCACCATCGAGCACGACCCCCACGAAGCCCTGGAGGGCAGCCCCCCCTCCGAGTTGCACAGCCCCCTCCACTCGCCCAGCCGCACCCCCTGCCCAGAACCGGCCGCCATTCGCCAGCGCTCTGTCATGTAAGGATCTGTGGAGATGGGGGGAGGGCTGTGGGGCACCCAGCCCCATACCTGGAGGATCATTTCTCCCCCTGCATCGCCTTTCCTTCTCCTGTAGGAATGGAAATTAAGAAATGGATGAAGGGCTTAGGAGAGAAATATGAAAATGTGCAGCCGTGTTATTATTAATAATAGTAATATTATTATTTTGGTTTATATTCCACCGTTCCTCACAAGACCGCCGGGCATGTTAGAGTTCATAACAAAACACACCAATTGAGAGTAACAATGCTTAAGATACTGGGCCTGAAATTCCAATTGCAACATCAGAAAGTACACATCTCTAGAAGTGTGCATTGTAGGTGTTTGCAAAACGGAAAGGAAACAATATAAACAAGCAGCAGAAAAAAGATCCTAAATGCTTTTCCACCTGCCTTCGTCAGCATCACTGACTGTCAACCGTTTTTACTGTTTATTTACTTTGTTAGTTGCTTGTTTATTTACCTGATTATGATATTTATGTGCTGCCTTTCTTCTCATAGAGGTCCCAAGGTGGCTCACAACAGTAAAAAACTATACAGTAGTTAAAAAAGTTTTTTTAAAAAAACTATACAATCTTTAAAAAACTATATGAAATATTTGTCAAGATGAAAACCAAGGTTAACCACATGAGCTTCCAGTGAACAAGGCTGATGGGTGCTGGAGTTGGGACTACCACTCCCAGGCTCCCCAGCATCCATGCCAGCTTGGAGGGTGCCAGTCCTCAAAATGAGCTGCCCCGAACCGGGAGGGCCATCATCCTCCACCTGCCCTCCCGGTGAAGCCCCGTTTTCCTTCTTTCTGCAGGAGAAGTTGCAGCATCGATAAGGCTCCTTGCTCCAGCAACTTGGGCTCTCCCGCCTCCCAGCGGAGAGACATCGGCCGCTCGGAATCCCTCCGGGTCGTCTCGCGCCCTCACCGCATCTTTCGCCCCTCGGACCTCATCCATGGCGAGGTGCTGGGCAAGGGCTGCTTCGGGCAGGCCATCAAGGTACGTGGGTTTCGTAGTCCCACCCATCGCTTGATCGCCCTCTGGGGGATCCCCTTTTCCGAGGTCAACTGGGGACCCACCTCCCCAAAATGCCAGCGTCCTGCCTTCCCCACAAGCCAAAATTAACCAGAAGTCCACCTCAATTTTTTGTTTTGGGGTGGGAGGGAACTCTGTTTACGTTTCTTTGCTCCCTCCTCTGGAAACCCCCTAAAGCTGGACCCTCTAACATCTTGTTTCTCTTGTTCTGGAATATTCTCCATGATTCTGCTCATTATTTATGGGGTCTGGAAATTCGATGGAGAATTTAGGAGGGGCTTGGGGGTCACAGAACTGACCGTGTGAGTGGGTGGGTGGGTGTATGTGCAAGCTCCTGATGGGCTATGTGATTCTCGCCCCTACCGTACAGAGAGAGAACGCTGGTCCCCGGAGTCCCTTTTTGCCTGTCCTCGGGTCAGGAAGGGGGGAATCTCTGGCGGCTTTAACGTTTTCCTAGAAATGGGGCTCCACGCCTCTAGCGGGCGTCTCTGCTTCTCAGGAGGCCCTGCATTTGCTCCTCCTCTTTTGACAGGTGACGCACCGCGAGACGGGAGAGGTCATGGTGATGAAGGAACTGATCCGTTTTGATGAGGAGACCCAAAGGACATTCTTGAAAGAGGTGGGTCTGTCTGGTGGCCATGAAACACCCCCCTTCAACCTCAAACCTGCTAAATCCCCACTATTTCTCCCTTATACTGCTTTTATTTTTGCCTCTAAGGGCAGAAAACTGGTTGGCTAGACATTATGCTTAATGCATCGTTAGAGAGAAGGCATGCCTTGAGAGGGGAGAAAAATCTGTTTATTCCAACATTAGCTTGCCACCATCTACATTTGGCAAATTAGCTAGCTATTACTTCTTAATTAGTCATCTGAGAGAGAGAGAGAGAGAGAGAGAGAGAGCATGGCTTTGTTTACATATTGGATATCTTGGGCGTGTAGCGCTGAAATATTTGCGTGCCTTGAGGGATAATGTTGTAAAAATAAGTAATATAGGATAAGTTTAATCTATGGTCTTTCTCCCTCTGGAAAAATAGGGTCTCTGAGGTTCCTAGAGTGTTTGTGTGTGTTTGTGTGTGGGGGGGGTTACCCTTCCATAACTGGTTCTCTGAGCATCCCATTATTAACCTTTAGCCCGAGAACGGCCCTTTCACGATATCACAGAGGCCCGATCGTTCGCTAAGGGGGGGCTTGTGGTTAAATAAGGGAAGGCGTTAATGTGGTCTCAAAATGGGGCACCCTTCCTGCTCACCCCCACAGTCCAAGGTGGGGGGTCTGGATTTTCCAGCTGGTTGTGGGCAACTCCTGGGTCAATGCTGTAGTTGACCAGGTTGGCACTCTGTCGCCCCCCCCAGGTGAAAGTGATGCGGTGCCTGGAACACCCCAACGTGCTGAGGTTTATTGGGGTCCTCTACAAGGACAAGCGGCTGAATTTCATCACGGAGTACATCAAGGGCGGCACGCTCCGGGGGATCATCAAGAGCATGGTGAGGGTGCCGGGGAGGGGGGGGAGGAATGCCAAATGGGGGAGGCGAGGATACGGGGAGAGAAGGGGAGAGGTGTCAGACACGACACGGTGAAGCATGTACCCGTGTATCTGGGGCTTCTTGAGACCCTTTTAGAGCCTCATCCGTGGGCATCGCAGTCGATCAAATTCATTTTGCACCGGGAGGCGGAAAATCCTGCCGTATCGGCTCATCCTCTCCGGCGGTAAAAGCAGCATCCTAATAAACAAAATAATGAAGAACGGGCTGCTCTCTCGCAGTGTCCCAGACCTGCTGGGATTTGCCCCCCTCCTGCTTTGCTGGGTGCCTTCAGGGATTCCCCTGGCATCTCTCGCTCATCAGTAGCATCTCTTCCCCCCCAAAAAAACAGGACAGCCAGTATCCCTGGAGTCAGCGGGTGAGCTTCGCCAAAGATATCACGTCAGGCATGGTGAGTCCGTGGGAAAACTGGCCTCCGACCTGCAACGCACAGGGCCGGAGAGAGATCCCACCCTTTCGTGGCTTCCTTGTAAACGTTTCTGCATGTCTCCTTTCCTTTCACAAGTTCAAGGCTTTCTTCTTCCTCCTCACAACAATCCTGCAAGGTAGTCGCTCTTAACATCTCTGGGGAGGGAGTGTCACGTTGGGCGGGCTTCATCTTAGCCGCTGTCCTTTCCAAAACCCCAGTTAAGCCGTCTGTCCAGTGGGCTCGTTTCTGTTCTTAGGATCGAAACAGACCCTTTTTTTTTTTTTTTTTTTTTTGGCAAAAAGGAAACTGTAATATTTGTACAGAAAAGCCCCAGTGCTAATTTTAATATTATCTCAACATTTGCAGTTTTCACATCTTAGATGTTTGCATGTTTATTGGTTCTGTTGTTTTTAAATTTTGCAATGCCTCCCAGAGTAGACCATTGGTCCAGATGGGAGGGGTATAAATCTAATAAAATAAAAATAAATAAATATAATTTTCTATAAAACAAAGAAGTAGGGGATAAAAGTCTAATCTTCTTGCCTCTTGGTCTTCCCTGCCCTGCACCTCTGCTTTTGACCTTTTTCCAGGCTTATCTCCACTCCATGAACATCATCCACAGGGATCTGAACACCCATAACTGCCTTGTGCGCGAGGTAAGGGGGTTATGGGTTTACAGGCTTTTTGGTGACGTGTATCTCCTGCTTTCCCTCTGGTGGCCTACAGGGGGCACCCAAGGTGCTCCGCTTCTTTACAGTATTGGCTTTCCAAACAGCCCAGCGAGGTAGGCCAGAGCAGAAAAGAACGACTGGTTCAAGGTCATTCAGTGAGTTCCGTGGCTTAATGGAGACTTGAATCTGGATCCCACGAAGCCAGGGCCTTAAAAAGGACTTACACAAAGGCCTCCTTTCCACTCCAGTGTGAGGGGCCTTAGGTTTGCTTGAAGGATCGAGGGCGGAAAGTTGATTTTAATGTGGAAGGGCCTTGGGTTCTCCTGGGCCCCCAGACCACGCTGTGCTTCAAAATGTTTGCAGAAATTAAAGAGTGAGAAATTAGTCACCAGCCTGAGCATCGTTGCTCGAAAACGGCACATCAACATGTTTTAGTCACCAGAGAGGGAAAAGATACAAATATTTTTAAAAGCATGTGTCATCACGGGGACAGACTTCTCTCTGCACGAGGAGGGAAAATGTTTTGCCATCTGCTATAAACTGAAAGAGGGCAGAAAGAACTAAACAGACAATTCCCCCAAAATGGTTCAAACAAGAGGTGGCTGCTTGTATAATTAAAAGTCTTAGCCTCCTTTTTTTGATCACACGTTAGTTAAATCAGGTTCAGCAGGTTTTTGATGCTCAGTCAAAAAACCTAGCTGATCTGTTTGGCCAGAATAGGAGACCAAACCTCACCTCCGTCTGTGGCCTTTCTTCTGTCTGATGAACAGAAGCTTGACATGAGGTCTAAACCCTAACCGGGACTTCTCATTTCGGTGCAGAACAGAAGCGTGGTGGTGGCTGATTTTGGCCTCGCCCGGCTCATGGTGGACGAGAAGAACCAGCTTGCAAGCTTGAAGAAGCCAGACCGTCGGAAGCGATACACGGTGGTGGGAAACCCTTACTGGATGGCCCCGGAGATGATCAATGGTGAGCTGGAGCTGGTTTGAAGTAGGCAGGCAGGGGATGATGGCAATAATGACGATGATGATAGCAAAAATAATAATAATCCTCACGTCGCGACCCCACCTTTCCTCATACGAGCTTAGATCAGTGTGTAAACACACCGTTACAAACCATACGTTGTAGTCTGAGAGTCACAGCGATGCAGCTGTTGGGAGCCTGAAAGCTAGACTGCTGCAAGGCATTATGAGCTGGGGCTGCCCTTGGAAGTGCCACCCAGTGAAGAACACTGTTGCCCAGCAAGCTTCCAGGCTAGGACCAGAATTAAAAACATAACCAGTTATAACATGAGAAGCTGATTACACCTATTTTAAAACTGCTAAACAAACTCTTGTTTTAAAAGAACCCTTTTAAAACAGGGTCTCACTCGCCCACACAATGCCGCATCCTGTCATAAAACTGAGTTGTATATGATAGTTAATAGTTTTCCCTAAAATTCAAAGTTTTTGTCTGTCAGGGAGGGGGCTGGCCTGGCCTCCTGAGGCAGGGAGTTCCACAGCCTCGGTAGCAGCCCCAGAAAATGCCTTCTGTCCTATCCTCATTAAATATACCTGTGAAGGCAGCAGGACAGGGCCTCCCTCAAATAACTGAATATGTACAGTGGTGCCCCGCTTAACAATTACCCCGTTTAACTATGAAATTGCTTAACGATGTGTTTTTTGTGATCGCTATTGCGATCACAAAACAATGATTGAATGGGGTTTTTTCGTTTCACGATGATCGGTTCCCTGCTTCAGGAACTGATTTTTCTCTTTACGACGATCAGAAAACAGCTGATCGTCGGGTTTCAAAATGGCCGCCCGCTGTGTAAAATGGCTCCCCGCTATGCTTAGGATGAATTCCTCGCATTACAGGCACCAGAAAATGGCCACCCTATGGAGGATCTTTGCTGGATGCTGAGGTATTTCGCCCATTGGAACGCATTGAGCTGTTTTCAATGCGTTTCAATGGGCTTTTTACTTTCGCTTGACGACAATTTCATTCTACAGCGATTTCGCTGGAACGAATTAACGTTGTCAAGCGAGGCACCACTGTATTGCCATCAAAAAACCTAGCAATCTTTAAGATTTCACAGAATGCTTAGTAGTTTTTGTGGCAGCAAAAGGGACAAGTCTGTTACTCCTATAAATGTTTGTATTGTGGGCCTTGACCGCAATGGTTCCGACGTCTTTGTGATGCAGAGGGGCTTGTAAATCCAATAGTAAGCGAGCAGAGAGACACACAGCCTCTGGTCACACACACACACACCCAGCATGCAGCACCTGATGTCTGGGTGATGATAGACTCTCCCCTCTGTTTTTCTTTCTCTCTCTCTCAGGGCGGAGCTACGACGAAAAAGTGGACGTCTTCTCTTTCGGCATCATACTTTGTGAGGCAAGTTTTTGGAGGATGATGGGGCGGGGAAGCAAAAAAGGAAGGAAAAGGCTGCTAAATGTTGGCATCTGAGATGGTACATGAGATCCTCGGACAAATTTCTTTAATAGAAGTTAGCTAGCTAGCTAGTTAGTCAGTTCTTCAAAAGAAGTTATCGTATTTCTCCATGTATAAGACTATACTTTTGTCTAAAATCTTTAGACTAAAAATTTAGGGTTGTCTTATACACAGAAGTAAACTGAGGAGAGAACAAAAACAAGTGGAAGGGAAAGCAGGGATCAAAGCGATCCTGCAGTGCTTTGATCCCTTTCCCCCTGCACTTGCTAAGCCCCACTTAGATTTCTTAATTTTGGATTAGAAAAGTGGGGGCGTCTTGTACATGGGGGCGTCTTATACACAGAAAAAATACATAGATCGTTCACTCATTCATTCATTCATTCATTCATTTCTATCCTGCCCAGCTAGTAGCTAGGCTAGGTTGGGGTGGGGGGCAAAATTCTCCTACTCGAGAGAGAGAGGAAGGGCATGGAGGGTGAAACCAGTGTGGCCGAAAAGCACAGTCAAAGCACCTGCGGGTGTGTGATCCTGCAGTAAGGTCGATCATATTTTGGACTGCTCGTGGCGTGGCCCAGCGCAGTGGATTCCCAGCAATCACACAACCCACACAGAAAGGCACTCCAGACTGACCCTGATCCCTTCCTAGGCTGGATTTATTTTAATCCCACTATAGGGCTTCTTTTTGGGGCCACAAAGGAGCAGAAGGAGCCACAGAATTTTTCCTCTGTTCCCGCAAAAGGGCAAAGGACGTTCTTTCATTCCTTGACGGACTAGACACGAGAATAAGGAGGAGCAGGAACTTGCAAAACTAGACATATTGGCAAAAGATCCACATTTTACAGAAGGAGAGTGTGTTCAAACTTCGTCCCATGTCCTTTCAAGGCTTAGCAGCCTCGGGAATGTATTTCTAATTTTGTTTGAAACACCAGCTGCCGATGGTTCTCTTCTCCGATTGGAAGTCCCATAATTTTTTCCAAAAAATTAAATTGCAGAGGATTTAAGGTGAAGGGGGGGAGGAGCCCTTTGACTTGATCCTGGCTGGAGGTGAGGGATCCTGGGGGCTTTCGAATCCCTTGCCCGGGGATCTCCTCAAACCTAAACGGTCCACAGCAGTGAAATCCCAAGACTTTAATGTGCGTAGTTTCTGTTCCTCTTTTGCACAGATCATTGGGAGAGTCAGCGCGGATCCCGACTACCTGCCTCGAACCCTGGACTTCGGCCTCAACGTGCGGGGCTTCCTGGATCGCTACTGCCCGCCCACCTCCCCACCCAGCTTCTTCCCCATCGCCGTCCGGTGCTGCGACATGGATCCCGAGAAACGGTCAGTGGGGAAGAGGGAGATGCTGGGGTGGGGAGTGGGGGGGGGCCCTGCAGACCCGTAGTCCTTGCCAGAACCAGGGCCCCGGGCGCTCCCTCCACGGAGGGCCCGATTCGCTCCGCAATCCCCTTGGCATGGAACCAACGAGCCTCCATGCACAGAAGCAGTCTACCTCGGGAGGCTAGTTGCAACATCAGTGAGGTGCTGCTGCCTTTCCGCTCCCGAGGGGGGGGGGAATACAGCTGAAGTTGGATGCTAAGCCAGAGAGAGGGACCTGCCAGGGTGGTCCCTGAGCTCGAACCCTTAAGGGTCTCTCCTGCTCTTTCCCTCCAGGCCTTCCTTCAGTCGGTTGGAGCAGTGGCTGGAAGCGCTCCGCATGCATCTGGCCATGCAGCTCCCTCTGAGCCCACAGCTGGAACAGCTGGACCACGCCTTCTGGGAGACGCACCGCCAGTCCGACGGCGGCCTGCCCGTCCACCCGGAAGTGTCGGAATGAGCCGCGCGGAGCCCACACATTGGGGGGTCTGCCACGTGGGCACCCCCTCGCCGAGCGTTTCCCACCAGCCACCTCCAGTTCCCCTGGCCAGAGCCGGTCTCTGAGACCCAGAGGCGTCCCACAACACCCGTTCACCCCCCCACACCCTCTTTCCAAGAGCTGGCTCTCTCTGCTGTGTGCCTGGCACGAGCCGGAAGCAGCAACGGAAGAGGGCAGTGGGGGGGGGGGGACACACCCTGTCTCCTGTAAATAGTCCTTGTGAATAGACACCGTGCCTCCCCGGGGCGCTTCCGGCGAGGCGGAGGGGACGGGATGGCACCCGACACCCACCCCCCGCCCTGCACCGTACCTGCCTCCTCGTGCGCTTCGTGGTTGCGGGAGCCCACGCACGCTGCTTCACCGAGCACGCGAGCTTCTGTCATCGGCCGGTGGCTGCTCCCAAGCTGGCATTGCTGGGGGGGGGGGAGAAGCCCCCCCTGCTCCCTTCCCTTCCCACCCCACACGCCCCCTCCGGACATCCATGGCCTTGTCCTGGACAGACAACACCCCCACACACAAACACACACCTCTCTTCCCCTCCCAAGTGGTGCCTTGGCTTAACGTGGACTTCCACACCCAGGTTCCCTCACCCCGTGTCGCCGTTCTCCATATTGGTCCCCTCTGTGAGATACATCCGTGGCCGCCCCACGGACGCCCACGCTCGTGCATGGCCTGGGCGATGTGCCCCCCCCACAGAGTCTGGTCTCTCTCTCTCCCCGTGTGTGCTCGTGTGTGCGCGTGTCCCCCTGTGTGCGAGAGCTGGCGTGAATCTTCACTCCACCTTCCGTGGTACTGTGCGTGGCCCGCTCAGCAGCTGCTTTTCCAGGGGAAAAAGTGTCGTGGCAACTTCCTGGAGGAGCGATTTCAAACTGCCCTCCCTTGAAAACTGCTTGAGCCACTGCAGGGCACCCAACATGTCTGTGGTGTTTGTTTGGTGGCCGTCGGGTCTGCGCCACGGGGGCTCCCCCTCCCCATTCTGTAGCAGGGCCGTCCCGTTTTTCTACCCAGACAAGAGTTCCTAGCCACGTCTTCTTCGGGAGAAGGCTTGGAGACCATCTTTCCCAGTTTGTGGCCCGGCCAACTTCTGCAGGGAGGAACACAACCAGTGTCGCCCCTCACGGGCCTCTGGTGTGACCCACGCCCTGGCGAGAAGCCACAGCCGTCTCCTGGGGCTTCTGGCCTTTATTGTGCCCCCTTCCTCCTTTTCTCCTGCCTCTTGGCCAGTCCCTGGCAAGCGCAAGGAGAGGGCATGGCAGGCCCCACTTGGCTGGCGGTGGCGCCTTCAGGGTGGCCGTGCCACTGGGGTAAAAAAAAAAACTTTCAATCCGTTTGGAAATCTTGACCCTGGCAGCGTTTTCCAGCCTCCCAGAATGTGTGGCGAGAAGGAGCGCACGATGATGCCGAGACTTGACACAGCCATAAGAGATGTGTTCCTATTTTGGCAGGGGGAAAAAAACCAATGACGTCCAAATTCTTACCCTGAGCTGCTGGTTTTCTGCAGGCAATGTCTTGAGACATTGACAAGAGGAGGACATTAAGTGATGCCATTTCGTACCTCCAGTCCGAATGACGATCCCGCCAGTTTTAGAGATTAGCCAGAGGTCTTGTTTTCTTGAAGGACGGGATGGGTGGGAGGCACCCGGGGCTGGTTTTTAGCAGAAAATGGGGCATTCGTCGGAACCCGAACCAGGGAAGAATTTCTGAATTTGCCTCAGGGTCCACCATGACAGACGTGAGTGAAGTGTGTGAGAGAGGTTGACCCATACATTATGGCACCCTAGACCGTTCAACAGCTGGCCCCTTCCAGGTTCTGGCCTACAACACCCATCATCCCCTAGATAGCTGTCTGGGGGTTTGTGGGAATTCTCGCCCGAGATTCCTGGAAGGGGCCAGGTATGGGTTCAAAAGTCTGACAAGGTGCTTTGCAACTCTTGCAAAGTAGCAATAGAAGGATAGTGATGTGTAAAGGTGCGTGAGTTGTGTTAGCTAGGAAATTTCAGGGGCAAAAGGAACCTGCCTCTCGTCATGAGAAACTGGGGGGAAAAGTTTTGGGACAATCCCTCGGATGTTTCCCCAGGCATTCTCCTGCTCCTTGATGTGTGTTCCTTGTTTTGTTTTTTCAAAAAAAAAAAAAAAAAGAGTTAGGACTGGTTCGTAGGTGAGATCCTCAAAGCGGTCACCCCGGGCTTTTTAATTTTTAACCCTCAGGACCTTGCAGGATGAGAGACGGATAGCAGAAGAAACGAGTTACGGTTGTGTCAGACAGATGGGACAGCTACACAGAACGTTGCTGTTTCTCTCGGACGGGCCAGTTCAGGGCCGTTCCGGCTGCAGGGACTCTGTTTTCTCCCTGCTTAAAAGGACCCCGAAATCCCTAACCTCTTAAAAAGTAGAGGAAATGAACCCCAGAACTCCGGATTGCCAAGGATTTAAAAAAAACAAATGGGCGGCTGTATGTCCCTCGGAGGCTGTACTCCTCATTGTGTGGTGCGAATTGAGCTTCCTCATTGTTTTTTTAATAAGAGGCAATCTGCTCTTGTCATTGTAGGATGTTGTATCTTGGAAAGCTTCCCTGAATCCCGCCTGCAAACTAAAATCCGGCATGAATTTGGAAACCCTGCCTGCCCGAGATGTAGAAGAGCAGAACTTTTTAGCTGTCACTTTCTTATAGATAGACAGAAAAGCTGAATGTAGGGTTTTTTTTAAAAAAAATTAATGCTCATCGTTAAGGGTGGCATTGAATTAGAGGGATGCGGACGAAAGTTCCCATTCATGGCAATTGAACCTAAGTAGGCAGGAATTGGAGGAACCTCCATCAGCAGGAGCAGTCTATCTTGGCATTGTCGTTTATCTGGAACCAGCAACGGAGAGGGCTGTTTTGGTTTTTGGAACCCTCTAGAACAGAGCTTGGAAGAGTGACTACGTTACCCAGGCCCTTTGGCTCATGCGACCTGTTGGGGTGGAGTGGGGGAGATTGGCTGGGATTTGTAGTCCCCGAATGTGTGGCCATGCAGCCATCGTTGTAGACGGCAGCTCCAATCATCCCCAGCGGCTAGACCCAAGAGCCGATGGGAGCTTTAGTCCAGCAACACCTTGAGAGATGTCCAGGAAGGTCCCGATCCTTAGATTTGGCTTTGTTTGCGTGTGTTTTTAAACCGTGTCAAGCGGGAACCTCTTGGCATCCGGGGAGACGGGACTATTTCCCTCCCCCACCCTTTTGCCTTGATAGGAGGCCCCAGGAGAAAAAGTAAAATGAAAATAAAATTGCTGTTTTTAGAGGGGTGGTGGAGGAGCAAACTCAAAAGGATCTGGATGCATCACTGCTTATTTCCCTCCCTGCTCACCAGCAAAACTCTGGTTCCAGATTTTCAGCACCCTCTAAAAGTTGTGTGTCCCCCCCCCCAGTGGCTGCACCCTCACCCCGACCCTGCCCGCGTGCCCTGCTTTCCGACCCCCTGTGCCCGTCTGGGCTTGTCCCGGGCCTACATCACCACCCTGTCTTGTCCGATCCTGGGGCCTTCCATGGAGGAGGCCCGTCGTACCCCCCCCCCCCGTGGCTTTTCTTTTCCGCCCTGTTCCACTCTGACTGTGTTTTTTTCGCCTGCTGGGGTGTCGCCCGGCCGGTCCGACATCCAGGGGGGGCTTCTCCCACCCGTCGGCCGAGCCACTGCGCCCCTCCTGCCCCCTTGCCTTCGGTCTCATGATTTCGTGGGGCGGGTTGGTTTTGTTTCCCCCCCCCTCCCTTCTGTAACATAATAGATGAAATGAAGAGTTTGTATTATTATTTTTTTCATGACTTGACGCCAGCCGTTGGTGCTTTCAGAGTTGACCATGTTACAAGCACTCTGCCTCAGCCCTGCTTATGGGAAGTATTACGTAGGGGGAGAGGGAAGGAGGGGGGGAGATCCATTAGACGAAGACTGTGAAGCATCTCTATGCACTTTTTTTGGGGTTTTATTGGTTTTTTTTTTCTTTTCCAACCTGGAAGTGAACGGTGATGCCCTCTCCAGAGGGGAGAAGAAGCACGTCACCCAAACTGTGATGTAAAAAAACGCAATCACGCAGAAATTAATAAAAATCCTTCCATTCCGTGTGACGGTGCTCTGCGATTTTTCCCAGGAGCGCAAACTTTTCTCCGAGTGAGAATTCAGCCAGAATGGCTGCCGGTTCGTGAGGGGCCTGATCTCTGGGATTTTATGCCCAAAACCTGGCTTTTGAGGCTAAAATCTAAGACCGGGCCCTCCGTTTCTCCCTGTTTTTTTGCTGGACGCATTCGAAATGACAACACAACCGGGGAAGGATTGTATTGTGCTACCAACTCATCCCCAAGGGAGCTCCGATTCCGGGATGGCCAGCCTGGAATTAAACCCAGAAACCTTGCCACGATCAAAACTTTTGGGAGGTGACTTGTTTTTAACTACGAATTTTCCCAGAATCCCCCAAGCGTCGTGGCAGAAGATCCGAGCTGTTACTTCCCCGAGTGCATTATATTCATGGAGAAAGTGGCCCACAGTCGTAGCAAGTGATGATCGGGAGGCGAAGCTATAGACTACAGTATGTAAATATTTTGCTAGTCATCGGGGATCGTGGCCTGTTTTTATTAGCTTGCCGGTTGGTTTCCCACTCTTCTGACCCCAACCCTCCATGCAAGCTTGGTGCATGGTTTATAACATGTGGGGTGTGGATACGACCCCCTCAGGGCCGCATGGAGTGTGAGGGCCATGGATTCTCAAATATGAGATTGTAAACTTGGGGAAAATATCACCCATCCCTGATAGACGCTAGCGCTACATGTGTTTTGTAAAGGTTCCCCTTGATGTTTAGTCCAGTCGTGTCCGACTCTAGGGCATGGTGCTCATCCCCGTCTCCAAGCTGTAGAGCCAGAGTTTGTCCAAAGACAGTTTCCATGGTCACGTGGCCAGCGCGACTAGACACGGAATGCCGCAACCTTCCCACCAAAGTGGTACCTATTTATCGACTCACATTTTTTACATGCTTACGAACAGCTAGGTTGGCAGGAACTGGGATAAGCGACGGGCGCTCCCTCCATCGCGTGGATTCGATCTTACGACGGCTGGTCTCCTGACCTTGCAGCACAGAGGCTTCTGCGGTTTAACCTGCAGCGCCACCAACGTTCTGCTGCATGTGTTAGGAAAATGAATACTTTCGCTTCTCCAGGGGCCTTGGACTTCTTCAGTCCCTCACCATGGTCTGTGCTGGGTGGGGATGATGTGAACTGTAGGAGGCAATTATCACAGGATCCAATGTTCCCCAGCCCCACGAGTTCAACATCCTGTTTTCTCTGTTGCCCATCATGTGCTCAGCGGTTCCTTTGGTTGCACAATCGGTGACGCAGCCCGGCATGTAACCGAGAGCATGCCAAACACAGAAACCAGTTGTGCAGTTGCCTTTATGCATACACAGGGTAAAATCCATCAGGATCCTGTCTATCAATAATAATTGTCTGGACGCCTACATTCCCTCCAAGGAACTCAAGAGATAAAGGGGTCGTCCCTCCCTGCCTCCTTGGGTGCTTTAGTGTTGAAGACCAGTCACAAAACAAAGCAAGCTCATCTGGAAATTCCCCCAAGTGAGGAAATCACTGGCTGTGTACTCAGATACTTTTCAGCGGTCGAGGAATTTTCTCTTCCAATGAGAATGATCTATAACTCCGATTTCTGCTCGGAGTTTGCTTGAGAGACAAACGCCCCAGTCAAAGTGCACATCGCCATGCTTTCTCTTGAGCAATTTGGTCTTTTGCACATGGCAGAGATTTTTTTTTAATGCATGTTTTTTGCAGGAGAATGTAGGTACAGTACCACACTGGGAAGGCAAAGTGCAAGAAATGGGCAGTCCCAAACCAGCTCGCTGAAATTAGCAATGTTTATTGGCGGGATAAAAAATATTTTTCTACCGGAGCTTTCTGAACATATAAACATAGCATTTTGTACAGCCTCGTTAAATAGATTTTTTTTCTTTTCGACACCTCTGCCAAGATAGGGTTTATTTGGGTAAGAAAATAGCAAGATGTGAAACAAGAAAAAACAGGATATCTAGAAACATTCTTTGGGGTTCCTAAACAATATTGCTCACTGTCATTCTCCAACCCCCCCCACGCACCCCCACAATCTTATCCTGAAATTCAGAGAAAAGAGTCACAAAATAGTAACAAAGACGGGGGGGGGAAGTGGGGTCACCTTCTTGACCTCTGTGGGAAGGCAGGAGAGTCACACGTCCCAGAATATTCAGTGAATCTTAGCACATTTCACCCACGTGGCTGTTTTCTCCACCCAGGCATAGCTCTGTGGCCGTGCTGAGATTCTAGCTCTGTTCCCCCTGCACCACGAAAACACTGCATCAGGATACCAGACAGTCTCATCCAGATGCCACCCCCCAGTGGCACCAGGACTGTATTCAGGGCCATATCCTGTAGATATTCTGTGTTCATGATTAGGACAAGTGCAATGACTCTACTGAAAAACATCATCATCATCATCAACATCAACATCAATATCAACATCATCATCATCATCATCATCATCATCATCATCATCATCATAGTAGCAATATAAAGGAGATTAAAAATGGATACTGAGGCATTTTGTCTGCATCTTTGGGCGAAGAATCATTCAGGAATGCTACAGAGGCAGTAAAATAATAATTCACAATCAACAGCAATAAATAATTAGCAATAACGAATACGTAGGAAATCCCCCCCCCCATATCCACGGGATCAGTACATGTGGTGCCTGTGATCTGTTGCCCGAAAATATTAAATTTTAAAAACTCAGGAATACGTATGTCCAAGGTGTATTAACAAAATTGGCCACTAGGGGGAACTAGAGATTATGCAAAAATATAGGTTTGGGGGCATCCACAGTACAGAGGGGTAGCTTTGAACAGATCCCTCGTGGATACTCTCTTCCAAAGGACTAATAATAATAATAATAATAATAATAATAATAATAATAATAATAATAATAATAATAATAATAATAATAATAATAATAATAATAATAATAATAATAATAATAATCCTAGAATGTAAGAATAAAAAAAGACCTGTACACTACCATGAAGCCTCTGCTCACATGGGTCACTCTTTCCATGCCACATACAGTGGTGCCTTGCATTACGATGTTAATTCGTTCCAGCAAAATCATTGTAGAATGAAAACATTGTTAAGCGATTTAAAAAAGCCCATAGAAACGCATTGAAACCCCTTCAATGCATTCCTATGGGCTTAAAACTCACTGTCCAGCGAAGATCCTCCATAGCACAGTCATTTTCGCTGCCCGTGCAGCGAGGAATCCATCCCAGAAAGCAACGGGTGGCCATTTTTTTCTAACCGGTGGCCATTTTGGAACCGCCGATCAACTGTGCGAAAATCTTCGTTTTGCGATAGTCGGTTAGCAAAACAGGGAACTGATCATCGCAAAGCGCTCGTCTTGCGAGGCACCACTGTATTAGCTGTTGGACGTTCACAGCCATATCATCTGCAGAAACGGGGCAGTAGGATTTTTTCTCTCCATGCTATGAAAAGCATCATTTGCTGGTTTGTGAAAATCAAAGTGCTGCTAAAAGCAGAGAAGCAAGATAGGCAGGCGTTTTTCTGATCAGCTGGCAACTCTATGCATTTGGTGGTTTGATGCTGTGAGGGGGGAAGATTGGGGGCTGGGATTGGGTTAAAATTCTGGGGATTCATGGTTTCTAAGCACGCCCGAACGCCTTCTCAGAAACCAGGAAAGAAAAGCTAATTTGGGGTGGTCATTCCCAGAATCACGCCATTCTGCTGTAGTCCAAGAAAAACTAACTTTCCTGGGCGCCACTCGGATCCCCAAAGAGGCTTTTGCAGGTGATGTCTAATTGAAGATGATCGAGAGGAAGGCTTTCAGGTTTCCAGGTTCAGAATCTTTATTTATTTATTTATTCCATTTATACCCCGCCTATCTGGTCAATTGTGACCACTCTTGGCGGCTAATCTTCCTGGCTTTGCATTCACGGCCACCCTCGGGAGGACATTTTCCAGACACGCGCAACTCAGAACAGTCCGGCTCAATTAGCAGGCATCGATCAACGGCCATCGCCCACGGCTGTGAGCCACAAATGGAGCTTCCATAGCCTGAGGCAGTGTAGCAGCAAAGATGAGGTGGTTGATACATACTGGTTTGTCTCAGGAGCTCCACCGAGGCCCGACTCAGCATGCGAACGCCGGGACGACAAGGGGTTTGCTCGCCCCATCTCTCTGGATCCTCTGATGGCGACCCGCACACACCCAGCGCCCATCCTTTGTGCGATCCATTTGCTTCCACTCACCTTGGCCAGCCACCCCTTCCTTTCCTCCTAAGACAAATGTCCCCCTCTGCCTCCCGGTAGGGCCGGCCCTGGCTGTTTCTCTTCTCCACCAAATCTGTTAAAACTCACCACAGATCCCTTCTGCGCACAACTGAACTGGTTTTCAGGCACCCACCAGAAACCATCTTCAGAGCAACGGTGATCAGCGCGGGGAGCGGGGCAGAGGTCTCTCACATGCAGGGTAAGAGAGCAGAGGCGTTTTGCAAAGAAAAATCCTTGGCGCCTTGAGGAACCGTTCTCCAGAGAACGGCAGAGAAGCGTGGCACGTGGCAACCTTTGGTTATAAGGCGATCGATGCAGCGACGTGTGTGTGAGTGTGCCCAACTTAGAGACCATCGGCGGCTTAAGGTGGACGGTGCAGAATCGGGACCAAGCGCTGGGACTGGCGGCGGCGGTGACAACGGGCTCGGATGAGATGTAAACGTTTCGTGTCCCTGGAGGGAGCGGGAGGGGCTGGCGGGCCTAGTCCCCCAGTTGCTGCTGGATTTTCTCCAGCATTTCCTGCATTCGACGCAACTGCAACATTAAAAAAAAGGGTACCATCCTGAGAGGTCATTTCTTGCGGGGCCTCTGTTGTAAGAAGCAAGGATTTGGTACCCTCTGGATCGAGACCTGACTTTTTGCCTGCATGCAGGGACAGGGGACATTTGACTTCCCCAGAAAAGAGCCGGAACTGGGGGCGCCAACATTCAGAGGGTACCAAACTCTAGAACTGAATCCACTGGGGAGTGTTAGGAAAATGAACTGTAACATCTCCTGCTCAATTCTTTTTCCACCACCCCCCTCTCTTTGGAAGTACAGTATGACCCCTGTATCTGTGGGGGACCAGTTCCAAAACTTCAAAATGCAGATTACAGCAAACACTATTTTAATAGTGAATGCTTATTGCATGGTCTCTGGCTCTCTCTAGTGGCCAGTTTTGGTAATTTCATCTTTAGAAATATATACTGCATTTCTGGGATGTTTCTTTTAATATTTTTAATATATTCAGACCGCGGATAAGTGAATCAGCAGACACTGATGCCACGGATACAGGGCTCCTACGGTATAAACTTGATTTTTCTTTTGGAGGGACGCCGCACCCTCATCATCATCCTTTTGCATGCCGGGGGAGGAATTCGCACCCCTGTTCTCCCGGTGACACTCACGAGCCCTGCTGCCCATGACTCACCTCTTCATCCTTCTCCCGGATCAGCTTCTCTGCCTCCACGTCGGGCGTTGTGGGAATGGTGGGGATGGGGAAATCTGTCCCGCTTTCTCGGGTTAGTTTGCTGTTTCAAAAGATCATTGGAGACAGAGAGAGAGAGAGAGAGAGACAGAGAGAGAGTCACCGCTCTCATATTTTTAAAAAGTCAAAAACAAAACAAAACCCCAGGCAACAGAAATATGTTTCGGCACCCAAGATTTTTAAATTAAAAATGCTCGCAGTGCAAGGGGAGTTAATCCGTGCTTGTGTTTTGGTCCGAACTTTACAGGGGCTCTCCAAGGCGCTGAACCCTATTCCTCAATGAGGCGCCCTCCCTTGGCGAGCTGCTTTTTTAGATCCAGACGTCATCTGTCCCCCTTACCAATGTGGAGTCACCATTTCCCTCCGGCATTTAGACTACAACTCCCACAATCCCCTGGCCACGGGCAGTGGCTGCGCTGCTTGAGAGGGGGGGGTAAGGATCTGAGATTCTTGGCAATCCTAAAGGACCGTTTCCAAGCCCTGCGTACGATATGCCCCTTGGCTCCCTTGCACAAAACAATATGGATGATGTTGGGTTTTCACCGGATTTTTTTCAGGTGAACTTTATTCCCGGGAAATGCCATCCACAAACTCCCCAGATTTCTCAGACTGGGCTCCTAAGTCCATCATAAAGACCATCAAAAAGTCCACTTACAAGGAAGGCAGGTGTTGTAGGAAACCCCCCCCCTTCCCAGCCCCGTGGAAGCAGCTTCTTGCCCAGAATGCTGCTTTTCACGACCGTGGGCCCCCAACCCCCAGGCTTACCTACATCAGGAAAGGCCGTCCGGGCAGCCAAACGTAACTGGCAAACCTCTTCTGGAAAGGTGGCACAGAACCTCCTCAAGAGTCTTCCAAGGGAGAGAAAGGCCAGCCCTTCTATGGGGCTGATCCAGCCGGTTCCCAAAGAGGATCCAGAGAGAACTCTAGGACCCTGTCCGTAGAGCTGAGCATTCCCAAGCCATGGGGCAACAGCTGAAGCCCAGTTTGGGAACAGAAGCCAGGCCAGGGAGGCATCCTTGGGGGAGTTCGGGGTGAGGCTGGTCGCTTGGCATGCAGAAGGTTCGGGGACGGCTCGTGATCAGAATCCATCCTCTGCGGGTTCTCGTCCGAACCCTCTCCCCATGATAGGTTCAACCACTTTGGGGGTCACTCCTATAAGATTCGTTCAAGCACCCAGACCAAGGTTTAGCACCCCCTTAAACCCAGAGCCAGCTGCCACTCGATCTGGGCATGTCACGACTCCAGGGAGCGTTGGGGCCCATCAGAGGAAACCACACAGCCATTGAGATCAGAAGCCGCCACCCCCTGGCCTTCCTCTAAGCAGGGTCCAAAAAAAGGGCCAGCAATCCCAATGATCAATAGCAACAAAACCACTCTGGCAGTTTTGACCAAAAGGAGCAGGGCTTTTGTAAAGCTAACAGCTCTGAATTGCTGGCTCAAGATGAAATCACCAGAAACAGCATTCCAGAATGACGGGGGTGACTTGGAACAACGGGTTGCAGTGGAGGGGGACCCTGCCTTCCCCCTTCCCAGCTTCAGGGAGGCTTGACACTCAATCACAGGCAGAACGGAGAGCAGGGAGGGGGTGACCCTCTTGTCCCTCCTGATCAGCAACTTTGGGTGGTATGACCCTGTGGCCCTACTACCATCCCTGAAGACTTCCTCGGACAGCAAAAGCAAGACATCTAGAAACTTTGCGACCAACCCTAATGTTCTCTTCTTTGGAAAACCCCTGTCCTTTCACAAATTGATTCCCCCCCAACCCAGACAAGCCCAAGTGAGGTATTCTGTACTCTAGCTCCCATCAACCCCAACCAGCGTGGCCAAGGGGTAGAGCCTGGGGCAGCTTTAGCCCACATCATGGGGTGTGCAACAAGTTGCAGACGGCTGGGAGAAACTACTGGCCATCCTGGGCTGGCAGGTGGAGGCCGGCGGTGCTAATATTTGGCAGGCCAGTGAATCCACTCTGGATTTTAGTCCGAACCTTACTGAAGCTACCTATTACAGGGGATGTTCCAGGAGCTACTTATCACGGGGAGGGGGGTGGAGGATTCAGTAGTTTGGGTAGCACTTGTAAAGTTCAGATAGAAACCCCCTCCGGACTCATCTCCCCCCCCCCAACAGCCTGTACCAGAAAGATCAAGGCCCACATTAGGAGAGGAGGCGGCTTGTCCTTCAGACTGAGTGAGAAGAATCGACACCGTCTCTCTGAAAGGTCTCAGATACCCTCCATATCCTTGCCAGCTGCTTTGCTTCCAAGCGGCGCACGAAAACTCACTCTCAAAACCCCAATGGTCTTTAAATTCCCCTTGGGTCTGCTCTGTCGAACCTCCGGTCATGCCCCATAGGAGACGCCTGCCCCCCAACCCCAGCCCTGGGCATCAGGAAAGTGTGTGCCAACACGAGGTCCTAAATCAGCCGGTGGAGGGGGACAAAATGCTGGACCTCCAGGATTGGCTTTCAATGTCAAAATTCCGGTTTTCCTCCCTTGGACCCTTTAAGGGAGATGAGAGCCAATTCTGCGTGGCTTGGGGCTCCCCAAACAGTACTGTTTTTTTAAAAAATTGGTCACAACGAGGTGTGAGCAGGCTCGGTCAATTTCTTAAAAGCCTCGGGGAGGTCAAGATGAGGAGCAGGAGTGGGCGCAAATCTCAGATCTCGGGTCTTCTTTCCCGAGAGAGCCTCTCCGGACTTCCCGGGAGCTCAGGGTCTCGGAAGGGAGAGCCCCTACGGAAGAAGTCCTCGCTTGCATGCCTTGCCAAGTGCCAGCTGCAAGACTCGGCGCACCACAAGGAATGCAAGCGGCAACTCCTTCCCTAGTGGCAGTCGGCCCCACTGCCCTTCCGCCGGGGTGAACAAACCCGTTGGGTTTTTATCTGACTGGCCCCCGCCTGCCTGGCCCTCCACAGAAGCTCTCGCATGAAAAAAAGTGGGGGTTCGCTGGCCTCCCTACGTACCCCTTCCCTCCCCCCTCCCCCCCCCTGATATGAATGGAAGGGACGGAGACGACCGGGTGGTTGGAAAGAAAAAGCTTTTATGTACATGCATGGAAAACCAGAGAGATGCCGTTGGGGGGGGGGGGGAAATGCAGGTTGACCCGAGCGCCACTCAGCCTGGCAGGGGGAAAACCGTGTGGATCTGCAGCCGTTCCGAGCCTGGCACAGCCGTCCGAGCGCCCGAGGGAGTAGGGACCCCAGCGGCTCACTCCATGGAGCAGTCACTGCAACACAGTCGCAAGGATGAGGGGTCTCTCCTTTGGCCCCCCAAGGGGCGTAGCGGGAAGCAAAACAAGGGAAGGGAGACACAGATTTAAGGCCACAGAGGAGAAAGCCCCCCCCCCTGAGCATGTATGTCCATGTCCCTGCTTTTTTTAAACCATGTCGAGGGATAGGATGGGGCAAAACCAAAACTTTGAAATAAGGCATCTTAACCTTCTGCCGTAAACTAGCGGACAACATCAGATGCTTTTAAAAATGTACAAGTTTCAAAAGCTGCATTCAGAACTTTCAAAGAATTATTCTGCCGGTGCATCGGTTAGGCTCAGCCTCCCCTTAACACGGAAGTAGTGGTTTTAACCCGTGAGATCTGGAGCACTCTTTCCAAATTGTGTACAGGACGCAGCTCTCGGGGAAAAGAAGTGGAGGTGCGATCGGGATGAGGAGGAAATAAAGAAACCGAAGCCTCTCGAGGCCCCAAATCCAGGGGAGCGAATCGGTCTGTTTTCGTCTCTCTTATATATTAGTCACTCCTGTTCTTTCCACCCCAAAATAGGAAGACCAATTTGTCCTTACTTCTATGCAAGGTCTAGCAACGACAGGAGGACGTTTGTGCTCCTGACATGAGATCGCGTGAGTTTTAGCAATCCCAGAGTCATCCCTCAGTCAACCAAAAAATAAAAAAAGGAACCAGACCCCTCATCTCCAAAGAGGGAGACAACCCGTTCTCTATGGTCTTCCTGCCACCCCATAGTGTTGCTATTGGGGTGCCACGTTTGACCCCCAGCAAACCTTAGCTCTCCTTCTTCTCTGGAGTTCCCTCCTTCCTCAAAATGCCTCAGCAAAACCCTGCCGGCCCTCTTTGACAAAACAAGCAGAGGTCAAGGAAACAAGGGCTTCCAATGGGTATAATTTATTTTGTTCGCAAAACAGTTTTCAGGCAGTGGCAGCCGTCAATTCCTGTCTTGCTTTGAAGGCCTTTAAGTAGTCATTTGAGGAGGGGAAAAATGTGGGAGTTGAAAGCAGTTTGGCTAAGACTACATTTTCTGTCTTTCCTCTTCATGCCTGTTAAAGCAAGGAGGGGGATAGAACAGTGTTACGGAAGGTGGGGGGAAGCCTAGACATCCACGTTTTCTGGCCACGCCAATGACCACGGAACCAGCTCCCCTCTCTCTGCTGTTCCACACACGCACGCGAATCTCACGGCCACCAACTTACTTGCGGTTCCGCTCCTTGACCACCATCCGGGTCATACTTTGGATGCACTGGGCCCGGTAGTTCTCGTAATGCGTCTCCCGCGTCACGTCTTTCAGGTCCTGCATGTGGGTCCGTATCAGCATGGTGCGCAGCTTGACAAAGTCGCAGTGAGCCGGGTTCTCCACTGGTGGAAGAGAAAGCAGGGTGAACGGGTAGAAATCACCCCGCCACGAGCCGGAGCGAGGAGCAGCCACACAAGCCCACCGAGAAGGCTAAACAGATGGAGTCGGTGGCGGGGAGGGGGAGATAACGGCTGTTTTGAAGGAAGGCTCAACAGAACCTGCCTGTTCTGGAGCAGTCTACCTCTCAATCAAGTATTAATGTGGAAAGGTTTCCCCCAACATTTGGCCTGCCTAATCTGTCCAATCCATTTTCTCTCCTGCATTCCACTTTTTCCGTTTTTTGCACCCCACAGTTAAACAAATCTGTGAATGTGATGGTGTTCTTATTTTTTTTTTTTAAAGGGGCCGAATCCTGAATCCTCCATCCATGCCAGCCAGATCGGCACAGCTATTTGCAGCACAGAGAAATATGCATCGTTCCTGCCCCACTGCCTTTGGTGCAAGAGGGAAACAGAAAAAAAAAATCTGGATTCAAACATCCCGCTTGACCACGGACCTCCTTACTGGGCCAGTTGCGCTCTCTCGGCCTCACCTCCCTCACAGGGCTGTTGTGCAGACAGAGGTGGCGAGCACACCACCTTGAGGCGCGTAGAGGAAGGGAAAACAGAATGACACACACACATCTGGGTCTCTGAGTGATGGGCAGGGCATGGCCCACAGACACACAAGTCACGGTGGAAATTCCCAGACTTACCATCCACGACGCCCCAGGGGTAGATCCTGCCACGAAATCGCCTGCCATTCGCCTCCACCACTGTGTTGCTCCCAATGACGGCAAAGGGGATGCTATCCTGAAAGAAAAAACGGGGAGGGGGGGCATCCAAAGGTCAGGCAAAAGTGACAAAAGGTGCCTCAACTCGATTTCGTGGCTTTCGCAAGGGTGGCTAAGGGGGGGGGGGGTCACAGCCCTACCAGGAAATTGATTATAAATTTAATAAATAAATCAACGATTGGCGATCATCTAGAAAAAGATTGAAAGGGGGCCTGAGAGCCCCACTGCTGGGTGTCTGAATGGCTGCCCCCCCCCAGCAGACGGAGCTTCTCATCTCGTCCCTCCGCAAACCAATGGGTTCAAAGCGCAAGGGAGGAGATGGTGTCTAAACCTTAGAAAGAACTTTCTGATGGCCAGACTCCCTCGGAAGGTGGCAGGCCCTCCTCTGTTGGAGGTGTTTAAACCAAAGATGGGGGCCCCCACCTGTTGAGGACGTTTGAGTGTTGGGTGCCAACTTTGGCAGCGGGTCAGACTGGTTGACCTCTCGGGTTCCCTCCCGAGTCTACCTTTCTACGAGGAGCCCAAACAAGGCCCTGGGCAACACATGGTAAGGTAGAGAACACAGGTTGCTCCTGGTCTAGGCAAGGGGATGCTTCACCCCAAAATTCTGCTTTCAGAGACACCCCCCCTTGCCCAGACCCCTGTAGCATCGAAGGGGGGCAGGGAGGAACTCTGTTGGGGTTTTCTTTGCTCACTGTCGAGCCCCGAGAAGCAGCGCACCTTTTCCCGACAGCCTCCAATGCCCGAAAGAGGCGTCTGCTATCACTCCCGGCGGCTACCGAGGACGGAAAGGATTATGGACAAGGGATTTGGGCCACCATAAATCAGAACTGACTTGACAGCGTGTGGTGATGATGATGATGATGATGATTAGCATGACTAAGGTTAGGCCAGCAAGATTCCTCGAAATGATGTGACCAGGAGGAGCTGCAGTTCCGCTGTAAGGTAGCCACTTTGAGGAAAATCCCGAGTTCGGTCCCCAGCATCTCCTGGTAGAAACGGAAAGAGCTGGGCCTAGAATTTGGAAGCCATCTTGGTGCCGGTCAAATTCTAGGCTGAGCTCTTTCCATTTCCGCCCGGAGTTGCTGGGGACCGAAGGTGGGATCCCCCCCCCCCCAAAGTGGCTCTCTCCCCACTGGGCTGCACCCCCTCCCTGCCACGCCACACATCATTTCCAGGAATTTTGTTGGCCCAACCGCTCGGATGGGTCAGCACCCGTGTCTGGGTGGAGGCCGGCCCAATTAGTTCGAGGGGGACCACCCGTCTCCTCCTCCGTCCGGCGGGCTTTGATCTGAGCCACCCTGGCTTGGCGCCCAGACTCGGAGCCTGTTGCGTTTGATGAAGCCCGGCCAGCAAATCCGGCACATATTGGCCGGGTTTGCAAATATTTGGGAAGGTAGAAAGCTGTCGTGTCGAGTCAGACGGCTGGCAAATGAGGATCAGGGTTGGGAGGTGGGAGAAATCCATTGAGACGTGATGGGTAGAAATCTGCCCTTCAGCCTTGGGCAAAACTCTCCGCTTTGAAGTGGCCCCAGACGGGTCCCTTCCTGGATTTATTTTATTTTATTTTTTTTGAAAAAACAACCTAACAGGGAAAGGTGGTCCCTTTTCTTCCGCTCACCTTGAGCGCTTGATCTTGAAGCTTGAAATCAGCATCTTCATCTGAATCACACTCAGGAAACTGGTAGATCCTTATCCCGAATTGATCGATCTCATCACGGATCTGCAAAGAAAAGAGAGAGAGAGAGATGCATGTCAACAATGGAGCTTGAGAGCAGATGGAAGCCCATCTCCCTCTAGCTGGAGGGACAAATTATACAGGATGACGGTTCATAAATTGGCAAGCTTTGGAGTCCAACAGGGTTTTGGGTCAGGCTGGATATCACACAGCAAGGAGGCTCTCCTAGGCAGAGAGAGGGAGGCTTGCTTTTCTTACCCTGTTCTTCATCCTCAGCACCTCTGAAGGCAAGAGGGTATCTGATTTCGCCAAGACCGGGACGATGTTGACCCGTCGATGGAGCGCTTTCATGAATTCCACATCCAGGGGGCGAAGCCTGTCGGGAAGGAACAGAAGACGTCTCAAGAATCTCTCCCCACCCGGACTGGCGCACTGACCCACACAAGCCAGTAGAAAGAAGCTGTCTCCTCCGGAGACATCCGGATCAAGGCCCCAGGCTAAGGACGGGGCCCTCGCGAACCGGTCCGCCTACCCATGCCCAAAGGGGGAGATGAAGTAGAGGCAGCAGTGGACCCGGTTGTCTTGTATATTCTTCCGGTTCAGGCCACTTTCATCCCGGAAGTACTGCTCAAACTGCTGGTCGACGTAGTCCGCCACGGGCTTCCAGCTGGTGGGGGGGAGGAAAGGTGTGTATATTGGGGGGGGGGGGGAAGAGATCCAGAGATTTGGAAAGGACCAAGGCGTTTGACATGGCTCCGCTCCATAGACATTAAAGACACCCCTAGCTAGACCAACATGCGGCTTTTAAAGTAGGTTCATGCCAGGCAGAGCCTGCCCGAGGTTGGCATAGAATTATGCCATCGTAGAGTCATGGATCTGGAAGGGGCCGGTGCCACCCAGTCCAACCCCTTGTTCACTGCCGGAATCTCAGTGAGAAATAATCCAAGAATAACAAAGCTCAAAGGCGCTTATAAGGCAAGTTATTTTAAACATGTAACAGCCAGCAATTCCCTGCCGGCATTAACTTGGCTTCTGGAGAGATTGCAGGGCCCATTCTCCACCCCATGGTGCCCACCAAACCCATGTTCCACACCCGCTTCCTTCCGATTTGTGCGCCGCCCCCACCACCTTCTGGGACCTTTCTCCTTCCCGTCTTTCGGCAGTTCCGGAGGGCAGAAACCAGGGGTCCCCGAAGTCATCAAGGGGCCTGGCAATCTCTTCTGCCACTCAAAAATCGCTCTCAGCCAGAGGGAGAAAAATCCCTGCCGGCTGGAGATCGGCTTTTTCCGTAAGCTCAAAGCGACTTCTCTCTGAGTCCCGCCTGAACACGACTGGCTGGCGTTCACAAGGCACCGGAAGTCCTCACCAGCACTATCCTCACAGCTTGGCCTCCGTCTCCTTTCGCCTCTCCCGTCGCCCATACAACCCGAGCCAGTGAGAGATTTACCAGGCCTGTCTCCGGCCACCTGGCCTGGGTTTCTCACAGATTATTTTGATCCCCGTCTTGGCCTTGGCCCAAAGGTCAAAGAAGCCCCACAGGCGTGGAGGCCTTAATGGGATCCCCCCCCCCCCAGCCTCTCCCCCATGGCCGGCTCTGCTGTAAAGCTGCCAGGGAAAATTCTCCTCCTCCTACCATTCTGTGTTATCGATGGCATCCCCAAAGCCCGGCGTATCCACGATGGTCAGACGGAGCTTCACGCCTTTCTCCTCAATATCGACCACATGCTTTGTGATCTCCACCGTTTGCAGGATGCGTTCTAGGCAACGGAAAGGAGGAAGAGAGAGGAAGAGAGAGGAGGAAATTAGGGATGTTATCGAAAAGCAAGGAAGAGAGAGGAGGAAATTAGAGATATTATCAAGAAGCAAGGAAGAGAGAGGAGGAAGTTAGGGATATTATCAAGAAGCAAGGAAGAGAGAGGAGGAAATTAGGGATGTTATCGAAAAGCAAGGAAGAGAGAGGAGGAAATTAGGGATATTATCAAGAAGCAAGGAAGAGAGAGGAGGAAATTAGGGATATTATCAAGAAGCAAGGAAGAGAGAGGAGGAAATTAGGGATATTATCAAGAAGCAAGGAAGAGAGAGGAGGAAATTAGGGATGTTATCGAAAAGCAAGGAAGAGAGAGGAGGAAATTAGGGATATTATCAAGAAGCAAGGAAGAGAGAGGAGGAAATTAGGGATATTATTGAAAAGCAAGGAAGAGAGAGGAAGAAATTAGGGATATTATCAAGAAGCAAGGAAGAGAGAGGAGGAAATTAGGGATATTATCAAGAAGCAAGGAAGAGAGAGGAGGAAATTAGGGATATTATCAAGAAGCCAAGAACCCCAAATACAGGCTGCAGAATGCCAAACCTCCAAGTTCTCTTCTCAGGTAAAGTGTCTGCTCGCAATTTAATTATCAATCAGATCAGAAGACAGTGTGTGTGGTGGTTAGTGAACCAGGCCAGGCGTGGGAAGAACTGGGTTCAAATCCCCATTTGGCCATGAAACTCTTTGGATGAGCCTGGCCCAGCCAGGTTTTCTCAACCCGGCATCCCTCACAGGGTTATTGTTACTGATTGGCTGCCTCCACCACCAGCCGGTGAATTTAAAAAAAGCCAACAACCCCCCCCCCCAAAATAAACAAGGGTGCCACCAGAGATGGAAGTGTGTTGATCTGCCCTACATCTTTCTCTGTGTGGTCTCTCAAGTCTATCTTGTACTCCAAAGAGAGACAGACACACCCGTTGTTGTTGGAAGGAGGGCTGGAGCAAGATGATAAGCGGCCCTTCTCCGGCCCAAACATTAGAAGCAATCCAAATGGCTGTCAGGAGGGAAACAGCTGCACATGTGGCCCCAGGTGGCAATTTGGGGACTAGAAGTTGTGCCTTTCGGATCTGTACAGAGCGGGCCAAATTTCACGTCAGCTTATTTTATTTTATTTTTATTTATTTCTCTAGGTGTTCAGACCCAGGAGAGAACCTGAGGGTTTTTTTTAAAAAAAAAAAAAACATGCCAAAGAGAATGAAAGAGAATTTCATGGTTCCTTGTCAGAAGATAAGAAAATAATGTTACAGAATGTTGAAAGCACAGGGGAAGAGGGAAAATACTGGTCGTGAGATGCCACGACCCAATAAAGGAAGCCACAACATAGAGTTTGCAAGACTGAACCGTTGGGCTGTTAACGGGGGGGACCTCCTGGAGATCATAAATTCCTGGTGTTCCCATAAGCCGGGAAGCCACATTAAGTGAGCAGAAAGATAACAGTTTGAACCCGGGTTGGCGGTGGAGGGAAAAGGGGTTCAGGGGTCAAGCTTACCTTCAGCATTTAGCAATTTCCGGTCTTTGTATAAATCTGTAAGGAAGAGGCTGTTGATAAGCGTGGATTTCCCCAGACCACTTTCTCCTGGGAAGAGAAATCAGGAGAAGGAAGCCATCAATAGCATTCAATGCATAGGTTATTCCCGAGGGGGGGGGGGAGAGAGAAAAGATTTTAACGAAGGAAGCAAAAAAGAGGGAGTAGGGTTTGGTGGAGTATATCGAAACCACTTCCTTCTTCTACCAAGACTATAACTACCAGCGAGTTGGAACTGGCACTGCACACAGCGAGAAAGCAGGAATAGACCCAGCCAGATTCTAGCTCCCCACCATCCCCAGTTAAGATGATGGGCCCAGAGAGATTTTTGTGGGATGAACTGCGGATTTGGACAAGCACACAGGATCTGAGCAGAGCTTGGCCTTGAAGGAGTACTAAGGGAAAAATTTGGGAAGAGCCCGGAGTGTCTCACCCTCAGCCCCCATCCAGACTAAGGATCCAGCTTTCAATGAAAGAAGCAGAGAGACTGTCAAATCTCCCCCTAACCATTTGGGGACCTTGAATTTTGCTGCTCTGTGGGTTAAGCCTGGGGCACATGAGCTTGGCAGATGCACAGAGGATGATGGAATAGGGAGAGGTGGTTTAGTGGGACTGTGCAACAGTTGTGCTTGGATCTGCATAGAGCCCACCCAGCTTAGGTTTCCGTCTGCCCCCAGAAGATCCGCTGGAGGCAGTAGAGACCCAGGGTGGGTGGGTTTACACCATTCCATCAGTAAATGTTCGGACCCTGCAAATATCAGCACCGTGGGGCTAAGCCCCAGGCAGCTCGCCTTAATTCCAGCTCTGCAGAATGTACCTCCTTCCGACAGTCCCCCGTGTGGTTGCCTAGCAAGGAGTTTGAGTCACCGGAGGCGATTAAGCAGAACAACCCTGCTCTCTGCTTCCAGAAATTCATGGGCACACGAGGTTAAAAAGGGGTTGGCAATGCGCTGATTTGTAAAATCAGACCTCAATTGGAAATCAAACACGACCAAACCCCCTTCTTTTCCTCTCTGCGCCCTCCTCTCGGAGAGACCCTCGCTCTAAACAGGAGGAGGCACGCAGCTTGATGGCTGGTTTCGACAGGAACTCTCGGTTCTGCCTGTCCCAGTTTTAATATTCCTGCAGATAAAAGAAAAGAAATGGGAGACCCCCACCCACCCCCACCCCTTTCCACACAACCCCCGCCTGAATATTTACCTGACACCAGAAGGGTGAATTCAAAGCCCTTCTTCACAGATTTGCGGTGGATCTGGTTTGGCAGGGTCGCAAAACCAATGTACTGTTTGTCATCCTGGGGTGGGTAGGGAGAAAAGAAAGCAGAAAAAATAAAAGTGTGGTTGGGAAACCGGTAGAATTTGAAATGACACCGGCTTTGGATTCTGGGAAGGGCACTCCCCGAACTCTGATCTCGGGGGGGGGGGGGAGGAGGGGATGAGAGCCAACCCAGAGAGACTGCCCCACCTCCTCGGACTCATAGGGGTCCAGCCGGCCCCAGGGGCTTCTCGGCCGGGAGGGACTGGAAGGTGCTGGAGGAGCAATATTGAAGTCCAACGGCCTGGGGCGATGGAACGCCTTCTGATCCGTCTCTTCAGGGTGGGTCCTAGCGGCCATGCTGGTCATCTCAGCCTCTGGACGCTCCAGGCTTCGATGTTTCTGGGTATCTTCTTCCGGCTCCTGAGCCGGGCAGCCACCGAGGAATGGAACCAGTTCTGCTTCTTTGCAGTCTTCTTTCAAGAGATCTTTTATCTGAGCAGGGGAAGAAGTCAGAGGCAGCCGTGGCAGAAGAGGCAGAGGAAAATCACAGAGAGCTTTGAGTTTTGTTCGGGGCGCACCTCTCCCTACTCTAAGGAGACCTCCATCGGAGATCCCACCCCAAGGTTCAAGCGGGGAAAGGAAGCCACCAGCCTACACAATCTGAACCCCACCGGATGTCTGTCTGTCCAAGCTTCAAGCATCACCGGGGAGGGGGGGGATCTCACAAGCACTCTGGCCCAAAGCCACTCCGAGGCCACTGCTCCACAACCCCGCTGCCCTGATGTCTCAAATCTAGGTACCTCCTCTCGATTCCACCCCACCCCAAAGAAAGAGACTTATTCCAGGCTCTTGCATGTAGAGTTTGGGAAAGGAACGACCAGGGTAAGACACAAATACATCCATGCGTCACCAAAGTATCCATCACAACACCAAAACGCACAGGTTTCCATATAAAAGGGAGATCTAAGTTCCAGTAAGGCGATCAAAAACTGATTAGATAATAAATGCAATAATAAATGGTGCTCAGCCCGGAATATAGGGTTGATCAAGGCAAATAAACAAATTTTAAAAACCCTACACAACCCTGATGAACTTCAAAGAACACACCGGGAGACAAGTAATTTGTTTAAAGTCCAGTTCTGAATTGGACCTTCTGTCTAATTCTGAGACGTGCTAAAAGTACGTTACAAACCTTCCTTCCCCAATCTGGTGTCTCTCCAGATACTTATACCTCTTGTGGCTCCATGGCCAACCCAGCGGATCATCCATGGAGACACATCCTGTGAGCATCACCACCTACGGATCCTCCTCTGTCAAGTCCACGATGCTAACATTTTTATTTAGGTATCATCCTACTCAACAAGAAACCCCAGACAAAAACAGGCAAACCATCTGATTGTTTCTAGGTTGCCTTTTTCTTCTTCTTTCCTTTCATCAAGACCTGATGCGCTTCACTCCTTTAGGAGAGAGAGAAGAAAAGAGAGGAACCCACCCTGAGGACTAGCCCCATGACAAGGGCCCATTCCAGGATGACATTTCAGAACGTCTCCTCAACATGGCATTCAAGAGGGGGCGGAGGGTGAAGGAGGGCTGAGGACATGAGGAGAGGGGAAGATTTTCCTCTTGGTACCTAAATGCGACGCACGTTGAAACGGCGAGGGAGGGAGAATCTGAAGACAAGACAGAATCTGGGGGGGGGGGAAACATCTTGGCTTGAGGGAGCTTGGATCGGGACCCACAGAGGGGAAGCCAGGAGGGCTTTTCAGCGCCACGTTTCAACTCTTACTGCATGCTCCCGAGGGGTTTTAAAGGACTCGTCGGGCTTCCCGGCTAGGCCAGAGTGGGCGCCGTCTCTAAGGGCAGCATCATAGGGCATCTCTGGTGCAGAGGGTGGGGGCCCCCTGAACTCCTCTGGGGCTTCCAGGGGTGCCTCTTCTTCTTCCTCCTCCTCCTCCTCCTCCTCTTCCTCTTCCTTCTCCTCTGCCATCACCTGAGTCAAGAGTTTGGGGCAGAGCAGGGGATAAGAGGCGAAGAAAAAGGAACCAGGGAGCCAAACAGGAGGAGCAAGCCCAGAAGACAGAGAAAAGATGATGCCCGCCGGCAGTGGAAACATTCAGAGACCCTTCAAGACCCTCCCCCAGCTTCCAGACCTACACCGTGTCCCACATCCACTTGACAATGACACATTTTTATCAGAAACTCTGGCCTGAATCCTCTCGTAGTTCATGGAACAGATCGACAGTGACCCTAATGAAGCTTTTCAAGTTAAGGGAAATACTTCAGGCATTAAAAAAAACAACAACTGTTCTGTGCCCACGTACTCTGCTAAGTTTCCACAGCCAAGCAGGGATTTGAACGCAGGTCCCCTGAGTCTTAGTTTTAGCCACTCTGTCTGCTACGCCACAGTGGGGAATCCGTGACTTCCGTTCACAGGGGTAAGTCAAGTGGCAGAAATCGTAGTACTCAAGCGCTGCTCGTTAAGACGCTGATACTTCTATTCCCATGATATCCCAAAGCCTTGTGACTGGCACACAACAAAGGAAGAAGACAAGGGCCAAATGCTTGACCAGAGTCAGTCAGCTACTGCAATTGATGCCATGTGAATTATGCCAGCGCGGGTGAGGAACAGGATTCTGGCCATCATCTGCACCCAAAGCTGTATCTGCGCAGCTAAGGGTATTGACTAGTGTGTGTGCATGTGTGTGTGTGCGTGTGTGTGGTGTTCACTGAGTATCAACCGTTGGGGCTTATCAGCAACCAAGAGGATGGAATAGGCAGAAGTCCTTTTTCCCTGCAGAAATGTCCTCAAACCAGGAGCATCTCCTTCTGCCAGCTGATTTCAGAGATCTGCCAGCAGCAGAACTGCCTGAGGAACCACCCGGCTGGTCAAACCCTCCCCCCCACAAAAAAACCCAGAGGAAACAGCTAGGTTTTGCCAGATCTAAAACCTTGCCCGCGTATTTCCATCTATCAAGCCCCAAATGGCTTACGCCCGAGCTCTCTCAAGGCCTGCCTCTCTCTTTAGGAGCCTGTTGAGATCCTCAGAGGAGGCCTTTCTCTTGGTCCACCTTCACAGGGACATTTGGCGGGAGCTCAAGAGAGGGCCTTCTCTGTGGCTGCTCCCAGAGCCTCTGGAACTCCCTCCCACTAGAGGCCAGGCTAGCTCCATCATTGCTGTCCTCATTCAGGCAAAGGTCTTCATGCAAGCTTTCTGTCAGTGACTGGCTGCCTACATTTTCTAAAGGGATGTGCCTTACTGCATTGAATGTCGTTTGGTGTTATATACTGTATATGTTTTAATATGGTATCCGTCCGATGCTTTTTAGTATTTGTATAATGTTAGCTTTAAATAGTGTCTTTTAATGATGTAAGCAGCTGTGGGTTCTTTTTAAGGAGAAAGGCTGCGTAAAAGCTATTTTAAATTCGAAAATAAAATAAATAAGTAGGTTGTCTCTCATAACACTTTGGAAGTACAAAGCAATTACTATAAGGTCACTCCTGGACAGCTCTCACATTAAGGCTCTACCTGTCCGAGGGAGACTTTTCCAGCGAGCCATCACGCAAAGAGTTGGGAAAAAGGGGACCTTCAAAATAGTATGGTCACTTCAGGGTTCCCTCTGGAGCTCTGTCCAGGGTGCTGAATCTTGCAGAAGGCAAGGATTCAGGACCAAGGAGAGCTCCCATACAGCCTATAGCAAAATCAGTGGTGGATTCAACAACCCATAAATCCACGGCCACAAGGTTCCCTTGACAATAATCCCCAGGTTCAAGGCAGGCTCACGATCCTCTAAAACGATGTGTCCAACTAAGGCACCCAACAAATTTTGGGTTCCAGGGGTTGTTTCCCAGTTGACGAGTAAGAGATACAAAGAATAACCAAGAAGTATGTTTGCAGACACAACATCACTCAAATGCTTGCCCAGAACACAGAAAAGACAACATATAAACCTTTTAAAAATAATAAAAAATTCAAATGCTAATGGACAGAAATAGGTGGCTTTCTGGAAAATAGTCTTGAAAACAGGACAACGTTTATGCGCTGCCACCACTATACAGTATGATGGATAAATTGGTGCACTTTCATTTTTTACTCCTCTCCCAAACAGGCAGACGGAGGCTGCTTTCACCCTTCGGATGATGGCTTGGGAAGAGCAGTGGCTGGCCTGGGGGTAGGGGGTGGGCGAAGCGACGAGGCCAGAATGGGGTCAGAGTTTTTCCCCCCCTCCCCCACTGATGGCGCACCATCTGGACCAGGGCTTTGCTCATCCATCCTAATCAATAGCGCTCATTACGCCTGTGTAAATGTTCCAGCTCAGATCCATGCGCTCAGCCACGCATGCTTGGCAGTTCTGACCTTGAAGAGGGCCGCAGAGACGCCTTTCGGCTTTAGGACAAGCACCGCCAAAATATTTAAGCCTATCCCACCGCAAGCCCAGCGATGGTGCAGTTCAATTCCCAGCACCCACCACGAGACACTTATCAAGCTTCTAGTCCTCACTTCTAAACCCCCTGCATCTGCTTGCCCTATTTTGCTCACTTCCCTAATTCTTTATAATTTTTTTTGCTTTTTCTGGAAACCTATGACAATAGAACCAATGGCTTCGGAAGGTGACGAGCACTCCAACACTGGAGGCATTCAGGAGATGATCGGACCACCATCGGCCAGATCTGCTTTGATTTGAGTCCTGCCATGAGCAGGGAGTTGGACTCGATGGCCTTAGAGGCCCCTTCCAACTCCATGATTTTAAGATTCTATTATTATGAGAAAGAAAGAATGAATGAATGCACAAATGCATAATTGCACGACATCCAGATGTCTTGAAGAGCTACACACTCGCAAGTCTTGAGCCTGGATGGAGGAACCCATCAGGCTCGTTTTCTCCCACATTCCACGTATTAAAAGTTGCAAATTCTTTCCAGACCCCCAGGCAGCCCGTTTCCAGTCAAATTCTCATCCACACTGAACTGAACTTGCTTGTCTCGAGAGAAGAATCAAGTTCCTAAGCGAGATCAAGACTGTGGGCCATCATAAATGTCTAACTTTGGAAGAACAGCACACACGTAAAAGGAAAATCATAAAACAAATTTTGTGACAATCTCAGAAATCAAGAGATGGCTATCTGAGACCGCCAAGCATCACCTCTGGTCCCCATCCAAAGGAAGAGGGGAATAAATAAATCCGTTGTGCATGTGTGTGTGTCCCCTCAATAGCTGGGATATTTTAAGTAGACAGAGGTGTGGCCAGGCAATCCAGACACATGTAAGACCATCAAAGCCTGAATGTTTAAGGTCTAATGCAGCCCCAGTGTGGGCCAACTGTCCTTTATTCCAGAGGTTCTCCTGCCCCCTCCAGAGAAATGGGAGAGACAGAGTCCGGCCATGACGAAAAGAAATCAGAGGACCTATGAGGTGTACGAACTCAACTGAAAACTGGAAATGTGGAAACATTTCCAAGGGGAAACTTTGGCACTGAATTCCAGATCTTGTAGGAAAATCAAGAAACAGCTCTCTATTGCTTCTCCTCCAGCACTGTGCTATAGGGAGGACTCCACTTCCTCTAACCACTAGGCTAGATGACCCGCTTGGCCTTCAGCTCAATGTTTAACTTCACAGGACAACTCAGCCTCCCATTTAGCTGACGGCCTCTGTTTTTCCACTCGGAGTCCCTCCCCCCCCCGAGGCTTCAAAGCAGTGGATGGCAATCAAATAGACTTTTATCAAGGGATGGTATCCAGACCCCTTATTTTGCAACGGATTAGCAATCTCCCACCCGCCGTGTCAGGAGCGTGAAAAACGCTCTTTCGTCCAGGGACTGCTCCATCTCCCCAGAATTTCTCAGCATTCTGCTTCTTCCCCCAGCCCCAAACCATGAAACACACAACACCTGATTAAGAGACCTTTGAGACTCAAAAACTTGCTTCGTTTGTTACTTGGCCGTGAGCCGCGGAATGCCATTTTTGTACCCAACCGCAATTATTGATCACCGGGCTACTTTTTTGTATTCTTTTTAACTGCGGTGTCTCTAAAAGCTTCTCGATTTAGGGGAGCACAGACTGGCATGGGTTCAAGTCCGGATTCTGTTAACATTTGGACCAAGAAGGTCGAGGAAATGGACACCAGCCGCTTCTCAGCTGGGCCTCGGAACCACCGTTTCAATGAAATGCCCACCACCCGACTTGTCTGCAATTCTTCCCTCTTCGATGGGTGCCCCCCACCCCAAAAAGACGAGTAAGTTTTCCACAGAGGGCAAAATCCAGCCACCAAATTGAGCTCTCTCCCCGCTCACCTCTCTAATCTACAAACTTCTACACCATACCTTCCACGCACTCCCAGCTTCAGAGATCGACGAAGCCATGCCTATCCCAGATCAAGGCTGCAAATGGAATATTTTGCTACAGGGCTTCTACGCAAATGGGAGTCAGAGAGAGAGAGGCAGCCTGTGTGTGCATGCGCACTGCAGCGGCTGTGGCTTTTATTTGCATGGCCCAGTCCTAGCAAAATTCTACATGTGCCTCGAGGCAGTGGTTTTGAAGCCAAATATACTCCTGTGGAGCCAGGGTTTTGATTTTTTTTTGCATCCTGATTTTTTTAAAAGGAATTTAAAGTAACTGCGTTTCTGAATAAAGGGAGCATGAAGAGTAATATTTACTGACTGCACAAGTAGGATCTATTGAGGGTGACATGCAAACTGGAACGAGTTACTTTTTTAAAATTGAACTTTGCACGGGCTGGTTCTACCTGCCGCTCATATAGACATTAGGAAATAGGAGCCCTCTGATTTTAAAAAAAAGGGGGTGGCAACTTTAATTCAACTTTGATACCGTTAGATAAACAGGAATTCCAACCTAGATGGGTGAATAAGGCAGATCTGGTTTCTTTCCCACCTCTGAAATGTTTAACGTTCCAAATTCTTCACGTCCCAAACATAGAGAAGGCTGTAAAGGTTGGCAAATCTGGCAAATCAAAACGAAATCCCCAACTTTATCGCCCGTCAGCTCAGAGATGGGCGATCGAGAAGCCATCTGAGTAATTGGGGGTGGGGGGACAAGACGGGATGGTTTCCTGCATCTTTATATTTATTATTTATTTACATACAATATTTATCTGATGCCCTTCTCCTACAGGACCCAAAGCGGCTTACAGTATTAAAAGAAACAAAGTCAAACACTAAAATAATAAATTATTGCAATATTTTTAAAAAAGAACTGAACCGATATATTAAAGTAAATAAGAGCAATATTAAAAGCATGAGTAAAACAACTGAATGCACTAATCCTTTTTTTAAAAAAAAAATCCACTTAGTCAGCCAGGCATTTACAGGAACGCTTGCCTGAAGAGAAAGCTGCTTGCAGAAGGAAAGCCAAGATGGGGCCGGTCTGGCCTCCAGTGGCAGGGAGTTCCAAAGTCTCCGGGAGCAGCCAGAGAAAAAGCCCTCTCTTGTGTCCCCACCATGCATCTCTGTGAAGGTGTGAGGCCTGAGAGAAAGACGCCTTTTGAAGATCTGAATACCCAGGTAGACTCATGAGAAACAGCCGGATCTCACTCACGCCACCCTGCCTGAAACCCTCCCCGATCCTGCATCTCATGCTCCGCTGGTGGAAATATTGCCCACCTCTAGAAAGCCTAATCTAGCCATCACCCAGCTTAACCTACTGGGAAGGAAAACTGATCAAGGTGAGTTAATGGCATTACTGATCCCTGCTCAGCCCGAGTGGCCACAAGCACTGCCTACCAACTGAAGGAGGCTTTCAGCTGATTAACCCCCTGCCTTGAAACCAACAGATTGATTTCTGTTAAATACCTTGGCATACCAAGCAATGCTACCCTAAACAAAGCAGCTGTTATGCATTGCCATGTGGGGCCTCAGTTATTCAGCTTTCACAGGGGGTCCCTGGGGGTGGGAGGGTTGAGGACGTCCACCTTCCAGAATTTGATTGTGAGCTCTGACGTACTGCACACTCCAATTCATTACAATAAGGAGGGAGAATACTAACATAACAGAGCATCACTCCTGGTACTGCTTTTATAGGCCTTTTCCAATCAGATGCCTTTTCCAGTTTGATGGAGCACTGTTTCTAGATACGGGATCATTGTCATAGCCGTAAGACAAAGAATGGGACAGAGGACATTCTGTCCACCACAAGGAACCTCTCTACAAAATCTTCTGACAAATAAAGACATGCTGCAATCTACAAGGAAACACAAAACTCCTTTGTCAGTTTTGCCGCAACACACCTGCGTCAAAATCTCTGCATCAGAAGCCAGCTCCCCAGCCCTGCTCACTCTTCCTTGTTTCAGATTTTCTCTGAAGCAAATAGTTTTTTTCTGCGCCTGAATCGCAGCTGGTTTTGTTGCGAGAGAACTGAAAATGCACAAATGTTTGGGTTCTATTCTTGCTAGATAGAGAAAGCTGCCAAAAATGGTGTGTGTGTGTGTGTGTGTGTGTGTGTGTGTGTGTGTGTGTGTGTGTGTGTGTGTGTGTGTGTGTGTGTGTGTGTGTGTTTGTGTGTGTTGCTGATCTGATGTGGAGGCTTGGAGGAAAAATGTAGGATTCCTTTTCTGCTGTTCATGTCCTTTCTCAAAGATAGACTGTGTTTACATCTGGAAGTTCTACCCTAGCTGTCACGACTTTGTAGCCATGATTAGACCCCCATGCTTCTTCCTTTTCGTCTATCTAATCATTGTATAAAGCTACCACCGTACCGGGTGGCCATGAATCTCCCACCTTAAAACGTTTTAATACTGTTAACGCCTTGAGCACTGGGGGGGGGGGGTGTTGCTTTTTTTTTTTTTAATGGCAATACTACTTACAAAACATAATAAAACAATTAAATAAAATGCAGAACAATCATGATCAAATAAAATAAAATTGCACATTATGGAGGAATTGTCCTGGGACATGGCAAATGATAAATAAATAAAATACAGTAAATAAAAATGATTCCAGTCCCAGCCAGGAATTGGGATTCTCTGGATGATCCTGGTAGCCAGCCCGTCAACATGCACTGGGTGGGGGGGAATCAACCTACTCCAGAGACCCATAAGCTACTGCCTCTTTCAATTCAGGTGCCCCTGGATTGGCAGAAGAGGAGA
Source organism: Pogona vitticeps (assembly GCF_051106095.1). Taxonomy (NCBI): domain Eukaryota; kingdom Metazoa; phylum Chordata; class Lepidosauria; order Squamata; family Agamidae; genus Pogona; species Pogona vitticeps. Next base: position 25,180,107 of record NC_135789.1, on the reverse strand, counting down.
GAAAAAAGCACATGATGGAAAAGAACTCTGCATATGCTCAGAGTCCTCCTTGGTTTGTATTATTACAATTCCCAGAGAAGACTGCCAGTTTTTTCCAAACGGGTTCCGGGTAAGACCCCGGAGGATGAAAGGAGCAAAGCCCACCCCCCAGCTCAACTCCGAATACGGGAGTTATTCGCTCCCATCTACACATTTCTAAGGGGGCTGATACCGCTTTAACAGCCGAGACTCCGCCCCACGGCATCCTGGGATGTGTAGTTTCGTGAAGGACTTTAAATAAAACCAAACTGCACAGGAGCCCGACCTTCTGCGCCCTCTCCAGATTTCCGAGTTCGGGACGGTCCGTTGTGGACCACAGCGCCCAGAATCCCCAGTCCCGCGTCTGGGGATTCTGGGCGTTGTAGTCCGCCCTCCCGCATACGGCATTCCCCTCAAGTCCAAGTCCCCCGATTTCCATCATTGGGCACCGCACCGCAGCAGCCCAACCGGGTCCGCTGGGGCAGTGGGAACACGCTGATCCGGAGTAAGCCACTCCGGATCCCATCATCCCCTCCCTTTCCCCGGGAGCCCTGGCAGAGGACATCCCAGGGTAGGCAAGGTGTGTGCGTGGGGGGAGGGGGGAGGACAGGGAAGGGCTGCCCCGAAGGGCCGCAGCAATGCGCCGCGGCGGTGCGGCAAAGCTGCCTGACGCAATCCGGATTCCGATTCGGAGCGGAGAGGGAGAAGAGGAGCAGGAGGAGCGGGGAGCACGGCGTCGCGAGGCAAGCGCAAGCGAGGACTGACTTCACCAGGCTTAGCTAGGTAGGGTGGGGGAATCGGGAGCAGTCCCGGCTGTTCCGGAGTCACTCCGGATTCTCTTCGCCCACTCTGGGAAACCCCCTCTCCCTTAGTTTCAGAAGCGGCGCTTACCGTGGCAGGAGGAGGAAGAAGCGGAGGAGAAGCCGCCTGGGCTCCTCCTGGCCCGGGAGAAGTCGCCACCGCCGGGCTGCGCCGCTCCCAGGCGGGCGCCGGATTAGGGCCGCCGACCGAGGCTGCGGGGCGGGCGGGCAGGCGAGGAGCGGGCCATGTGACCGGCGGCGCCGGCAGCCGCTGCAGGCAGGCAGGCAGGCAGGACGGGCGGGGGAGCCGAGACCGGGACGGAGCCGCCACCGCCGCTGCCCTCGCTGGAGAGGCGAGGTGAACTCTGGGCATGTGCAGAGGGCCGGCTCTGAGAGCGCAGGGGATTCTCCCGGCGCTCCCCTTCAACTTCTTAACCTTGCACCGCAGGATGCCTCTGAGCATCCCCAGAGTGTAAGTGGTGGTCTCACTTTTCTTGAAGATTTTTCAAGAGGGGGCCTCTGGGTACGTGCAGAGCGCCGGGCTTCCCCGGCCGCCCCTCAGGGTAATCCGATGGCACCTCCCAACTTCTGCAGCCAGGAGGCCGCTGAGTGAGCGACAAAGAGTTCCTCCGAACATGTGCAGAGTGCCGCGCTCTCTTGGAACCCCGGCTTCCGGCCAAGACACCCATTTCTCAGCATCGCGCCCTGTTGAAATGGGCAAGGACGCCTCTGGGCATGTGCGGAAGGCCGGGCTTTTCTCGGAAGGCAGCCTCTGTCCTCAAAATACTGGCTTCAAAAGTTTGCAGACGAGGAGGCAAGACGGGGGTGGGGGGCGGGGAGGTGGAGGCTGGCCTTCAGGCTGACCTGACAGCTCAGGTTGAGCAAAGGGAGCTGGATTTGCAAACACACCGAGGTGTTCCAGGACCTGAGAAGCCGGGAGTGACAAATACGTAAATAACCTTGGGAGAGGTCTGAGAAATAGGTCCCACAAAGGGAAGGGAGCGCTCGGACCCAGCCGTTTTCATGACGCTCGCCTCGGAAGGACCCCCTCCGTCTGGAAGAAGGGACCAGAGAGGTCCCCCCCCCGAAGTGGGGGAAGGGGAGCAGAGAAGTCTAAATCTGTCCAGCGAATGCTTTCCTCCACCGAGCCTTGGGATTAACAAGGATTAGCTTCTTAGACCTTCCAGGAGACACTGGGCGTTCTTCTGTCTCCAGCAGCAACGTGCCCGGGGGTTTCCCAAAGCAACGCTCACAGCGGAGGGTGGGAATCGGCACCATCACATCCAAGAGGCCACGCTTACCCCCGTGAAATGTTCGCACACGGCTATACCACACTTGGGTGGGAATCCCAGTCCACTTTCGGCACCCATCTGTGTACGCTTTGGGGGGGGGGAAACCCATCATCGTTGGGGTTTATAGTCTTCGTTTCTCGTTCCATCACTGGATCCAGTGTGGGTGGGAGAGGGCGGATCAGGCGCTTCCCAAAAGATCCTGGGAAAGCGGGGGAGAGGTGCCGTCTGCAGCTCTCAAAAGGACAGGCAGCTATAATTGTCCGTCCAGGGCAGATTTATTTCAGGAAGGGACGTCTGACCAGACCCAACGGGGCCTGATCCACTCGGGAGGGTGCAATGCAACTCCTGAGCAAACAAAAGGGAGTCTCCGTTGGGCCCAAAAATGGACTCGCAACTCCCAGGGCAACACCCCAAATTGGGCCTAACCAGGTCAAGTCTGAATGGAGAAGTGGACCGTATGGGATCTAAACCCATCCAGTATATTTTGGATCTTTGTATTCTTCTCTGATCTGTCTAGATCAACCTCCGGGTTGGTCATCGTCATCTTAGAACTGCAGAACAGGAAGGGATCTTACGGATCGTCAAGTCCACACACCCCCGTCAAGGAGGCACAGCGGGGAATTGAACTCCCAACCTCAGGAGTCCTACATGTTGAGTATCTTCCCTCCGGGAAGGACCAACACTTCTGCAAAACAGTGTTCCCCAGCCCCGACCAAGACAGAGAATCCCAGAAGGATCTCACAGTCAACAGCATCACAAGCCATCAAGAGATTGCAGCAGAAACAACAGGGAAACACACACCATAAGCCCAGTTCCTGGTGCAGGTCATCCACCTGAAAGGCTGTAACTGGGTTTGAAGCCAGAATGGAAAACATCTATAATTTTCCCATGTATAAGACGCCCCCCACTGTTCTAATGCAAAAGTACGAAATCTAAGTGGGATTTAGCAAGTGTAAGGGGGAAAGGGATCAAAGCCCTGCAGGATCGCTTTGATCCCTGCTTTCCCTTCCACTTGTTTTTGTTCTCTCCTCGGCTTACTTCCGTGTATAAGACGACCCTCAATTTTTATTCTAAAGATTTTAGACAAAAGTATAGTCTTATACATGGAAAAAAGTATGGTACGTCTACATCATTAACTGACTGTTTATCCATCATCAGCATCCATCTTTCAGTCTATACACTCCCACAACTTCACTGGTCATATAATTTATCTGATTTTTTTTATCAATACATCTATGCAATAATATATCCAAATCAAAGAGGCTGCCCAGCCCCCCAAGGTTACGGTGCTTTTTCCCAGAATGGATCCATCCGTCAGGGTTTATGTTCTTAATACACTACAGTACGTCTTCATTGCTCCACATGGAGCAATGAAGCCTTTGATTCTCCTCCAGATCTCAGAATCCTTTATACTCAGATGTGTGCCCGGCAGGGGCTTCTGGGACACAAAAGGCCAAAGGTGGAAAGCCACTGCTCCCTAGTAATAATTAATTAATCTGTTTCTGAAAATCCAGGGTGGAGTAAGAGACAGAGCAACGGACTCAGGAGTCCTGGGTTCAAATCCCCACTAGAAACCTAGAAATGCAACCCTATGTAACCCTATTAGGGTCACCAAACTCCCGACGCAACTTAAGGAGACATAAAGTAACACATTTACTCTCCCACTTTTCTCCCACATCTCCCAACACGAGTAGCAAGCGCACCCAACCAAAACAGTCGTTACACTATTATAACACAGTTGGACAGATCCTCATATCAAACCGACAGACAAAACTAAAAAGAAATTTCAAAAGCACATCGTTGCTTGAAAATAGGATGACAACCTCTCAGGAGAGGACAAGTATCGCTGCCCTGCCCTCTGCCTGCGTAGGAAACCCGCAGCCAAAACCAAAAACCAGGGCAAGGCCACCCCTTCCCGAGGGAATCCTCATAAAGCTTGCTTTCCTCCCCTTTCCCCATTTGGGTCAACCTCATCTGGGTACGATACAGGATTCCTGAGATCCTTTTTCATGGAGCTGCCCCACACTAGACACAGGCGATGCCTGGTTAAAGCAGAATTGAGTGGCGCTGTTTTCTCCCTTGAGTCGGAGACTGTCTTTCCATTCTGCTACCCAGAACTGTGTTGGCTTTTTTTGCCGCTGCATCACAGTGTTGGCTTAGGCTTAGCTTGGGGGGGGGGTCTACCAAACCTGGGGGCAAAAACACTGCATGCCGAACATACAAAGGAGAGAAAGAAAGCAGACCAGTGTCCACCTCAGCTCCAGCCTGGATGCAGGGATCGACAGTGGTCAAGCCCCACTTTTAATCCCACCCAGAATCAGGCACCTCCAAGCAGCCAACAGCCCCCCCAAAACCTTGCTCAGAGGCCTGCACTTCGGCTGCTTCTCACTGTTCCCCCTGACTCTTTCCTCCTTCCTCCAGAGTCAGCACCCCTACATCACGCCCCTAAAAACCCCCAAATAAGCTACAACAATAACAAAGCCAATTTCTTTAATTGCTAGGACATCTAGCTAAATTGGGGGGTGGGGGACTTTGGTGGATTTTTCGTTACTTCTTTTACAACATCTATGCCTAATGAAAATGAGTTCCTGAGATTAAAAAAAAAGCCCTTGATCAGAGGATGGGTGGGATAGGGGGGTACCAATCCCCATGAGTGCGCAGGGCCCTCAAACATTCAAACACTAGAGAGGGGCACTTTGCATGGAGGGAGATCGGTCTACTTGTTCGCTCCCACTTACCTCGAAATCTGAGGGGGAAACAGGCAGATCGCAAGAGAAGCACCGTCCAGTTCGCAAGAAGAGCCATCATCAGAACATAGAAAGGATCAGAAAAGGTCCAGTTAGCGCAATGCCACTCCAGCAAAACTTGTAAACCCGCGGAGGTCACGCCAATGAGCGCAGGTCAGCAACATGGGGCCACTGACACAGAAGGCAGGCTGGTGCCTAAGAGCAAATTAAAAGCTTCCCACCCCCACCCCCTAATCTTGCTGGGTGGTTAGAAAAGGTTCCGGAGGAGACTGGAGGCCCTGATTTTGTGGGACTGAAGGACCCCCTTTTGGTGGGCAGTTCAAACTTCACAGGAGCTCTCCCTGGTGCTGAATCTGGATCCAGAAATTTAGACATAACAGTTTACATAACAGCACTGATGTTACCTGTCTGTCATGGGTTTGGAGGGAAAGTTCCATCCTATGGGGAGTGGAAGGCGGGACATCAGGAGGAGGGGCTGTACTGTATAAATATGTGATGCCTGTGTGGTGAGGGAGATGCTGAGACAGACTGTGAGACACTGGGTTGGGACGAAGCAGCAGCTGGGGAAGAAGAAGCTGTTGTGGGAGTCTGGGTGTCTGACAGGGTACTACTGTGTGTCAGAGTACCAGCCTGAAAGGTTCAGGGGTCTGTTGGTTAGCCAGAACTGATGGGTTCAGGGTCTGTGCTTTAAGTTAAAGGTTCTAGGTGAACCAAACTGTATGCTTGTGTGTGTGAGAATAAGCCACGTTACTTTATTTTATTCACCTGATTGTTTTATTTACCCTGTTTGTATTTAAAATAAACCTTATTCTTTTGTTGTTTAAAAATCCATCCCTGGTCTGTGTGACTTATTATAGGGAATGGTTGGTGGCAGCTTAGTAACTGTGTGATAGATCCCAGTAGGTCTGGGTTTGTCACATTGATTGGTGTCCAGCGTGTGGGATACGACTGGTCCAGTTGTCCAGCGGTCCAGCAAAGCCTTGGCAGGTGTGCCCAGAGCAAGGGGGGTCTAGTCAGGGACAGTCTGAGGCGCGTAGGTAATCTTCTAGGTGTACCTCACGGGGAGGTGCGCTAGTAGAAGAACGTGCCAACTGGGGAGACTTAGATTAAGGTGCTCTGAGGCAGCCTAGTTTTGGCGGGAAAAGCTGAGGAAAAACTGCGTAGCAACAGCGAGCTAGCTTGCCAGCTGAGAGGCCCAGCAGAGGGGGGTAGGCTCTGACTCGATACTGTTGCAACTTTAGTGCTGAAGAACAGCAGCAATCTCTAGGGAGAGCTGGTTCTGAGGTAAAAGGAAAAAAGTGGTCGTTTTATTTTGAGGCTTGACTTTTTAAAGCAGCCTGTTCTGAGGGGGGGTATGCCCTTGACTCGAAGCCAAGTAGCAGACATGAGTGAGGTGAAAGACCCCCAGATTGACCAAGGTTCTGAGGATGAATTTGGCTCAGTGCAAGGTGACAGCACAGGAGAGCAGGACCCAGAACTCAGAAAAATACTCCTAGCCCAACAGCATGAACTGAGGGTGAGGGAAATGGAGGAAAGATTAGAGAGAGAAAGAAGAGAGGAAAGGGAGAAACAGAGACAATTTGAATTGGCATTGGAGAGAGAGAAAATGGCGTTTGAATTAAGAAAACTGGAACTGATGAACCAGAACAATAATAATAATAGGGATTCTGAGGGAGGCCAATTGTCTAAGGCTGACCTGAAGAAATTCCCTGTGTACCACAAGGGAGATTGTCCTGAGGTGTTCTTTTCCTTAGTGGAAAGAGCGTTTGTGGACTTCTCAGTAAGGGAAACTGAGAAGATGACCATCATGCGGTCTTTAATCAGTGGTAGCCTGGCTGAGGTTTATGCCGAGATGCCTGAGGAATTGATGAAAGATTTTGCAGAGTTTAAAAAACTGGTGTTTGCCAGACATGGGATAAATGCAGAGCAGCTGAGACAAAGATTCAGGTCCCTCACCAAGAAACCAGAACAGACTTTTACCCAAGTGGGGGCCCAATTGGTGAGGCTGCTTGAGAAATGGCTATCGCAGGAGGGAATAGAGACCTATGAGCAGCTTAAAGACTTGATAGCCCTGGAACAGTTCTATTCAGTCCTGCAGGGGGAATTGAAATTCCAGGTGAGGGAAAGGAAACCGAAATCTGTGGCAGCAGCCGCAGAAATCGCGGATTTTATCTCCCAAATAAGAAAGCCCTTGGGTGAGGGGAAATCTGTAGGTAAACCCAAAGAAACCTACAGCAAGTACTCTCAGGGACCAGGGAAAAGCCAGCAAGGGGGAGGGGCCCATGGTGAAGGGAAGCCCTCAGGCATGAAACCAAGCCCTCAGAATTTGGAGGGAAAACCGAAACAAGAGGAGAGAGAATCCAAATACACTAGAAAATGTTATTTCTGTCAGGGAAAGGGTCATCTAATCTCAGAGTGTGAAAAATTAAAGCAGCTAAAAGGAATGGTGCCTCAGAATTCTAGTGGGACCAAGCCAAAAGCTGTGTTCTGTGTCCAGAAAGAGCAAGGCTCAGTGTCACAGAGGGAGCCTGTTGCCATGGCTACTCAGTCTGGGACAGCTGCCTCTGCTGATCAGGCTGAGGAAAATGGTCCTCTTCTGGAGGTAAAGCGCTGCTTGCTGATAAAAACAGATTCTCAGTTGTTTGAGACAGCAGGGGTGGACGTAGGAATACTTGACCGTCAGTATAGGGGGCTGCGGGACACTTGTTCCCAAGTAACCCTATGCCATCCAGATATCATCCCTAGGGAGTTTATAATCCCAAATGAGAGCATGAAGGTGGCAGGGATTGAGGGGCAGATAATCTCTCTGCCAGTAGCAGAGGTACCTGTCAACTTTCAAGGCTGGAGGGGAGATTGGCGGATAGCGATTTCATCGACTCTGCCAGCAGCCGTGCTCGTGGGAAATGACCTGGCTGAACATGTGAAACGGGTGCTAGTGATTACACGCTCACAAGCCACCACAGGGACAGTTCAGGGGGGTAATGCTGAGCCAGAGACGGAAGCAGGTGGGGGAAGTTCAGAAGCTGTGGTGGAAACCTTAACCACAGACAGCAGATTTGGACAGGAGCAAAAGGCAGACGCCACTCTCCAAAAGTGTTTTGAACAGGTGACTGACGCCCAGCTAACACCTGAAACCCCAGTGAGATTTCTGGAGAAGAAGGGGATTTTAGATAGAGAAACCCTGAGGAATATCTCAAAAGGGGGAGATGGGATCAGAAGTCAGCTGGTGGTACCTGAAAAGTATCGCCCCATGATTTTAAAAAGGGGTCACTCTGACATGTTTGCTGCACACTTAGGGGTGAAAGGGCCCCTTGATTTGATCAAACAAATTTGGGAGCAGGTCACCCAGGATGACCCACAAGATGTTGTGACATACATAGACACCTTGATGAATGACCTAAAGCGAAATCTAGAGCTGGCAGCAGAAAACCTGCAAGCGCAGAAGGTCAAACAGAAAACATGGTATGACCGCAAAGCTAGAGAGAGGCACTTTGACCCAGGGGAGGAAGTGCTCTGGCTTAGGCCCTGCAGAGAGAATAAACTGCAGCTCAAATGGGCAGGACCATATAGGGTCATTTCCAAGATGTCAGACCTGAACTACCTAATAGAGCAGGAGGAGAACCAAGCAAGGAGGGTGGTTCATGTGAATGCCCTAAAACCCTACTACAGAGGGGAACAGAGGGTTTTATTCGCGATAAAAGCAGCTGAGAGTGAGGAAGCTGAATTACCCTTCTGGGAGGGTAGAGGGGAAGTAAAATACAACCCAGAGGAGGTAAAGATCAGTCCTGCACTCACCCAAGACCAGCAGCAAGAACTAAAAACGCTGCTTAGGAAATATCAACAGGTGTTTTCCAACAAGCCGGGGATAGTGAAGGGAGTGATGCATCGGATCCACACAGGGGATGCACCCCCGCAGGCAGTATCCCCATACCGAGTAACGGGACCCTATAGGGACAAGGTGCGGAAGGAGTTGGACGAGATGCTGAGGGAGAATATAATCGTCCCCTCTTCTAGTCCTTGGTCCTCTCCGATAGTCCTTGTGGACAAGCCTGATGGGAGCATTAGGTTTTGTGTCGATTACAGGAAATTAAACCGTGTAACCACTCCTGATGCCTACCCAATGCCCAGGCTAGACAACCTGATTGAAACCATAGGGGGTTGTCGGTTCATCTCATCATTGGACCTGGTAAAGGGATATTGGCAATTAAGAATTGATCCCAGGGATCAAGAAAAGACTGCCTTTTGCAGCCCTTTTGGTCTCTATGAGTTTCGAGTCCTGAGCTTTGGTCTCAGAAATGCACCAGCCACATTCCAAAGGCTGATGGACCAGACCTTGGCAGGGCTCAGTGACTTTACAGTGGCCTACATTGACGACATAGGGATCTTCAGTAATACCTGGGAAGATCACCTGATACACCTGGAGTTAGTGCTGCAGAGGTTAAGTGCAGCAGGGCTAACGGTAAAGGCCAGCAAGTGTCAGCTGGGTAGCCCAGAAATAAAATACTTGGGTCACATGGTAGGGGGAGGAATGATAAAACCCCTGGAGGCCAAAATAGAAGCTGTGCGTGATTGGCCTAGACCCAACACCAAGAAAAAGGTCAAAACATTTCTTGGGTTGGTGGGCTACTACAGAAAGTTCATCCCGAGGTTTAGCGAGATTGCGGCTCCGCTGACCGATCTGACGAGGAAGAAGGCTGATGACCGCATCCCGTGGACCGGCGACTGTGAGGCGGCGTTCCAGAGGTTGAAGGAGGCGTTAATCAACTATCCTGTCCTGCGTGCTCCAGACTTCGACCGGGAGTTTATCATCTACACCGACGCGTCTAACAGCGGGGTAGGAGCAGTTCTGTGCCAAGAGGATGAGAATGGTGACCAGCATCCAGTGTCCTACCTGAGTAGGAAACTCCAAAAAGGTGAGAGACATTTGGCAACCGTGGAGAAGGAGTGTTTGGCCATAGTCTACGCGATCCAGAAGGCCAAGCCTTACATCTGGGGAAGACATTTTATTCTGTGTACTGACCATTCACCATTGCAATGGTTAAAGACGATGAAAACCCACAATAGCAAACTTATGAGGTGGGCTTTGAACTTACAGGACTATGACTTTGAAGTGAAGGTGGTCAGAGGGTCAGTGAACTGTGTTGCTGACGCCTTATCAAGAAGACCTGAAGACTGAAGACGGCGAAAGAACATGGACTATATGTATATAATGAAGACAAAAAGTTAAAATGTACCTGGTTTTAAATTGGTTTGTATTAATAAAGGTAAAATTGATGTAATGCATATGGTAAATGTTTGAAATGCCTATTTGCTATGTTTAACTTGGAGTGTAAGTATATGTAAGTATTATATGGTATGTATAAATGTTGTTGTGTATTTTATGCAGGTTGTTTTTTTGGTGAAAAGCACCTTAGCTTTCCCCCTACAAAACAACTTTTAAAGAGGGGAGGTGTTACATAACAGCACTGATGTTACCTGTCTGTCATGGGTTTGGAGGGAAAGTTCCATCCTATGGGGAGTGGAAGGCGGGACATCAGGAGGAGGGGCTGTACTGTATAAATATGTGATGCCTGTGTGGTGAGGGAGATGCTGAGACAGACTGTGAGACACTGGGTTGGGACGAAGCAGCAGCTGGGGAAGAAGAAGCTGTTGTGGGAGTCTGGGTGTCTGACAGGGTACTACTGTGTGTCAGAGTACCAGCCTGAAAGGTTCAGGGGTCTGTTGGTTAGCCAGAACTGATGGGTTCAGGGTCTGTGCTTTAAGTTAAAGGTTCTAGGTGAACCAAACTGTATGCTTGTGTGTGTGAGAATAAGCCACGTTACTTTATTTTATTCACCTGATTGTTTTATTTACCCTGTTTGTATGTAAAATAAACCTTATTCTTTTGTTGTTTAAAAATCCATCCCTGGTCTGTGTGACTTATTATAGGGAATGGTTGGTGGCAGCTTAGTAACTGTGTGATAGATCCCAGTAGGTCTGGGTTTGTCACACTTCTGTTAAAGTTCAGAATATAAAAGCCTGCACAGATCCGGCGCCCCTGCAGAAGATGGGTTACCGGCTCCCACTGGCGTCAACTCCCAGGTAAATGTGGCCAGAATTGCACCCAAGCACATCGGTAATCTAAATAAACTCCTTCCGAATGGAAGAACAAGTAACTCTACCACACCTGTCTTTTCAAAAGCCACAAACAGTATGTGTTGTTTTATTTTATTGCAGTGGTTCCCGACCTTGGGTCTCCAGATGTTCTTAGACTACAACTCCCAGAAGCCTTCGCCCTGAGCTGGGCTGGCCAGGATTTCTGGGAATTGTTGTCCCACGAACATCTGGGGACCCAAGGTTGGGAACCACAACACCCAACCGCAGCAACAGCTGAGTTCCAGCCCCTTTGGGTCAAAAAGGCAAAGCTAGTAGAAATACTTTTTAGAAAAAGCTGTGGGCCAAGGAGAATATATATATATATATATATATATATATATATATATATATATAAAGTCAGTTGGGTTGTAATGAAAAAGCATCCTCGACATATCTCTCTCTCACACACACACATACACACACCCCACAGACAGAAGGAAAACAGAAAGCTTTCTCATTGACTTTCTTTTCCCTTCAGTCACCCCATAAGTTAGAAAGATGTTTCAAACACCCACCTTTCAAACACCAAAATATATTAGGGTTTATGTCATCGGAAACATCTGGAATGCAGAAAGAGGAGAGAGAGAGAGAGATGAGTGCATCGTCCATGTTTTAAATATGTATCTCCATAAGTTACAAAAGAGGAAGGGTGTTACGTGTCCCATCTGCCTGAACAGGAGAGCCGGCTCTGCATAGTGGCCCACCCCCTAGTTTCATGGAACCCCCTAGATTCTGTGTGATCTTTAGTGGATAAATACAGGAGTGACTAAATATAATCAATAAACGGTGCCCTTGGTAATCCCATATTTCTGGGGGGGGGGTCACTTGGTAATCCCATATTTTGGGGGGTGGGGTGGGGGAGGTGTCCGTGAGACCAGGGTGGGCAAACACCGACCGAAACCCAACCACTCTTCCCGGTCAGCCTGAGAAGACAGGATGCTGTGAACCCTGCAGGAGGGAGATGATGGGCTGGGGAACCCGTTGGCATTGGCTTGTCTTTTGATAAGTTCACCCTCTACCCCCCAGGCCCCACGGGCATCCCCCGACCCATGGGACTCCAGCTCTCCTGATGTCATTGGACCAGGTTGGCCATGATCCCCAGCACTAGTTTTATTGGCAGGGGATGATGAGATCGTAGGGGCCGACGGGAACGCCCCAATTACCACCCTTGCAGGGAGGGGGAAAAGCCCATGTAAGAATTTGAAATTGTCAGCCATTTTAATTGAAGGGGAAAAATGGAAAAAGCTGTAATCCCATCATTCCCACACAGTTTTGCATCTTTTATCAGCTCCAAATTTCCTGCCAAATTTACTGTTGGGTAATGCCTTCAAATATATGAACTAGAACAAGGCCTGTGTTTGCTTTTTGTTTGCTTGCTTTTTTCAGGGTGGGTTTTTCACTCTGAAAAGATAATTAATTAATTGACCAATTAATTGATTGATTGATTAATTAGCCAGTTAATTGATTAATCAACTGATTGATTGATTAATTTAAAATGTTTGCTTTTTTCAGGGTGGGTTTCTATCCCACCCATCTAGACCAAAGGTATACTGTTCAATTTAATTTAAATCACAATTTAAATCAGAGTTTAAATTAAAAAATTGGATGCTTTTGATTGGATGCCTAGAGTGGTCGTAATTGACTAGATAGGCGGGATATAAATTCAGTAAATAATAAATAAAATAAAATAAAATAAATTTAAATTAAACAAAATCAATTTTAGTTTTAAATCATGAGTTAAGTCACTTTGATTTTTATAAAACCAGTGATCTGTATCCATCCTGGTTTGTCTGTTTGTTGTGGGGAAGGGAGAGAGCTATCTGTATTCCACTGCATCACCTTTCACAGTGACCAAAATTACTTAGTTATTTATTATCTGGTTTATATGCTCCCATTCGGGGCACAAAACTGTTTTTTTTTCGCACACATGACTTTCACAAAACACGGGAAGGTTTCACACAACAGAATAACAAAGCAATTTTAATAAATGGTCACGCTGGAACTCTCTGACCTGCTAGAAGCAACAAAGAAAAAACTATAGCAATTAATATATTTTTTTAAAAGAAGAGTGGGTTCCTTTAAAAAAAAACTGTTAAGGCATCTCTTTCCGGGACCTTAGTGGCTAAGAGTAAAATTCAAGCAGTCTTACATGGCTGCAGACAGAGGGTCACAAAACTTTACGGCTATCTCTACTAGAAAGAAATCTAGAAGACCCCTCGCCTATCTCTGCCTAGGGCTGCTGGCCTGTCCCTAAATGGAAATCTGAGATTACGAGCCATTTGAGTAACCTTGCAGTCCAAAGGGCCCTGGGGGTGTTTAGATCGGACAAGAGTTGCTTGAGAGAGGAGGGAAGAGCCAGCAAAAAAATATCGGAGGGGCCGCCGCATGGAAGACGGAGCAAGCTCGGTTTCTCCCGTCCTAGAGATCAGGGCCCCGAACCTGTAAGTGCAGGACCTCGGGGAGACCTTCCCGGTGGTAGGAGGCACCTGGCGGTGGAGAGGAGACCCTCCGGAAGCGGTGGAGTCTCCTTCATCAGGGGACGCCCCAGATGTCAGCAAGGGAGCCGGACTAGCTGGCCACTGGGGATGCCTTCCGGGTCCATGATTCTATGACTCTGGACATTTCATGACCATCATCTTAGAACGGCAGAGCTGGAAAGGATAGATCATCCAACCCCGCCCCTGGTAGGGAGGCCCAGGGAGGAAAAGAAATCTCAGCCTTCGGCTCTGCAGCCAGAGACCTAAACTACTGAGCTACCCAAATAGCGAGCTATCTGCTCATCGATCTAGCCATCTAGGCTAGCCGGCTAGAGAGACTGACGGACAATCACAATCATTGTAGAACGGCAGAGCTGGAAGGGACCTTCTGGATCACTCAGTCCAGCTCCTGCCAAGGAGGCCCTGGGAGGGGGGGGGAAATCGAACCCCCAACCTCTGGCTCCACCGCCAGATGCCTGAACCACTGAGCTATCATTGATATAACCTTAGAACCGCAGGGCAGGAAGGGAGCCCGTGGATCACGGAGTCAGGAAGACCCGCATTTCAAAACTGGAGGGGTTGTTTTCTCCTGGAATTATTACTGTGTAATTACTCTGTGTAAACAGGACTCCTTCGGTGCTGGATTGGGACCCAGCCAGTGGCACCTACCCAAAAAGAAAGCGGTAAACCTGTCTGCCAGCATCTCTTCCGGACACCCTGGCAGGGCAGCCAGGTCTTGGCTTGAGGGCGAAATGGCACCAGTGGGGGAACCAAAAGTTCCCTCCGGAGCAGCTGGTGTGGCATCCGCACTGCCCGGGTCAGCCGGGTTCACGGGCTTCTCAGTCCAGTCCGGAGCAGGAAGAATGGCCCGCTCCTCTGGCCGGTCGGGAGCTGGCAGACTCCTGCCCCTCTCTGCCCGTTCTGGAGGTGGAGGACTGGCCGGCTTCTCCATTTGAAGGGTCTTGGCCCTTCCCATGTGGCCTGGAGTCAACGGGGAGGGCTGTCCCTGGAGCAAATACCACCAGGAACACTCCGGCCCAAATTTTGGCAAGGCGCGGCGAGGTAAGTCTCCAGGCCAAGCCGCCGTGCTCTCCCGATGCTGCAAGGCCCGCTGACGCTCCTCTCCACTGGGCATTGCCTCGGCGCCTTGGCAAGGCTCGGTTGTGGTCAAAGCCTCCACGGCCGGGGCCCACAGTGAGTTTGTCTCTTGAAAGAGGGATCCTCTTGGGGAAGAGTCTCGTCTCTCTTCTGTCTGGGTGTAGAAAGAGGCCCGCTGAGGAACGCTTGTCCCGGGAGAGAGAGACCCCTTCCGGGCGGCGGCCGCTGCTTCCATCTGCAGGTGAAGGGGGCAGCGGTACTCGGATTCGGTCTCCGGATGAGCAGCAGCTGGCCTGTAGACCATTTGGTTCCCTTCATGGCTGGTCCGGAGGGAGCTCCTTCTCCGCTCTCCCTCCGGAGGGAGGGCACTCTGGAGAGGCAGGACGGGGCCCAGGGAGACGGGCCGTTTGCTAGATGCCTCCCTCCCTCGATGGAGAGCGCAGAGGTACTCCGATTCGCTGTCCGGGTGCAAAACAGGCTTGCAGCTCCCTTTCAACTCCAGTTGAGGAACCGAGCCAAGGCCTGCCGGCGAGGGAACCGACCGGGCCCGAGTCTCTGGGGTCGCCCTCCACACCTCGACCTTCAAAGATGGGCCCGGGGGGAAGAAGGGAGCCAGTTCTGTTTGGCTCCAAGCGTCCTTCAGGCTGGGCACTTGTCTCTGGATGACTTTCCCCTCTGTTTGAGTCCAAGCGTCCTTCGGGTTGGGCACATGTCTCAGGACCGGCTTCTTCACTAGGGGCTGAGACGGGTCACACTGTCCGGCTCCAGTCGCTCGCTGAAAAGGACAGTGTCCGGGTGCTTGGAGGGAATCCCTCCTTAGAGGAGACCCCTGTGCCCATTCCTCCTTGAGGCCGGAGCTGGCTCTGGCCAAATATTTCATTGCCGGCTTTAATGAATTGTTCCGAGTCAGGCTGCTGGGGGTGTAGTGGCCGTCCCTCTCTGACAAAGGGCAGGCTTGCTGGCACATCTCCTCTAGTTGTGCGTTCAGCGCTTGCTGCATCGCCAGGAGCATCCGGCCAGCGGCCATGCTCAACTGCTCCGATTCGAGGTAACACCTCCCGCACCGGTGGTCCAAGCTTTGTGGTGACACGCTCTGGGCCACCGGCTTCCCTTGCTGTAGCGCCAAGTTGCTTTCCCCTTGCAGGGAGACGTCTTGCCCGTGTTGGCCCCCCGGCCTTGCACAAAGGCCCTGGGACAGCTGGCTCCCTCGACGGGGGGAGGCACTTGGGGGGGAATCCAGCCCTTTGGGGAGTGAAGAGCGCCGGACGTCCTCCCTCTCTTGGGGGGGAGATGCGTGGCGTGAAACGTTGTCCAGCTGCCGGCCGGAGGAAGACGCCTGAGAGAGCTCGCTTCCTCTTCGTGACGAGGGGCCAGGTGGAGAGGGATTGGGCCCCCTCGGCATCCCTTGCATCAGGTCACAACTTCCTCTCTGGGGGCCCCCACTTCTGGGAAAGGGCTCGCTCCCTCTCCCTGGGGAGGCCCCTGGCGATGTTTTCCGTGGAGGCTCGCTCAGACTCCCCCTCTGGGAAGCCTGGGACACCTCGCTTCCTCTCCGGGGTGAGGGGCTCCGGTCAGTGGCTCTTGGAGGCCAAGCCCCCTGAGCAGCCTCACTTACTCTATGGGGCAAGGCAGCTCTTTGGAAAGTCTCAGGGGCGGCCGAGGGGCCAATCCTGCCTCGGGCCGGGAGGCTGGAGTACGATTCCCGGGGAGGCGAACGATTCCTCGGCGAACTTGGAGATGGCTCTTTGGCCGGAAGCATGGTGGCCCCAACCTGCTAGCCACCCGACGAGCCTCTCTGCTTCGAAGTCTTCCACTATGCAGAGCGCTTGTCTTTGCTTTGATTTCTTCTCCTGCTGGATCGTTCTTCGAGGCGCTGGCGGTTCCCACAGCAGTTGCAAGAAATGCCCGCTGGCCTCCCAAACTTGCCTTGAGAATCACAAAGCTCTGATGTCATCCTCAGACATTGTGAGGTCATCCTCAGCCACCACCATCCCCCCCATCCCCCCCCCCCGGGAGCCAAGAGCCACATGCCCAGGAGGCAAAGATCCTGGCCACCTTTCCTTGGTGCAGAAGCACTCTCAAATAAAGTTCATGGAGCAATTTCAGAGCCCAAGTTCTCTCTTGAACTGTGGCTTAAAGGTCCAGGGCTTCGCACAGCAAATGCTAAGGGGCAGGTCTTCGCCCTTCTAGCAGCAAATGTTGGCACCCTCCAAATTTCGCCACCCTCGGGCAACCCCCTAGCCACGAAACCTGACATTACAGCCTTAAATGACACCTCATTTATTTATTTATTTGTGCATTTATTTATTGCACACACAAAAACCTTGCATGCCAGCCAATTTTGCTGTTCTGGAAGACAGGATCCACACGACACTCTTGATCATGTGTGAGGGGAACGAGGGCCTAACCAGATTGGTAGGGGTGGACTAGATGCCCCTGGGGTTCTATTCCAGCTCAACACACCTACTGTTTGTTTGCTGCAGAGACCCTGGAGGGGGGCTGAACTAAATGACCCTCAGTGGTTATTCCATGCTGCCGAGTTGCATCTGATTTATGGCAACCCTCCGGAACGGTTCTGCCTTTAGCAGGCCTGCTCAGGTCCTGCAAACTCATCTGTGGCTTCCTTTACAGCGTCAATCCATCTCACATCCAGTTTTCCTCTTTTCCTGCTGCTTAGAACTTTCCCAGCCATTGGGTCTTTTCCATGGAATCTTGTCCTTGTGTGATTCTTTGTTCTACCATTTAAAAAAAAGAGATAATTTCACCTCTCCAATGCTAAGGAACACTAAAGAGAAAACTAGACTTTATAGGTAACCCATCATTAGAAGAGAGTTCTCTTGAGAAGGAAAAGACTGCCTCTTTTTTTCTAACTGCAGTCTGTTTCCATTCTGCAAATTAGCTTGATCTTGGTTGGTAATTAATTGTGAAGAGATGCGTGTCTGGTTTCTCCAGCCAGGTTCCTCTGAAAGATTTGCATGCCTGGAAGGAAAACCTTGGCAGATCAGGAAATAGGACCTTGTCTTAACAGGAGATCTGTCCTGGAATTTATACAAAGCTGTTCCTAATTACCGACAGATAGGAAATCTGCTTGATTGTTGCTGGGGTTTTTTTAATTTTAAATTTTAAAATTCCGCACCTACCAAAAGCTGAAACTGGTGGTGCGGTTGCCTCTCTGTAGATCCAGGGCTGCCGGGAAGGTCTATGAAAGAATAAAAAATAAAAAACACAGCAGCATGCAACCCTTTTGAAGCTGGGCCAACACTTCTGGGGCCCCTAAAATAAGGCACTCGATGGAGGCACAGGACCACAAAGGAGCTGGAAACTGCAGACTTTTCCCATTTACAAAAAATAAAATAAAATAAAATAAAAATAAAAATCTGAAAAGAAGAAACTCATTAGCAGGAAAAGACTTTCAGAGAGACGGGTCTTGTCCACATGTTGTCCTCCCACCCAATCCACCCAGAGCCTGGAAATCTTTCCTTTCTCAATGGAAAGGCCGGGGCTCTCCATGTGATTCAGAAATCGAAAACTAAGGTGTGTGCGCGCGTTGTTGTTGTTTTGTGTGTGTATACACAAACACAAACACACACACACACACACCTCTACTAGTACTGCTCAAACGTTATTTCCAGGCTCTTCCTCCTTTCCCCCACCTGTCTGGAAGGCGCCTCCGGCAGGGGAGGGCCGAGTCAGGGGTGGGCACTCTGCACATGTTCAGAAGCTCTTGCTCCACTTGAAGGCTGCTGCCCAGGCAGAAGCGACAGCCGCCGCTTCTCCCGCTCCGGGCGAGGGAGGAGCGGCTTGCAGAGTGGGCGTGGCGGTCCCAGAGGGGGCGTGGCGGACCCGCCCTCTCCCCGGGAGCCCCGCCCCGCTCCGCTCTCCCGCCTCCAACGCACGGAGGACGGCAACCGCCGCCGCGCCGCCGCCGCCGCAGCGGGCCCTTTAAGAACGTCGGGGCGGGAGCGCCCTCTGGCGGTGCGCGGCGGCGCTGCAGGTGCAGGTGCCGGATCGCGCTGGTCCAGGTGCGGCCGCCGCCGCCGCCGCCGCTCCATCCTTCTGTCCGTCCGTCGGTCCGTCCATCCCGTCCACCCATCCTTCTGTCTGTCCGCCCGCCCGCCCGCCGCTCCGGTGGCCCTCCCGGCCCACGCCACCATGGAGCGCGATCGGGGCCCGCGGGGCTCGTCGGCGGTGGACCTGGGCTTCGGGGCGCTCAGCACCGCGCAGCTCCGCGCCCTGATGCGGGACGAGACGTGGCTGGAGCGCATCGTCAAGCTGAGCAGGAAGGTAAGCCGGATCCTCCCTCCCTCCCGCCCTCGGGCTCCCCCTCCAGGATCGGGCCCCCGCGGAGGAAGGATCGGGCTCTCGCAAGGGCTTGGGGGGTGGGCAGGAGGAACAAGAGGGTCGCATCCTGCTGCCTTCCGGCAGGGTCCCCTCCCCGGGGCATGCCAAGGCTCGGCTCGCCCGCCTTGCCCGCCATGCCCCCCCTTCGCCCTCTAAAATCCAGAGCCTCCCAAGGGGCAGCGGTGCCTTTGGGGGGGCTCTCTGCCCCTCGGATGGCCCCCCAAGGGTCCTCATCCCCTCCCCTCTCCGCAGCTTGGGTGCCCACTCGGGGGGTTGGGGAGGGAGACAGCCCATCCAGGCCGCGACTGGGGACCCTCCTGGGGGGGCAGCCTTTCCAAAGAGGATCGTGACCCTAAACGGGGCACCCCCAAAAAGCCCCCCCCCGTGTGCTTTGCCCAGTCTGCCCTTGCCAGGACTTTGTGGGGGGCTGTCCCTCCCACCCAGGCACCTGCCTCTAACAGCTGCTCAAAGACCCCCTCCCCCCCAAAGAGGAGCCCAGCCCCCCCCAAGAACAGCCCTTTCAGGGAGGGGGGTTCCTTCTTTGTCACTGGAGGGGGGTGCAGGCGCATGACAATCTGCTGGGGACACCACCCTCCATCTGGGGGTGGGGGGGGCTGGAAGGACAGCCATCCACCTTGGCTTTGGGGGGGGGGGAGATGGATTCGGACTCTGTGTGTGTGTGTGTGTGTGTGTGTGTGTGTGTGTGTGTGTGTGTGTGTGTGTGTGTGTGTGTGTGTGTGTGTGTGTGTGTGTGTGTGTGTAATGCTGGGGAGGCCTCCTCCAGGCTTTTGTCTGGTGGCCAGGGGCCCCATCCTGGCTCGGGCCCTCCCCTTCCCCTCTTTTTGGGCAACTGGAGAGTTCGGCTGGGCCCCCTCCTCCCATGGTGCCGCCCCCCCCAAAAACCCCGCCAGCCTCTGTTGTTTTTCTGCAGCCCCGATTTCAGGAAGTGGGAGGGGTGGGGGTGAGGGGGGGGCAGAGAGAGGCTTCTGTCTAGCCAGGCGGGCGAGATGTATTGTGTTTTGGTGAAGGATTTTCGGGGTGGTGGTGGAGGGGGGAGCGAAGAAGGTGGTGGTGGTGGGGAAATACAGTGGCTGCTAATAGGCTCCATGCATCTTGATCACCACTGGCGGTGCCTTTTCCCTTTCGTGACAGCCATAGAAACAAAGCCGCCTCGACACCCCCCCTCCTTTCCCTTTACATCCAGTGAGCTCCCTGCTTCCGAGGAGTCCCCGCCCCTTTTCCTTGGGCCCCCCAAACCTTCCCTGGCCCATTCAGATCAGCTCCCTCGCCTCGTCACGCACCCCCTTGGTCATCCCCCCCTCTCTCCCAAGAAAAGACATGGTCGGGGGGGGGGCTGCCCGTCTCCAAAAGGCACCTTCCGGGCCTCCTTTACAACAAGGGAGCAAGCGACCGCCTAGCTTTCCTCCCCTTTTGCTCCGGGTTAACTGCGCCAGAACAACAGCCACCCCCCCTCTGCTTCTGCCCCCTCTCAGTGCCGGGGGCTGTTCTTGCAAGGGAGGGAAGGGGGTCAAGATTGGGGTGTGTGTGCCTAGATTTGAGGTCCCCCAGAGGTGGCCAGACTTGAGGGCGAAGGCTTCCCATCTTGGCTCCCTCACCTCAGATGAGAGAAAGAGGGCCGGGCACTTGGAGGGTCGACCCATCCCCGGGCGCGACCCGAACTCGGGCTTAAAGGGGCGTCACATTTTCATCAGTTGTTAATATCAACGAACCTCGCATGAAAGGCTGGTTTCTTTCTCGGTGGGGAACGAATCAGGCACATGCCCATTTGAAACCAGAGGCCAGAAGCCCGGGACCATCTCCTTCTGAGGCTTAGTAAGGGCAGCAGGCCAGGCAGAGTCTCAGGAGCTGAAATCTCCAGAGTCTCCTGCCCGCTGCGACCTGCCACAGTCAAGCCCATTCAGCTCCTACATAGGGAACGGTGGTGGGGAAAGCGACCGTGGCAGATGGTCTGTGTGGTGGCTTTGTAGGTTGTCTGAGTAGTGAGAATTAGGGTTAGGGGATCGTCTCTTCTTCTGTTTCCCAGATGCAGTAACCTCCCAGATCCCCCCCCCCCCAATAACTATTAAAGGGAAGATCCAACATTTTTCTCCTTCTATTTTTTGAGTGGCAACCTTGTCGAGGAACCCAGACCTTCTGCTCCTTGTAGGTCAGCCCCACACATTAAAAGGGGGGGGGAATTGAGCCACGACATATATCCTCACATATATGACACAGCCCCAAAGACTGCACTGTGGACCACAATAGGAAAATCTAACCCACCCCTCTCCGATTTTTTTTAATCATTAGAAGTGAGCACAGCTTGGTATGTATATCACAGAGGGAGATGGTCTATGCTTAGCTGGCTTGCTTTGAGCTTCTGAGCCGTTCAGAGACGTGGTTGGTAGTACGACGCTCTTGTAAGGCGGGCTAGCCTTTTGAGCCTCATGTTGCAAGCGGAGGTGCTGTCCATGTGGGGTGGGATTTGAATCCAAGACCTCTCGAATCCCAGTTCTCATTCTGGGGTCAGTACTGGCATGACAGAATTAGAGGTAGCTTGGAGGAGACTCTTGTCATGACTTGGTCTTGAACTCGTGATTTTTGTCCTGTATTTTGAATCATGAAGTGATGGGTGGACCCTTTCTTTTGAAGAAGAAAAAATGGGTGCCCAAGTGAGGAAGCAAACAGATGGACCTCCAGATATTGCTGGATTCTGGTCCCCGAGAGCCCCAGTTAGCCTAGCCGTTGGTGTGGATGATGGGAATGGTGGTTCATCTTCAACACAGGAAGGCCACAGATCTATCTATCCCCTTTGAGGCTCACCAATCTCTTTCTTTGCTGAAATATGTCCTTGTTTTTTTCTGGAGGGTTTGGGTCCCATAAGGACACGGACATCATGGAGGAAGTTAGGTTGTGTTGTGTTGTTGTTCACTATGGTGCGGCTTTCCAGACCATCAGATCTCGTTTGTGCCAAGGGGGCTGAGCTGTTGTGTTCGCAAAAACCTGTCGGCCAGTTGTGTAGTTAAAAACCGCCACGATGACAACAACAACACAGCATCGCCAAGGTAGCTGTTCCACAAAACAGAGGGGTGCAGATCAGCACCCTGAGAAATTTACACCCGTGCTGACAACAGGAAGGGCAGAAAAGGGGTCTGAGGGCAAAGAGGTCACTCGAGGGAGTGAGTCAAGCTGCACCCAGAGACACCCACAGACAATCACAAATAGAAACAGTTCTTTTGCAAAGCCAGTGGCTCTTGATAGCTCCACCAAGACCAAGCCTTCTGCAAATACTTGGCATTCTCATAGGGACAGCTCACGGTCCTTCTGCCATTCTGGAGAAATCTCAGAGCGCGTGCGAGTGAGCAAGGAAGCCAGGGTGAGGTGTGGAGGTTTGGGGTGGGGGACCGGGAGCCCCTGAAGCCGTGCCCCCATTGTCTGTCTCTGCAGTTCCAGAACCTGCAGCTGGAGCGGGAGATGCGCCTGGCTTCCAACTACACCCTGGCCAAGCAGAACCTGGCCTTGCAGCCGCGGCTGGAGAACGGCAAAGCCTCGCTGGCCATCAAGTACCAGGAGCTGCGGGAACTGCGCGAGACTTGCCGGGACAAGCAGCAGCGCCTGGGTGAGCAGGGATCTGGCGGCGGAACCCCCACCCCCACCCCCACCCCGGCCCACCCATTGGGAAGGGGAGCCCTTTGTTCTTCGGTTCTTCCGCTTATCCCTCCACCTGGCCTTCGGGGAGCACAAGGGGACGGCTGGGGTCTCAAGCATCATCCTCACAACCACCCGGTGAGGCAGGGAGTCTGGGATAGCAAGAGTCTGTGACATTTATTTGAATCATCCTGAAACAGAGCTCAAGCCATGAATGTCTGGCAGAGTAACAACAAACCAGGTTTGGCTTATTTATAAAACCTTCCTCCTATTTCAAACGCCCCCAGCTCCAAAGTCCTTTTGCTAACTGAGATGGAGGTTTTCTGTGCTGTGTTTGTCTTCTGCCTTAGCCGCAAAGGGACCTGATGGGACTCCCTTTCTCCATGCTTTATGGACACAACAGTCCTGCAAGGTGGGCCAGGCTGAGATAGACAGGCGGGAGAATGAACCGGATGGGCCGTATCCCAGCCCACCCACCCCACGGCCCTGATGCCCCACAGCCCCGCAGCTGTTCCTTTCTTCTTTTGCCTTCCGCCTGCCCGGGAAGAATGACATGATGCTTCCCAGCGGGTTGCCTGGAGCCCCCCAAGGAACCCCTGCACTTGCTTTTATCACTGTGTTGTCTTTTTGACTCACCGGGGAAAGGGTGTCTGATGATGCTGAGGGTGTCGTCTGCCCTGCAGGGGCCTGCATGGCCAAGTGGACCCCCGAGAACGCCCTCAGCAGGCTGCAGGCGGAGCTGGACAGCGTGGAGTCCAAAGTGGAGGTGAGCTGCTCGCCCGGGGTTGGCGGGGGGTGGTGGTGGCCTGCACCGCAGGGTCGGCTTTCTGCCGGGCAAGGCTCATGGGCCCGTTGTAGAACAAGGACCAGTCCAGGGAACAAGTGCCATGTGTGTACACACACACACACACACACACACACACACACACACACACACACACACACACACACACACACACACACACACACACACACACACACACACACACACACACACACACACACACACACACACACACACCCCAAAGATGGGAGGATGCTGAAAAGTATTAACCATTTGAAAAATACTCAGTCCTCGCGTCCCAGGTTCTAGTTTTGCTTCCCTTTTTTCCAGGCATGGGGCTTGTCCAGAGAGTTGCACAGGGTGGCTTCAATGGGGGGGGGGGGCACATCCTGCTTGCGCTTTGCCCATGCCTGCTGTCAAAGGAGTCACATTGCCTAACCCCTTTTTTACGTGCCTGACATGCGAAGGACCCAAGTGCCTTGTTTTCCCCCTGAAGGAAGAAGGAGCAAAGTTTCTTTCATTTTATTTTCTTCTCACCTGGCTGCAGAAACAGTTGCTCACGCCCCATAAGATGCTGTGTTGTCTGAGGAGGGGGACAGGCAACGCTGAGCCCTTTCTGGCTTCAATGGGATTTTTTTTCCATGGGAGGGGAGTGGCTGAGATTGCCCACCCCCAGTGCATATGTAAAATCCTTTTACATCCGCACTGGATAGGATCTGTGGTCTTTTTGTGTGGGGACGTAGCATTTTGTCCCTGTGGGAAGCTCAGTCGGGGGGACGTGAGAGATGGGATCCCTAGGCCTAAATCCAAGAATTAATCCCAGCTAGAGTAGACCCGTTCCATCAATAGGATTTATTCAGTGGGTCTGTTCTGGCCAAGAGTAGCAATGTGATTTTTGGCCCAAGGGTGCGGAAACTGTAGATTCTCGCTTGTGCCATTTCATCTTTCAACATCCACACGACGTTTCCGGTTGCAGACGTCATGTTTTCCCTTCTCTCCGAGGTGCACTCTGCATTTGCCTGTGAGTTCTCTTGCTGGGTTATAAACAGAATAAGAACATAAGCCCTTGCCAACAACTCACACCATCCCGAAAAATCTACTTCACCAGAGACAGGAAGGATCTCTTTTAGCAGCGATCAGAGATCACGCTAAGGATTCTCCCACATCTGTACACTGGGCACGGGTTTCCTCTGGATGGTCTGCAAGCCAGATCTGGCTCCCTGCAGCCCAGTTAGGTCTGCGAGGTGGAGACTCACATTACCCTGAGCTGGGGCAGGAGAGGGCGTGTGTCTTGTGCTCACAGAACACAAGGAGCTGAAACAAGAAAAACCTCTTTGGCAATGTGGGGAGTAACAGCTCCAGAGGTGAGCATCCTCCGCTCAGCCTCACCTGAGGTTATACAAGGTGGAGAACAAGCCCTAGGCAACCAAGGGGCTTTGATGTCATATCGTGAGCACCTCCTTCTGCAGATGGCAGAGAAGGGACAGCCGTCCACATGATGGCTCTTGCGTGCACCGTACGATCGAACCGTGTTTGGGCCGAGCAGGTCTCATCAGCCTCAGCTTCCGTGGACTTGAGCCCATTTCTTTAGATCCATCCCAAAACGTGAGCTGCCATCTGCCCACATTTAGGCCTGCTAAAACTTCATTAGTCTTCAACGAAGCCACAAGACTTTTGATGTTTCGGCTGCTAACGATGCTGCCCCTTGGAAAGCTCTGCGGGGCATTCCTTGGGCATGGCATCGGCTCCGTGCCGAACACCACCCTTTTTTTCCTGCAGGTCTCAGCGAAGGAGGGACAGGTTGACGGACACCCCAGCCTCTGTCCCTGAGACTTGCCTGGGGGGGCCAAATCTAGGCCTGGGGAAAACCAGAGAAACGGGAGTCCTGCCTCGTAATGGGGCATGAGAGAGAAGGAGGAGGAGGAGAGGGTTGTGAAAAGAGCCTTGGACAGCTTTTGGGTGGGTTTGGCTACTGACCAGTGCTACTGACCGCCACCGGTGGCAGAGAACCGGAAATGGACCGGGTGCTGCATGAAACCTTCACGGGCTTATCCGCCTTTCCCCACAGGAGCAGATGCAACACTTCCTCTGCTGGGACCTCCCCATCGAGACCTTTGTGGACACCTTCCAGCACACTCGGATGATGTCCCACCTCCGCCGCACCCAGCTGGAGAAACTCCAGGAGATCCTGCAGCTGGAGAAAGCCAAGACCCCAGAGAAGCCCAGCCCCGGGGGCGAGGAGCAGCCGCTGCCGCCGGCCACCTCCCCGGCGCTCCCGGCTCCCGCAACCTTAGCTCCGGCTGCGCCGGCGCCGAACGGCCCCCCTCCCAAGGTCTTCCAGCTCCGCTTGGCCCCGGCCTTCCTGATCCCCTCCGAGGCGGTGCTCCCCATCCCCGTGGCCGCTGCGCCCCCTCAAAAGTGCTGCCTGCCGGCCCTGGCCGCCTCGCACCCCACGGCCCCCTTCGTCAGCTCCCCGCTGAGCCTGATCGGACACATCCACCTCCCCCAGGCTCACCTGCCTCACCAGCAGAAGAAGAAAGAGCCGCCGCACCGGTAGCCGGCCCGGCGCCGCCGGCAGGACCTTTTTGACCGGAGCCTCTGACACGAGCCAAGATGTGCTGGGGTTCGAGATGGGACACTGGCTCGCCCACGAACGCCACCCTCCCGGACTTGCTGGGGGTGGGACGGGCCGGTGGCAGAGAACCGGCTCTCTCTGTTCTCTCTGGCTGCCAATGCCTTCTATGATTTAGATGCCCCCCCTCCTCCTCTGCGCTTTCTCCCCCCACCCCGCCCTCGCCCCTGTTCCCCTGCATTTGCCACCCCTCTCTTCCCCTCTGTCTGTCTGGGGCAACTGGAAAATGTAACATCAAGGGCAGGATGACAGAGATGGCAGGAGGAGTGGGGCAGGGGGGGGCACGTCATTCCCAATGCTTAGAAATAGGGGGAGTCTACTCAGCCTTAGCATCTGCCTCCATCTTGTACCTGTTACACTTACTTGAGAGAGAAAGAGAGAGAGAGAGAGAGAGAGAATAACATCTAAGGCTGCCCATGGCTTTTTCCAATGCTGGGTTTTGCCACCTCTGGCTGCCGCCTGCTGCCTGCTCCCCCATCCGGCACTCTCCACCCACCCACCCCACTTTTTCAGCCCGCGAGCGGATTCCTTGTTAAGCACAAGCACCCCCCGTTTGGGTAGCCGGCGGGAAAAGTCGCCGGGGGAGTGTCTTGGGGGTGTGTTTGCCAAATGGGATTAGGACATGGAGCGCAGCAATCTTTAGCAGGAAGGAGAGGGCGAGGAGACGCGCAGAGAGGCGGAAGAGGGGTTGGCAACTGGCGGCCACATTTCTGCCCTCGCATTCGGCCTTGAGAGAGGACTTGGGAGCGGGGCTTGCAGTACGGCAGTGGGAGGGGCTTGTTTGGGGATGGGGGGGTTGAAGTTGTGAAGCACAGGGTAGAAAATATAGCCCAAAGTTACTCAGCAGCTAGAGAATGGGTTAATAACCAGCATAGACACACACACACACACACACACACACACACACACACACACACACACACACACACACACACACACACACACACACACACACA
This sequence comes from Pogona vitticeps, assembly GCF_051106095.1. Classification (NCBI taxonomy): domain Eukaryota; kingdom Metazoa; phylum Chordata; class Lepidosauria; order Squamata; family Agamidae; genus Pogona; species Pogona vitticeps. The sequence continues at coordinate 25,153,182 of NC_135789.1, read as the reverse complement.
CACACACACACAAAAACAGACGGTCTCCACAGGGTATGCACGGTGAGAAAGGAAGTGGTAGCCCCCCTCCCCCGGCTAATGGTCCCCAGCCGCTTCCCCTAAATGGGTGCCTCTTGCTGTGTCGGGTGACAATCCCAGAATCCCCAGCCAGCAGCGTTCTGGGAATTGTAGTCCAGGGCATCAGAAAGGTGCCAAATTGGAGGTGGTGGTTTCTTAAGGGCAAGGAAAGGGGATGTTTTCAAGCAAACTTTCTTCCAACTTGAACCTGCTTGCTAAACCTGAATTTTTTTTAAAAAAACACACACACATGGGCAGAAAAACTAGTGGAGGGAGCAGGGAACAGATTGAAAAACCTTTTATTCTCCTAATAAGAATGCCCCCTCCATGCACACGGAGGGAGCCTTTGCAGATGTCAAGATACCAATTGTTTGCTTGGGTTATGAGAGCTGTCTCTTGAAGAGCTTGCCCGCTGTGTCTCTGAACGAGTCACTCCCTCTTGGCCCTTCTTTTCCAGAGGTGGAAAATGGCAGGCGGTAAAGAGGGAATGACTTGGTCATTTCCTTTGGAGAAATGGAGCCATATCATTCCCTCAAGGCCTAGGAATGAATCCCACCCTTCTCTCCTGTTTTCAACATTCGATGGGGCTGTTTTTTTCCTTGCAGTGCCAGAAAGATTCAGAAATCCAGGCTCCAATTCTTGAAATGTTGCATTCAGATGACCAACGAGATTTCCTTTGGTAAACACACTTGTGAAGGGATGCAGTGAGATTTCACCTCCGCGCTCTCAGGCATGTGAAATCAGGCTCTTTCCCCCCCACCACCCCCATGTCAGTGGGGTGAGGAATTTGCTCCAGGATTTAAACTAAACCCAAAAGCCGCTCTCCGAGGTGCTGAAACTACATTAAAAAAACAAGTTCTGGTTCAGCACCATGGAAAGCTCCCTTGGCTTCAGACTAGAACCCAGGAAAAATTTATTGCCTGAAGGGCCATCAGCCTCCAGGGGTTCTTGAACTCCAGGTCCCATCTGCTCTGGCCAATCTCACTACCAGTGAAGGATAATGGGAACAGCTGAGCCTGCTGGGACAGAGAAGAGCCGCCCCAGACACTAGCAGAGGAGGTGATGGCCAAGCGGTTTAGGGGGGGAGCGTGGCTATCTGGGGTATCGTCTCAGATCTGGAGAGAGATGACCAGCTTCATCTGATCCTGTTGGTGCAACTACTCAGCCACAGGATCCGCGGTGGGGAGAGAAAAGCCTTCGAAACAAAAGCCCTCTCCCCACCCTTCCACTCAACTCCATCATCTCCAAGTTGGGGGCTTGGTTGACCTGTCTTTTGCTGCATCCGTTCCCCTCCCATGGAGCATGGGTGAATGCAAAACAGCAGGGAAAATGGCTGCACAGGCAGGGAAAAAGGAAACAGGCTCTGTGCATGCTCAGAGGCACTGTTGGCACCGTTTCTCACGTCCCAGAGTCAAGAACAGATTCGCTGGCTCATCTCGGCTCGTCCCTGGCTTCCTACAAATAACACCCCCAGCTCAGCTCTTGGCCTTTCTGTTTTCTTCCTACATTTTCTGTCCCATCAGCAATCAAAGTGGCTTCTTTTTTCCAGCACAAAACCAGCTAGTTAGGGGCGGGAGTGAATGCAGGATCCTTACATAGCTTGTCAGTGGGAGTGAGGTTACGAATCTGGGAGGCCACGGCTGAATACAGTAAGCCGTGAGGCTGGAAAGCTGCAACTAAATGTTGCACCAACTCATTATTAAATTATTCCCACATTTGATCAGGAATCTCGAACTCTTCCATGTTTCATTTAAAGGAGATAACTTCACAAAGAGTAATTGAAAAGGAAAAAAAAAACTTTAAAAGTTTGTTAGAAAGTTTAGGGGCATTTTTGAAAGCATTCATTTGCCCAGTTTTCATTTCACTGCAGAGAGGGTGGGAATCTTTCACCCTCTTGGGGTTTTGCTTTTCAACAACAACTCCCATCATCCTGGCCGCAGCAGCTGGGGCATCTAGAAACTGAAGCCCCAAATATTGGGAGAACCAAAAGTCTCCTTGGCCACCTCCATGTAAAGGATATCATTCTAAATTTTAATCCTTGCCCCGAAACAGTGCTTTTCTAAACTGAGTTTCCCAGGCCAGTATCCATAGAGGGCTGAAAAGCCGCCACCAACGGTCCATCTTCAGCTTCTAGGAAGTCAAAAGGCAAAGCCTGTGAGAACCTTCACCCATTGGTTCCTTGATCCCCAGCAACATTCAAGATAGACTGCTCCTGACGCTGGAAGGTCCATTTTCGGCTATGGTGGCTTACATGCAACAACAGCAGCCTTGAATTGACCTCAACTTTCACTTTTTAACCAGGAAAGGTGGAGTGGGCATTGCGTTAGGAGAATCCTTGTGCCATCCTTTTTACAGGGAAATTTCCTAGTTGCCAAAATTTGCTTGAAAACGTCCCGTCCTGGCTTCCTGCCCCTCGCAAGGAAAAGAAGGGGTGGGGGAAAAGTGGGCAGAAAGGACCATGGTTCAATTATATGTTAATTCATTTAAATGCATGCAAATTTAAAGTGGCTAGTTTTCTAGCACTGAGGCTGAGTTGGGTTTTGTTTGGTTTCCTTAAATTGATGACTAGGGTTTGTTTTGTTTCTGTTTTTCAAAGAAGCAAACTTGGACAGCTGGTTTCAAACTTGGCAGTGCCTCCATCCAGGGACTTCTTTGGGGTGGGTGGGAGGGACAGGCAGGTGGGGTGGGAATCCCACAGATCCAGAGAACCAACCCCTGATTCCTCAAAATTCCTCAAGCAAACCTTGAGCCTGGACTCTTGGAATGTAAATTTGCCGGTTTAATTGTTCTGCGGTTTTAAAAGGACTGGAGGGGGAGAGCAGGATGGTTTCCAGACAAATCTCCCTACCTCTGAAACTTCCGTGGGACACACACACCCTCTCCCCTTTCGTTAACGCACAAATCAGAACTCTTTCTTTCAGGACGTGCTGCAAAACTTTACACGTGTCAAGCCGGGGGGGTGAGGAAAGAGAGTGTCTTTCCCCAAGTTCATCCAATTTTGGCAGCTTCAAGGTAGACCTCATGCTGTCTTCGTGAACGGTTTTTTCCTTTTTTTTTTCCTTCCATGTAACGTTTTTGGAAACATTTAAGTGTGGAAACATAAGTGTGGAATATTATATATATATCTTATCTATATATAATATTCTTTGGAATAAATTTAAGTAATACATTTTCGGTATGCGGCCTTTTTCTGAAGTGGTTTCGTTTGGCCAGACTCTGGCAACATCAGCTAGAGTGAGGGGTTTCCCTGCTCGACTGAAACACATTGCTTCTGTCTTACAGTCAACCTAAGAGGGTTTTCAGGGTGTGGGAGATGTTCAGAGTGTGTCATCCCCCCGATGAGTGTCTACAATGAGGATTTGCCCCCAGGTCTCCTGAGTCCTAGTGCATCAACCCTTTCTACTACGCCATCCTGGCTATCAAAGTCTGGATTACTATTTGCTACATCTGCATCTCACGTTTCCTCTAAAGGTCCCCATAGGTGACTCATCCACTGACAAAAAACACATTATGGCGAGGTAGATCAAGACGATCTGGAGCAACCGGCCAGAGTTCACCCTGTGCATTTCATGGCGCAGGGCCGACTGGAACCCCAATTTAGAAGCCCCAGGCAAACAGCCTAACCGTGGCACCTCACCAGCCCGTGGGAAGGATCACCCCCATGAAGCAAAGGCTCAGGCAAGGTGAGAGTGAAAACCTAGGGTTTAGATTTAGGCCTGCTTCCCAGTTTATAGCCCATGAAATCAGCTGGCCAGAAACTGACAGACAGACACAAAAGGTGTTACGATGGGGCTTTGTGAAGCTGCGATCTCAACCGGTTGGCATCCACACCGCAGAGGGGCTGGGGAAGTCTTGATCGCCTCCGTCCAGCATTCGGAAGCCCTCAGGGGGGAAAGTGGGGGGCAAAATGATGAGTGGCAAAGGGAAGTCGGCATTGAGGAGAGAGCCCGCCAATATAGAAGGAGCAGCTGGCACGGGGGGGGGCCCTCGGCACAGCCGCCCGTGCTGTTTGGCAGAAGCACCAGATAAAATATTGGCGATGGCACTGTGGGGCTCAGACAAACAGAGGCGGCTGCCGAGAGGGGAGGGAAGGAGAGGGGGGGGAGCCGTTTAAATGGTGCTGCTGATCAAAACATGAAATATGAATTTAATTAACAACCGGAAACCAAAACTAACAAGGAAACACAAATAAGCACGAGAAACAAAGCCAGCCAGCCAGCCAGCCGGTGACAAATGGCCTTCCTCTCCCGGAACAGCGGCTGACATTCAAAACGTCCTGCTGTTTGAGGTGACGTGTGGGGCTGGCCAAAGGTTAACCCCAGATCAGGAGAGAATGTGAGCCTCTGATTTGTTTACAGGCAGAGCAGCCGGTACAGGCAGGAGACACTGAGTCTGATTTGGGCCCAAATCAAACCGTCTCTGGCCAAGGGGGGGCGCACACAGAGGGTGGCTATGTCTATAAATGGAACCTAGGATTTAGGACACCTTCCAGCCACCTGGTGCCCTCAAGACACTGCCTTGGAATGGTGGGGCACAATCCGAGGGCATGTGTTTACACAAGGCAAACTTGGGTCCCTTCGGCACTTATTTCGGCCGAAGGCTTCTGCCTCTTTCCTGCCCTGAAATTCTGCGCGGAAGAGCAGGGTGGTGGCGGCGGCAGTGGAGAGAGCAAAGTTCAACCTTGCTGTGGCAGCTCCCACGTCCGTAACCAAGCACAGCTTTCTGGGATCACAGCAGGTGAAACTGGCTGGATTCCACCCTTGCAGACGCCTCTGGAGACGGGTTATTATGCTTGTGTACTGGATGTTCAGTACCTGCTGATGTGGAGGGGGGGAGAGAGAGAGAGGAGGAGGAGGAGGGAACCTTTAGGGCCCCCTCCCAGTCACTTAGGTTGAGAGAAGGGGAAGGGAGAGAAAAAGAGAGAGATCTGCTTCCCCATTTGCCAGTGGGTAGCCCTTGGTTACAGGCAGCAGCCACTGTCTCTGGGATGCCAGCCGGGCTCTGCGATTGGCAGAGAAGGCCAGCCAGGCTCTCCGGCTTGCTGATGGGCCACCCGTTGCCTTGGCAACAGCAGCATCCAGAGCCTCCTGCAAAAGGAAGGGAAAAAGAGACAGCGAGAGAGCAGGAGCGTGTGACAGCTTGCCATTCCACATTGCTCCGCAAGGACCCCTAGTGACTGCAATGTAGTCTTACCCAATCAAGAGCCTGGCAATGCAAGAGGTAGGAACCCAATCCCTTGGGGGTGGCACCGAGGATGCTCAGGTGAACAAAGGGAGGCCTGCAATACCTAACCCACAGGACACAAAAAATCTGCTCAGGTCCAGGGCTGTTCTCTGTGTGGAGAGGGCAAGGCTGGCCAAATCCTGCCACTGGCTAGGGAAGGAGAAAACCCTCCGTACTGGCCTCTTTCCCTCTGTGTGCATGGGCATTAACAAGAGCACTTCTAGGCATGTACAGAGTGCTCGTTACCACTTCAGCTGTGCTACGAACTGTGAACTCCTAGTTAAATTTATTTCATTTATTTATTTTATGTATTCCATTTCTATCCAGTGGGCAGTTTACAGGAAATTAAAAACAGACAATACCATGACACAGCAGACAGCATTTATGACCAGAAAAACAAACAACCCTATAAAAATATAGATGCATTTCGGGGGGGAGGGCTTGTGCAAAAGGAAGACAAGAATTGGTGGACACTGTGCTGTGTGCTAGTGTCAAGGCACCCACAGAACACTCTGCAGAGGGCTCAGGCAAGTGAGTCCATTCTAATGAGGAAATAAATTATCCTCATGTGACCTCAAGCCCGTTCTGACTTATGAAAAAGCTTTTTGGGGGTTTTCAAGTAGAGAATACTTGGAAGTGGTTGAACTTTCCCTTTCTTCTTGGGAGGTGGAGGATGCCTGGGACTGTGCAGTTTGCCCAAGGCCACCCAGGCCGGCTCTTCTATCTGGAGAGAAATAGCAGGGAATTGAACTCTCAACCTCTGGCTAGGCAGTCAGAGACTTAAAACGTTGAGCTATCCAGCCCACGAGGAAAAGGAATCTTAAAAACTTGTCTATGTACCTGAGGCCATTCCCTACATCCTGCACAGGGACGGTGGATTTTTCAAATGGCTTTCGAGGTCTGGGCTCGTCCCGCCTTTACAACAGCAGTTAGGATTCTACGACGGAACACAAGAGATGAAAAAGAAAGCTGTTCTGTGGAACCATAGGGAGAGGGGGGTGGTTTTCGGAAAGACAAGAGACTTCTCTGGAATCAGAGGCTAACAAAAAGGAAATGGGACTAACGCTTCAGATGCCCCAGCAAAAGAGGTGCTCATTTTTGGGGAAACACATTTCAGATTCTCCGCACTTTCCATTTGACTTCTCCCTGCTCCCTTTCTGCTTCCACCGTTTGCCTGACTCTTTTGTCATCTTCTAATCGGCCCGGAGCAGCTCACCCAGACAATTTCTAACAGCCGCTTTTGTGCCACCTGGCCTAAGACTAGACGTCTCCTCTCCCTCCCACCCCCATGGCTAGGCATTCTCCCTCCCTGGATTCAACCAGGCGCAGGAGTGTATGGGGCTCCTTGCAGGGCCCTTTCCGGACTGCAAAGCCAGAATTGTGTATTCCGCGGGCAGCCCTCAAGCAGGATAAGGGCTCCCCCTGCAGCACTGCTCAGGAAGCGCAGCCCATCTCTTGAAAACAAACAAAGGAGGGCCGGCCACCAGGGAGTCGTTGGGGAGGCGGCTGAGCTGGTGGACCAACCATCTCCTCTCCTTTCTCCCCTCCCTCCCTTCTTGCTTCAGCTCTTCAGAGAATTATAGGAAGCAAGACTGGTTCTTTTTACAGGAACTTCTTCATCAACACATGCTCCACCCCTTCCGCCCTCTCTCTGTCACTCTCTCTCTCATTCACTGTTTGCTGCCCTTTAGTCTTTTCTTTTTTGAAACAACCTTCTAACGGCTTGACTGTTGGCTCTTCCAAGCCCACATTTGAACTCGGGAGCCTCACTGTGATCAGAGTAAAAAAAAGAGGAAGGTGTATTTCCAGGACAAACCATATCAAAGTGGGTTATTTTTAAGGAGAAAAAAAATTAAACAAATACATTAATTAAATGAGGGGGACCATTTGCAGTCCTTAAGCTAACTTTCAACAGGGAGCAGAAAGGGGAGGAGGGTGGCAAAAGTAAAAACAGAGAAAGAGCAAAGGGGGTGAATCCAGTGTGAAACAGCAGTTTAGGCTCCTGGCAGGTAAAATATGTCCCCTATCCTCATCACCCCCAAGTGGCCTGCTGCTGGGAGAACAGAAAAAGAACAAGGCTGGTGAAGAGACGTCCTTGGCTCCTTCTTTGGGTTTTGGGTCAATGACACGCAGTTTCGGGAATCTTACTACTAAGGGTATAAAGCCTTTGGCTTTCAGCAAATCAACGAGCACCAAGCCCTTCCCATTCCTGAATGAAATCTTGCACCATTAAAATAAGCCAGAAGCACGTCAGTTAGAAGCAGAGATCACCACTTGGAAGGACCAGGAGGCAGTTCTACCATCATCCTCTGTGACTTTATATATTAAAATAAAGCACGTTTACATCATTTGTTTTAACTCCATGTGCATGATGCAAATCAAATCACCCACACTGACACATTCCAAAATGCAGGACCTGCCAGGATGAAATCTACGGCAATTTAGCCATTCTAAAAAGGACGCCATCACCCCCGCAACTCCAAGTACCAGAAACCACCATCAGCTACACAGAGATGATGTATCCTTTTTTGAATCTAGAGAGGCATCTTTTAAACCAGGGGTGGAAGAAGTGGCCATACAGTTGTGTTCAAGACTGCAACTCCCATCATCGCTTCACCACTGGGCATACTGGCTAGGGATGATGGGACGTTGCAGATCAGAAATGCTGAGGCCCCCAGTTGCTCCGTCCAACTCTAAAGGGAGAGATGTGACAACCCTCTCCAGAGTAGATCTTTGGTCTAGATGGGCGAGGTATACATTTACTAAATTAAATAAAATAAAAGCCCTCTTTTGTCTTCAGAAACAGCTCAGGGCCCAAACGTGAAGAGGGACCCTAGAACAGCGTTCAGCTGTCAGGATAAAAGCAGAAAAACCCACCTCAGTAAGAGGGAAACTGATCTGACACCCTTCACTCCCACACACCCTTGTCAAATACCTATCTGTGTATGGAGGAAGGAAGAACGTTGAGCTGCTGAGATAGCAGCTACTAAATAAAGGAGTACACCTGCCATGGGCACAGGCAAAACCTTCGTCTGCTTCTCCTTAAAGAGCACAAAAAGGCAGGAAAGGTTCAACCCCACTTGTTTCCCTTGGAAGAAAATTGCCCCAGGAGGGGGGGTCAAACCCAAGACAACTAGAAAAAGTGGATGGTAAGACCGGGTCGAACTAAGGCAATGAAAAGTGCATTTTTAATGCAGAACCGACACTTGGGGGGACCTCGCTTTCTTGAGTTGAATCCCCATGACTGAGAATAATTCAGCCCCTTCTAAAATGCTGCATAATGTCCTGTGGGTGCCAGAGGACCACGGAGGGGAGGGGAGGCTGGCAGCCTGTCCCTCCAGAGTGACTGCAGCGCCAAGAGGGCACTAGCCTTCTTGCCACGGGTTTTCCCAGAGGAGGACACCCCCAACGGCCTTTCTTTTTGCCATGGCTTCCACTTGGCAGGTTCCTCCTCCTCCTCCTCGGTGGCGGGAAGGCTCTCCCCTCTTCCGGGCTCACAGAAAGCCCAGGGTGGCGACCACGACGCCGAGTAGGAAGAGGCAGACGAGGGTCTCGGCGAGCTCCTTCTTCAACTCCATGTCCTGTCCCTCCTTCATCTTCTTCTTCTCCTCCCGCCTCTTCCGCAGGAACTGCTCCCGCTCCAGCTGCTCCTGGTAGTGGGCTCGGTAGAAGAGGTCGAAGTCGAAGATGGGCTTGCCGCCGGGCCTCGAGGTGGGCTTGTAGGCCTGGGTGGTTCTCTTGAAGGGCGCCCGCGAGGCCCGCTCCTCCTCGACCCCCGAGGGCTTGCGTGCCGTCTGGAGGTCCTCCCGGCTGAGGAGGCCCCGGTCGTACTTCTTGCGGAGGCTGACGTTGCCCAGCACCACGTAGGCCTCGTTGACGCGGGTGAAGCGCTCGGCCGCCTCCTCGCTGCCGGCGTTGCGGTCCGGGTGGGAGAGGAAGGACTGCTTGTAGTAGGCCGTCTTGATCTGGGCCTGGGTGGCCGTCAAAGGCACCCCCAGCAGCTCGTACAGGCCCTTCGGGGAGGACCCCCGCGGGCTCGCCGGGCCCCGGCCCTGGCCCGGCCCTGAGTGCCACCCCGCCGCCGGGAAGCCCAGGGCCGGCAGCCCCGCTCTGCGCCCGCCGAGCAGGAGAGAGGCGCCCCTGCGGGCCACGCAGGCCGCGGCCGAAACCATGGCAACGCCGTCAAACGGGACCCTAGCCGCGGCTAATCTTCGCCATGGCGGAACGCTCCGCGACTCAGCCGGCCGGCTAATGACCTCCGCACCGGACAGCCAATGAGGAAGCACTTCCGTATGCGGGGGAGGCGGACTCAAGGCAAGCATTGGCGGGCGGCGCCGGACTGCCCTCCTACACAGCCAATGGAAGAGGGAAGGGACCAAGCAGGACAGAGAGCGTCACGGGGAGAGGCAACGTCATTGACGCGCGCCGATTCGGAGGCGGCCAAGGGCCGGCAGAAGCCGGCGCGACCTGAAGATGGGCGGGCAGCTTGACCAATAGCAAAGGGGAAAGTAGAGGCGCATTACTGCGGCCTAGGTGCATAGTGATGACATCGGCATCCTGGTTGGTTGGTTCAGGGCACTGCGGAAGGGAGGGCATAAATGGGTGGTCTGCAGTGCAGGGTTGTTGTAAGGGAAGGAAACGAAAGGGAAGCTCCTGTCTTTAAGCCCCGAGGTTTATCCATGGGTTACCGAGAGGAGAGCGAGGGCTGTTATTCGCCTTCTTCCCTCCACCCCTCTTTTACCAGCAGCTTCTGATCCTCACCCCAGACTTCTCTGCAGGGCTGTTGTGAGCAAAGGGGGAGCCCGGAAACGTTCCTTCCTTGGACTACAATCCCCACAAGTCCGCGGCCGCATCATGCTCGCTGGGGGGGCGGTTGTGGGAGTTGTAGTCCAGGGCTACCTTTGCCCAGGTTGCAGCGGCTCTGAAGTCAAACGGTTGATGGAGGAAGCGCCCATGCGGTCAAGATCTGGGCATCCTCCTCTAACGGTGAGACTCTTCCAGGTGACACGCATCTCTTCCCCCCCCCTTCCCAGCCTGACCCTACCTGGAAGGGTGGTTGCAATGCAATGGGAATGGAACTCGTAAGGCTTGGATCTGAACCCGCAGAAATCTCCTTCCATAGAGGAGTCCTCTCTGTAACTCCGACTCCCAGAATCCCCACCCGACCTGCCTGTTAGAGGGGAGTCCAAATAATAACAACAACAGCAGCAATAATAACTTCCCCCAGGCTCTCCTGAGATGGGATCGGTTTTGCTCAGGTCTTTCTCATGCATAAAGATGTGACTGGTTTGGCTTCCTAGGTGGTTCCCAACAAATAAGTAACTTTCTCCTCCGAGGCCGTTAGGCAGGACCGAAGTCAAAGGTCGCCACAAAATTCTGCCATCAGCCTGTGAATTTTGTCAGCCTGTCCTTAGTGCTGCGGAATGGGAAAATGCATTCAGAACAGACCTTACACCAGCGGCCTTTTGAGCCCACTTCATGCTACAGGGCAAGAACCGCACTGTAGGGCCGTCATAAATCGTTCTCAGCCTCCTCAACCTTAAATAGGAGCAGTGGGCTTTACTACAGTCTCCTCCATCTTGGGCACAACATGAGAATAGGAATGGGGGCTATACTTCAGAGCTGTAGGACGTGGCTGCGGTTCATATGTGGCCCTGCATAATACAAGACTAGATTACTAGAGGGTTCTCATGTGTTACTGTCATGCATTCATGGGGGAGAGATACAAACCTCTGAGTAACCTATGTCCTCTAGATGTTGCTGAACAATAATACCCATCATTCCCCACCACTGACAAGGGCTGACGGACAGTGGAGCCCAACAACATACAGAAGGCCCCACAATCTAACCATGTTGTCTGAAATGCACCCGCCAGGAAGGAAGCAAAGTCACACGTCCACTTGCTCTCACCCACATGATGCTGATCAGTGTTTCTAGTAATCAGCTTCAGAAAAAATAAAAATGAGAAACCCCGGGCCTCTTTCGACACAAGGCTTTTACGGTGGAATCTGCCTGATGTTTGAAGGTTAGACCCGCACCACTTTGCAAAGAAGCCTTAAAGAGATTTCTTAGCAGAGAGTGACTACATTAGAGAATAAACCAAGCCTTTGCAGTCATTTTAATCCCTCTTATTGGGACTGGCAGTTCTCCAAAGTCCATTTTAAAGTCTTTTAGTCGATATGAAATTCTTTGTTTATGCAACAGTGTCTCTTTTCTCTCTCTTTCGGTAGGGCTCACACAATGTGGTTCTTAACAGCTATGCTACTGTGCCATGCTTTCAGAGCAAGAAAGAGTCAGGAGAAAGCACACAAGAAGAAGGGCGTCCTGGGATGAGGAGCTGTGCTCTGGATGCCTCCTCTCCTGGAGCAAGGAGAGGCCAGCCAGCAGAAATACTGCTCCCGAGATGTTTTGGACAAGCGCCTGCTTGTCAAGACGATCTTGCTGTCACCCAGGTAATCTCGTTCGGGTCCTGTCGTTTGGGCTAGGAGGTGTCATCGGGACCTGCTCCCATCACGGCCTGGGCAGCTTGCTCAGGGATGCCTGCTGGATTGGTCAAGATGGAGGTACAGACGCTCAGCTGGCGGAGGGAGCTCAGAACAGCTGTGGGAACAAACAAGCAAAAAACTCCAGGCTGTGAGCAATGGGACCAGAACCAGCCTCAATTTGGGGCAGAACGAGACCCTTCCAGATGGCTGTTGGGCTCCGGTTCCCATCAGCCAGCCCCAAGTCCATGGTGAGCAACCCTGGGAGTTGTTATGACACTAACATCTGGAACGGTGCATTTTGCCCAGCCCTCGGTTAAAGGTTTTCTCCTGGCCTTCCTTGATTGCCGATTCCCACCCAAGCTCTACACCACCCTTAGCTCAGGCTGGGACTTTCCAGATGCATCTGATGACGGCTCTCACAATGTCATTGCCAATGTTGCTGTAGGATCATGGACGTCGTAGTCCAACAGAATGGAATGGCACCAGGTTGGGGTAAGTCTTTTTTTACTTGCCTGAAATTTCTATATTTAGTAGATCAGGAAGGAAAAATATATTAGGAAAAGACAGAGAAGCAAGAAAACGACCCTGATTCTCAGCATGGGAGGCCAAAGCTGAGGAGGAGAAGGAGGGCTACTTACTGGGTCGCAGTGCCGGGAGTGAGCAGTACTGGTCCAGCCAAGCTAGCGATGTCTGGCTGAGGCTCTCAAGGCTGCTGGTGGAGACCATCCCATTGAAGGACTCAAAGAGGGGGCGCATGATTATACTGAACTGATTGTGGAAGAGCTGTTAAGGGACAAAACCTCTCATTTATGTAGTGGGGGGTTTGCTTTGAGTCTGAACATGTGCTCCATCCCTGCTCTCCCCCCCCATTATCAGTTTCCCCTTGGGCTCATGCTCCTTCGAAGGACAACCTGACTCCACCTTAGTGAGAATTTCCTGGCCGGAGGGGGTGTGTGGAGTCTGAGCTGTTGGGCTCTCTTTTCTTGGAGGTTTCCCCATCGAGGTTGGACAGCTGTCTTATCTGGAAATCTTGAGCTGGGGATTTTCCCCCACTGGCAGCAGCGGGTGAGACTAGATGACCCCGGGCGAACCCTGGGATGCTACAATTCTGTGATCATGTGACCTCCCCCCCCCCCCATTTTGCAAAGAGCCAGCCACTACCGACTTCACGGTTCCCACATGGGGAGGGGGAGAGAGATGCAATTTGCGCCAATCTCCCAGAGAAAGGATACAACCCAAAACTTCCAGTTCTGCAAGGTGCACGAACGGACGTACTCATCGAACATGCTTCGCATCTGGTCAAAGCGCTGACGGGTGATGGGGACCCCTGTTGCAGGCAGCTGCTGCTGGCACAGGCTGGAGAGGGAGAGAGAGAAAGAGAGCCTTTTCTTTTCCCACGGCAGAGAGACGTGGGCAAAGGTGGGGCACCCTGAGCTCAGACTCAAAAGCCAGGCATGAAACCACCCCTCGGCTGCTGGTGATGGAGAGGAACAACTGCCCTCCATCTAAACTGCTGCCCGATAAAACCTTGTCAGACTTTAAGGTGCCTCCAGACTTGTGGTAGGTTTTGTGGCCACCAGCGACAAGCCATCAGTGTTACCCCTCCGGAGAGGTCTGCGTTTGCTGAGTGATTTGTTCCTCTTCATGCATTTGAGTGTTCGGAAAGCAACTCCTTTTTATTTTATCATTCCAATACTACAAAGCCCAACAAGCAACTTGTTTTGTTACTGGTGGTTATTCTATGACTTTTTTAAAAAACAATCAGCAGACCAGCCTTAAGAGTTGATAAATGAAGGTCTTAAATTTGGGGGTGGCTGGGAACCCTTGACAAAGAGGCCTCTAAAGTCCTCTGTAAAGTAACTTTCAAAGGAAGTAGACTGCATTGCCTGGTCCACCTTCCGAAGGCAATCGGTTTCTCCCCCCCCCCCCCCATTCAGCTGCTTTTGAAATGTGGCTTCCTTACTTTCTTCTAGCAGTGGGTGAAGCCAGTTGTCAATTATTACAAACCTGGATATTTTCTTTTCTTTTTTTCCCCCACCCTTTAAAAAAAAAAAAAAAACAAGCCCATCTCTGTTCTGCAGAAAGGTCCAAGACTACAGCTTTCCTATTTGCAAACTACTCTTTGGCCTTTCAGAGGACATTTAAAATCTGAATCCTAGTGGGTGCATCAGAAGCTTGTGGGCAGTAGAGCCCAGGTTGACCAAATCCAGGACTTGAGATAGAGTTTTTCCCTCTGTGGCTTACAGCCTTCTGGTCTTGGGGCCTTTTTCCCCCTGCATTAGAAAAGGCCACCGCTTTCTCCCAGCCGTTGCTATTGGTCTGTGAAAGACTTGATGCCCTCGGCCCTCCATCCCTTTCCGGCCAATCCGACTCTTACTTGATGGCAGCATTCAGCTCCTCAATCTGATCCCGCAGGTGCTGGGCTTCATCTTGCAAGGCCGCCCGTTCTTGTTGCAGCTTGCAAATGTATTCGGCGGTCTTCTGCAAGGTGGTGGCTTTGCTGACCTTCAGGATGGAAAAAGGTTGGGGAGGAAGGAAGTAGTTCATAAAGAGCAAATCATCATTTGTTAACACACATTTTAAAGTTGCTTGAACATCTCCCAAAGGCTTGTGTTGCAGCTTGCAAAAGCCACAAAAAGGACAATCCCTGCCTGCTGGTTTGCACTGCAAAAGACACGGCACAAAAGGAAAGGAAGCCGGGAGGGAAGATGAGGAGAAGCTCACAGAGATACCTGGACCTTGGGTTAGGACGAAGAACTTCACCAGAAAGTTTGGAGGACAGCAAGAGGAGTCCCACTGCTGACGGCTGCCCTCCCAGCCCTGTCTAGCTCCCCCCCCCCCTTTCACAGTCTCGGCTCACCTTGAGGCTGGGTTGGGCGCTCAGGGTGCTCACCAAACTGTGCAGCGTGTCAAAGCCCAGCTTAATGTTGAACCGGCGCTTCTGCTCAGCAGAGATGTGGGTGATCCGGCGGCTCTCCGTCTGTGGGGCAGGAAGGGCTGTTTAAGAAACAGGCCAAGCAGGGGACTTCCAGCCAGATGTTCTTAGTCCTTAGCATTCTAACCAATACCCCACATTGCCTTTTACTAAACACAACATAGGTGGGTTTTTTTCCCCCCCTTCCTTACCTTGCTTGGCTCACTCTTGCTCCGGCTACTTGAATAGGAAGGGAGAAAAATCAGCCCCTCGTGGGGCACTGGGGATTTCTGTCCTGACATCTTCCGGTTACTGCCTGGGGAGAGGGAAGAGCGAAGAAGACACCACTCTTATTTATCTGTCCATGCACAGAGCGTTTTCACGTCGCAGCTGGCTCATTACAGTGCAGCCTCGCCGAGACCCACGCCACCCAGAGCGACCGCCCCCCACAGAAACTGCTGCTCACCACAGACCAGGGTGGGGGAGAGCCGCTCCGTCTTGGGGACAAGAAGGGCTCCTGACGAGGGGGCAGCCGGGATGGACGGCGAGGGGCTGGAGGTGGGAGAGAGGTGAGGGCTCAGCTGAGCCATTCTGGACAACAAGCCAGCCGGTTCTTCACCGAAGGCATTTTGCTGCATAACAGGAAGAAAGAAAGGGGGGAAGGCAAGTTCAGCCGGCACTGGCACCATGGCCTCGCCATCTTCAGGATGAGACAGATCCCTGCGGAACTGCCCTAGGAACTGTGAGTTTAAAGAGGGAGAGAACCATTCACAAAGTATCGGCCCAACAGTTGTTATCGGGACAGCTAGGAAGAGAGACTTCAGAGGCAGTGGCCATCTACCTTTCAATTGCATGCCTCTCTCCATCTGTTCCTGCCTTACCTGTGCCAAGCCTTCCCTACGGGAAGAATTCTTTCTGAGTCCCTTAAGTTTAGGCTGGTCCAACCTGGTGCAGGATCGATCTTCTTTTCTATCATGATTTCTTTTGGAAGAAAAGTCCCGGGGGGGTGGTCTCCAGGCTGAAGATGTACATGGAAGCCACCACCACCCCTCAAACATGAAGCTCTCGGGGGGGGGGGATCCCTCCCTTGGTGGGCTGGGCAGACGCTCCATTGCCCATCCAGCACTAAAGTGCCTTTCTTCCTGGACCAAACCACCACCACATACACACACTTCCAGCCTCCCCCATCTCCTACCAGGGATTCAGGTGCCACGGGGACAGAAGGTTGGCTAGGGTGCGGAGGGAGGCCATCCAGGTTGGGCTCTGGTTTAGCTGCGAAAGGAGGGGAAAAAAGAGAAGAGGAAAAATGGTGAAACAAAGGAGGCTGTCGAAACCACATTCTCTAGGCGTAGAAGGGCCCCAAGAAACCATCTCCGGGCTTACTTATTCCAAAACAAAGTGAAACACAAAGCGTGCCTTATTTCTCATTTACCATTTAGCCTTGGTTTCTAAGTTTCTTTCCCCTGTATGCCAGCGTCTTGTTATTCTGGGCTGCTAAGTCAGAAACAACTTAGAGCAGGCTGAAAAGGGCTTCCAAGATAAGTGAGATATTTAAGGAGTGGCTTTACCAGTTCCACTTCCCCAATGAGTTTCCATGGCTGAGTGGGGATTCGAACCCAGGTCTGAGTCTTAGTCCATCTTATCCCCCCCACTGGATATCCTTCTACATCAACAGCCAGCCATTTATGCTTATGCACTTCTGTTTAGCTCAGCAATGCACAATGCCAAACGTTTATCTCTGCCTCTTCATACATTCCCTTGAATGTCCCGTTCGTAGGGCTTCTGCTCCAAAATCTATATTTAAAGACCATGAACCAGAAAAAGGGGGGGCACACAAACTCTGAACCCTGTCTGTAGACTCAGCTGCAGACACATGGGCTGTTTGGCCACCACCCTCTCCCCTAGGCTGAGATTGCAAAATCATAGAACTGCTGAGATGGAAGAGATCCCTAAGGGTCATCTAGTCCAGCCCCCAAACCAAGGCAGGGAATCTGCAGCTGATGCACCCCTGACTGAAAGTCCTCCAAATCCTGTTTTGAAACCTTCAGCAAAGGAGAGCCAGCCCTTTTCTTTTCCACTGGCAAACAGCTCTGAATGACAGAGAGTTCTCCCTCGTGTTCAGTCAAAATTTCTCTTCTTGTAAATCTGAATTTCCTGATTCAGGCCCTGCCTTCTGGAGCAGTGGAAACCAGCCTTCCCACCTTCTCACCACGCCACCCTTTCAGATATCAGGCAGGCTGTAATTCTGGCTCAAAATCATTTAAAAAAGCATCTCTCTTTTTGCACCAGGGCAAATCAATTTAACAGATGCCATTTCGTGGACATCAGTGGCCCCCTCTGGTGGTTCGTTGGGGGTGGCGTGGGAGTGGCCACCCTAGCTGTAATCTCAGAATGTCCCTAGCTTAGAAAAGGGGGAAAGGGACATCCAGGCATGCGTACCACACAGGCACTAATGCGTTGCTTGCCACCCCTCTGGCCCCTACCTGTGGTCAGCAGCTGTGTCAGGCAGGGGTTGGGGGTCGCGACAAGCGGAGGAGCCAGGATTCTCTGAGACCTCTTGGTCTTGCAGTTTGTCTCCTTGATTTGGGGCCTCTGAGCATCGCCAGGCTGCTGTGGTTGACTTCTAGCCGGGCCAAAACTGGGTCGGTTTCGCCCACTGGGGTGCAGGTAAGGAGAGCCACTGAAAGGAGCTGGGTATCCCACAGGGAGGTCCGTGCCGCTGTAGCCTGGCATACTGGGGGGGAAGCAGGGCGTGGAGATCCCCGGGGACGGAGGGCAGGAGAACAGAGCAGAGGACGGGTAGTGGGATTTGGCACGAGGAGCAGAAGGCAGCGGGCATCCCGGCTCTTGGACCAAAAGGGGCGTGCCAGGCGGCGGGGCAGCAGGGCAGTAAGAGCCGTAGGTATCCAGGTTGAGCCACTTGTTGGGGAAGGCGTGGGGCGGCGGGAGCTTCGTCTTGAGATCCAGTCCAAGGCTGCTGGGGGGAGCCGGGGGTGGAGGAGCTGGCGAGAGATCAGGGCTCAGGAAGGTGCCAGCAGAGCCGAGCTGAGTGGAACAACCCCCTGTAGGCTGGAAAGGAGAAAGAGAGGATGATGGCATTGTTGGAGAAGAAGAGAAGGCAAACTCACACTTGGACTAGAGTGAAAAAGAAGCCAACGGGCCAAATCTTCGCAAGCATGTTCTTGCTCCGCTAGGGACTAGAAGCTTGCCAACAGGCAGATTTGGAACATACAAGTTTGGACCTTAAGAAAAATTGCTGGGGTGTGTGCAGAGGTGGGCTTTTTCTGCAGGGGCTCCTTGGTGACGGAGCTGCCTCCTCCCAGCTGACTTCAGGCAGCCTCCAGGCGCGCTGAATTTCCAGCAAACAAGTCAAAACTGTGTCGCCCAGCCCTTTGCCTTTAAACGGGGTTCTCCGTTGGGCTTTCAACATTGTTCTTAAACAACGGCTTTGCTTATTCTACTGGAATCCACGGCGGGCCAGAAAAAAACAATAAATACGATTTTGTTGGCTCAGACAGTTAAAGCGCTATAGTGCAAATCACAGCGGCAAACGGCCAGCAGTTAAAGAAAAGCGGCTCGTCTTTCTCCCTCTGTCCCAAATTCTGAGACTGGCCGACTATGAGGAGTACAAGCAATGATGCTTCGACCGTTAGCATTCTGGACAGTGTTTTCATGTTCCTTCCAAAGTTTATTTTTTTAAAGGCTTTTTTTGAGGCATTTGGGGAAGAAATGTTCCAGTTTTAAGTCTTTTTGAGTCCCGAAGGAGAAGGAAGTATTTGTTTTGGAATGGAGAGAGTGTTTCATTGTTAAAACGCAACAGCCTTCAAATCGTGCGCAATGCAACAAAAGTCCTTTGCAGTAAAGCCACAAAGATAGTTGCGAGGGTCTTGCCATCTTGCTGTGATGTTTCACACCGCCAGTTTCTTTTAACAGATAAAAGTTCCCCAGCTCTGATTTACCCTGGCCATCATCTGCTGGAAGGAGGCAGCTCGCAAACTCTGGATGCAAATGGAGCTGAAAGGCATGACCCCAAAAGCGTCGGGCAAGCCAGGCAGCAACGGGTGGCTCATGTAAGCCAGCCAAGTTACATATTTGGTGACTTGGTCAGAGCATATCTTTCCACATGATCTCCGGTAAAGGCCAGTATTCCTCTGATTATTTTTCCTGGGGTGTGGGGGACCAGCCATGTTAGCAGAAACAACAGCGTTCTGTGGCACCTAGAGGGCTAACATGTTTGATTAGGTGTGAGTGTTCACATACACCTGAAAAAGTACACAAAAGAGAATGCCCAATCAAACAGGTTAGCCTTTTAAGGCAGGACTTAGAAATGCTACTTTTGCATGCTGGGATTTCTAATATCGTTCAATACAAGAAAGTAACATTTCTAGGATCTGCTTTAAAGGGGAGAAAGGCACTTTCTTGGTTAATTTCCATCTGACCAGCTCCTTTTGATCTGTGTGCCCATGTTTAGGGACAAGATGCCCCCCCCCCACTCTGCCGGTGGCTGAGGGGGGAGAGCATGGCTTTACAGGAGATCCTGGGAAAGTGATCCGAAGAGGAACCTGTGGGGACAAAAAGATGGAATCCCCACCTGGAGACGAGGAGCAGGCAAGCCGGGAGAGCTGGCAGAGCCCATGGACGGGTGCAAGGAGTCGGCAGGTCCAGAGAGAAGGTTGCCACCATTACTGCTCCCAAAGAGCATCTCTGGGACTGGGACATAGCAGGGCTGATCCTGGTAGCTCAGCAGCGTTGGGGTGGCCAGCGGACGAGGGCTGGAGAGAAAGTCTAGGCGGCAAGAGACAAGAGTCAAGGAAGTGCACCAAGGCTGCCTCCACATTTTGCCACGGGCAGAAACTGTGCGGGTGGTAGAATCTTAGGAATTGAGTGTCCGAATGGACCCAAAAAGATCATCTAGTCCAACCCGCCGGCATTCAGGAAATCCAGGACAAAGGCATCTCCAACAGACAGCTGTCCAAACTCTGCTTTAAAGTCTCCAGGAAAAGGATCTGAACCAATGCTTTGGGGTAGGTTAGACTAAAGCAAAGCAAAGTCTGCTGCTTATATACCACCCCATATCACTTAGAGCTCTCTCTGGGTGATCTACAATTTAATTATGCAGGCTACACATTGCTTCCCACTTCCAGGAAGCTGGGTATTCAATTTATCGACCTCAGAAGAATGGAAGGCTGAGTGAACCTCGAACTGGCTAGCTGGGATTGAACCCGGGTTGTGAGCAGAGTCTTGACTGCAGTACAGCAGTCTAGCCACTGCACCCCAAGGCTCCTAAATGATTTTTGGAGATGCTTTCCAGCTCCACAGTCTATGATTCTTGCCACATGGAAGAGAGGGTGCCGTGGATCCCACCCACCCCCCTAAGTTCTTCCCCTGGGGGCGCAGCGCCTCTCGATTTCCTTGCCACCAGAGCTGCCACCCAGTGGGTCACCACTCCTTCCTGAGAGGGAGACTCTGCCTCCCTTCCACCGCCCGGCCCTGGACTGGTTTGGACTAGCTGCCGAGCGAAGCCTCCGCACCAGCGAGACTAAGAGGGCATCTGTCATTGTGAAACCGAAGAATTTTCTTTTTTGTATTGCACACCCAGTGGCTGTCACACGTCCGGAGCCACAAAGGGCTCGCCCGGCGCCACCCAACCGCAACAGGCGGGGGCCCCAATGCGGTTCCTTTTGCCCTCTCCCTTCCCCAACAGAGTGTGCAATCTCACTACTTCCAGAGGGGAGAAAGAGTTTGTGTGTGTGTGTTTGTTTCTATGCATCAGAGACAGAAGCTACACAGCAAGGATAGGAAGAAGTGATTTGCAGCCGTGAAGCAGCTACCACGGGTGTGTAAAATTTGTGCACGATGGAAAACACGCTTCCACCATCCCATAATGGGGGCATTGCAGAGACAAACCATCAGGCTTGTATGACAGCGAAGTGCCTCCTTTCGTCCACGACTTTTTCATTGGCAAATCCTTCCCCTGCCATTTTGCTAATTTCCCCGTCTTCATGTGGTCGGGACGTCTGGAAACAGAGACACTGACGGCCGGGAGATTTTTCACTCCGGCACAAGAGTGAAATAAAACAGCTGTTTATTTGTGTTCTGTGTAGGTTATATTAACTGGCTGGATAGCTGAGTGGTTCAGGTCCCTGGGTTGGGCGCCCCTTAGAGGAAAGGAATAGTATATCACTTCTGAGTATTCTCTACCTGGAAAACCCTAAAAAGGTCGCCATGAGTCAGAATTGACTTGAGGGCACACAATTATTATATAATAAAGGCGTCAGCTGCTCTTGCCTCTGTTTTGTGTAATGAACACACTGCCTTTTCTAATTTTTTTTCTGAATAGTCGGAATGACTTACAAGAGTTAAGGTACTTTTGTCAACAGTTTAAACCAAAGGTACTCGATTTCCAGAGGTCTGTAGAGCCTCCCTCAGATAGAGGAGTGCCCCCCACTCTAAGGGCCCCTTCCATTTGTAGCCCCCCCACCCCCACTCCACAGTAATTTATTTTTAAAATATTGTAAAAAGACCTCTCATGTCCTGCAGCAGCCACAGGGAGCAGTTATTTGGGTGGTCCTTAGGCTGTGGCATCTGGCTGCGGAGCCAGAAGTTGGGAGTTCGATTCCTCAGTGTGAAAAACAGCCAGGCTGGGTGGCCTTGGGCCAGCTGCACAGTCCCAGGGCAACCCCAGAAGAAGGGAAGGATCAACCACTTCTGAGTAATCTCTACCTGGAAAACCCTGAAAAGAATCTCCATAAGTCAGAATTGAGTTGATGGCCTGTTGTTGTTGTTGTTGTTGTTGTTGTTGTTGTTGTTGTTGTTGTTGTTGTTGTTGTTAATTTATTGATGATGATGATGATGTTACTTTCTCTTATTTATGAATAACAGCAGCATGAGCCCAGAAAAGAAGTTTGGAGCAGGGGGGTGGAACTAATTTTATGCAAAAACTGTTAAATAGATAACATTTTATTTTACAGTCGTGCCTCGCTTTACGATTGCCCCACATTACGACGAAACTGCATTATGATGATCTTTTTGCGATCACAAAACGATGGTCTAAATGGGGTTTTTTCGCTTCAGGAACTGATTCTTCCCAAAAACGACATTTTTTAAACAGCTGATCGGCGGTTTCAAAATAGCCACCGGGTAAACAAAATGGCTCCCCGCTGTTTTCTGGGACGGATTCCTCGCAAGACAAGCAGTGAAAATGGCTGCCCTATGGAGGATCTTCGCTGGACGGTGAGTTTTGACCCCATTGGAACGCATTGAAGGGGTTTCAATGGGGTTTTTTTCCGCATTACGATCTTTTCGCTTAACGGCGATTTTCCTGGAACGGATTATCGTCGTTAAGTGAGGCACCACTGTATCTATTATTGTTAGCTGCCCAGAGTAGACTTTGGTCTAGATGGGCGGGGTATAAATGTTATAAATAAATAAATATATATATTTGCATTAAAAACCCTCTTGCATTTTACACAGTATCCAAGATATTTTTAGGCAAAATATCTGTTTATTTTGTGGCAAACACATGTTTTAAAATTTAAAAAAAAACACACACACACTTCTGCCTATCTGTTTGCCCGATGTCCCGTCCTGCGAAACAGAGACAAAAATGTTTCCCGTCGCACCCAGTGGGAGAAAACCTCTGAAATGTTTTGCTCTCCTGTGGGAAAACAAATGAACAGAACCCACGCTATAGGAAAAGCACTGCCTGCACCCTCAGTACTCAGAAGGACCTCCGTAGGTCATAAGAAAAAGCGACAGAAGGCGTAAAGGGAACATGGGTATGTGATCTACGGGCTTCCTTCAGCCCACCCAGTTTGGGGAGCCTATCCGGGACATTAGAAGAATGTATCACAACAACCGCACAGGAGCAGGAAGGGGGACCAGGAGAAAAGCCACCTCGCTTCCCAGCGGGGCCAATCGCTTCCCTGGTTTCTTCCAGGGCCTCCATCCCCCACTTCTCTGCTCGCCTTGCGTGCAGCCTGCGGCTAACCACATCCCATGGCCTTCCCGAAGCCAAGCCCCGTGACCCGGCCACCACTTCCTCTCCCTTCCTGTCCCCACCGCGGCACGGCCCCTCTCTCGTTTCCACAAGCTCAGACAGTCTAAACCGCTGCCTTGGCACTTTCCAAGCGGACCCAAAGGGGGCCTGTTTATTCCTGCCCTGTCTTCTCCCCGATCTGGAATGGAAATTTTGAAAAACGGCAACCTCTCTCTCTCTCTCTCTCTTTCTGAAGACTATTCCACCAAGGGGCTCGTTTAGGGATCTGAATTCCAATTCAGCTCCAGTAGTTTCAGCAAGTTCAGGACGAGTTGCACACTCAACATTCGTCATTCGCACCCCAAATCCACATCACTAAAAAAAGGATATTTTTGAGGGGAACCCCCTGCACCCTGACATACGAGCAGGGCCCTGAATGCACCCTGGCCTATGGAGGGCTCCACGTACCCTGACATATGTGGGGCCTCAACTTATGGGGACCTCAATGCACCTCAACATACAGGGTGCACCGTGTACCGAAACATCTTCCCTTTTTCCTGCAGTCTTGCTTTGAACAGAATTATGCTGTTTTCTAAACCTCCTCCCCGATTTCTGATCTCATCAGAAATGATACCCTTGCTTTTTCGTCCTCTTCTCTCAGCACACGCGACGCCTGACCACTTCCCCCTTTTGCAAAACTATCAAACACTCTCCCCAATATTTCCACACACCCTCCTCTCACCACTCACACTTACTCAAAGCAGGTGCAGCAAGCTCTTTTGATTCACAAACACACATACAGCCCAGGCCACTTCCTCCTATATATATATAGTTGTGGCATAAAAGAAAACTAATTATATATGGATTATTTTTTGTGGGGAAGTGGAGTGTGTGTGTGTGCATATATAGGCATATGTGGTGTGTGTGTGTGTGTGTGTGTGTGTGTGTGTGTGTGTGTGTGTGTACACACACACACACATGCCTATATATGTGCGCACACACACACAGTCCTCTTCCCCACAAAAAAAATCCATATATAATTAGTTTTCTTTTATGCCACAACTTCTGTTTTCCGGTTAAAATAACAAGTCATTGGTATTTATTTACCCATTCTTGTTATGGTCACAAAAGGGGAAGAAAGAAAGCTTTTACGATCCCTTCTTGACCTTTTCCCCAACAATAGCCCTCTAAAGAAGGTTAGGATCCACGGAGGCTGGTGGATCTGAAACCAGTGGGGGTACAGTAGTTAATTGGCTCTGGGTTTTAGCCCCTGCTTTAAAAGGAACCTTTTCCAAAATTCTGAACCCATTTTAGGGATAGAGTTTGGGGCGTTGGATATAGCTACTGTAAAATTCGGAATAAAACCCACTCTGATCTTAGAGCCACCAACCTTCCTCAGGTCAAGACATTCCCCTTTCCCTTCTTTCCACAGAACATTAGCTACACTCCTAGCACATTGATGTTTATAGCTGTAGTGCCCCCCGTTTTCCAGAAGTGCAACTGAGGCTACATCACCAAACAAAACAGCTGGTTCTACTTCAGCTCCTGTGGCTTCCTGCGAACCGTCCCGGTAAATTGCCACTTCCCAAAAGGACCGGATGTCCACAGACAAGACTGTCGTCCCTTCAGGCACAGAGAATGGCAACTGCATCGTGCAGGGGGATTGGAGCCAGGAAGCTGCAACAGACAGCTTGGAACTCGTTAGGAAACATCTATATACAAAAGAGCCAACCTGGGCATCTTTACCAAGATCAAAAACTCGGGACAATAGAGCCGAGATAATAAATATCATCCACCAACACACACGATATGTATGTTCCACTGGCTGCAGTTCAAGAAAGGTCCTCGGAGACCTCTAACAGCCTGTTTTCTCCTGCCACTCATCAAACAACAAGTCCCAGGCACCCACAGGAGACAGCCATGGCAGTTAAAGTGGGATCAAACTGGTATATTTATGTACTGTGGACCTTCTTCAGTTTACCCGCATGAGCAGAGATGTTGCCAGCTATTTGGGCACCAGCACATTGCTGCCTTCTTGAGTGACCTGGGACTCATGTACAGACAAGACAAAGACACCCACATCCAGATCTTTACAAGAACATATCACAACTAACCACATGGGGAAACGTCTGTTCAAATTGTTCTGGCTTTACAAAGTAGAAACCCCCTTTAGTGGCAGAGAATAAAAAAGCCACTTTGGGAGCAAAATGGGCTGGGCTAATTTCGTATGATGTGGTCAATTTAAAAAAAATGCTTCAAATTTGCCTGTTTTATAAGTGGAGCAAAATTTGCAATATTTGATCACGTAGCTGCAGCTTCAGATGCCCAGGAAATAGACAGAGGAAGGAGCCTGACCGCCTGGATCTAAGTCACGCACAACAGCCATATGGGTTGATCTGGTGGAGGTGGGGTATGCCCTCTGCTCTGGACCCTTCGAGCAGCAAATCCGGGTGCCCTCTCAATTTCGGCACCCCGGATCAAAGGCTTGGCCGCCTCACTCTAGATACAGCTCCAATCCGTGGCAAGGGCGGGAAGCCACCCCAGGGGCTTCTAGGGTCTTGCTCTTCAGCGTGGCCAAGAAAAATCAAATTCCACGAGAAACGGCTTCACTCAGATTGGGCCGGCTCCAGACATTTGTTAAACAACGAAATATATGCCTCTTTTCCTCAAATCCACGACTGTGCAAGAGAAGCCGCATTAACCCACATTTTTCTCTTGCACCTCTCTGTCTCTGATTTTTCTTCCCCAGTGTAAGCAGAATGAGGCACAACTTGGGCCTTTTTATTTATTTGTTGTTGTTGTTTAGTCGTGTCTGACTCTTCGTGACCCCATGGACCAGACCACGCCAGGCCCTCCTGACTTCCACTGCCTCCCGGAGTTGGGTCAAATTCATGTTGGTCCCTTCGATGACCCTGTCCATCCATCTCATCCATCTTTATTTATTTACTACTGTTTTATTTACCATCTTTCAAGGAACAGACATGGACGAGGCTTTCCCCCTTCCTTTTGAAAACTTGCCAGGAGATCTGGCTCAATCTGAGGACGCTTCTTCAGAGCACACAAGCTGCCCAACCCTCGGCAGCAAAACCAGAAGCCATCATTGGTGAAACAATGAACCCTTTTGCCCCCTTTCTGTGGCACCTAAAACATGCAGCTTGTGGCTACTGTCTCACAGTTGGGCTGGATCCTGGCTGAAACCGACCCCTTCTAACCGTGCCTCTTTACTCCCTCTTCTTCCCCTGGCTGACTGGAAGCTCCTTGAGGCAGGGACTCAGCTGTGGCCGAGGCTGCTTGCCAAAAATGCAATTAGTTTTTTTTTGCCCTTGATGAGGCCTTGGTTGGCAAGTAAACCACCAGGATTATGTGCCCCGGGGGGGGGGGGGAAGGAAGGCAACCAGGTGCTGTTCCACACTTTGACTTAGGGGTGGGGGGGCTCTGTGGTGCCCATCCAGGACCCAACCCCCTTGCACTGAAGAAAACCTAATTCCACTCAAGGATGGCAGGGTTCAGGAGCGACAGCACCCGAGGGAGATTGCATCAGAAACCAGAGGAGGGTTCTTTGATGCTGCCTCTCAGTTTCCATTCAGGTCATGCGCTCACACGCTCCTCTTGCATCAGCCGAGGCCCAGGATCTTAAAAGGAGAATCATCAATCTCTTGGATTATTTTTTTTATGGTAGGGAAGAAAGGTGGGGGGGGGAGGCATACATGTTAATAAATGTCACCAATTAAGGGAGCCCTACTCTGAGGAAAAGAGGGAGGTGGGTGTAGAAGTCAAGCACCCCATGTGGCTTCAGCTCTGCAAGGGGCTTGCATCGGCCGCAGCCACAAAAACCTTGGGTTTCACTCTCCCAGGACAGAAGGGGATGAGCACAGAATGGAGACAGGAGTAGCTCAGCCACTAGGAGGAAAATTCATATCCTTAGCATAACCTTATTAATGACCCTGCTCATGGCCGATGGTTCCTAATGAGACACTGCACATTTCTCCAAAGATCCTCAGACAAAATCATTGACAAGACGGGGTGGGGGCCAGAATAGGATAGCGTGGTCATCCAGGATAATTCCCACACACTCTGAGCCAACCAGATCCTTACAGTGCTGTAAACTTGGCTTCGGCACAAGTCTCTGTTAGGGTTGCCAGCTTTTCCACTGCCTCCTGCTCCTTTGCCCTTGCCATTCGCTTGATGGCCTCAGATGAGGGAAGGGTAGCTTTTAAGAGCACATCCGGGCAGCCTGCCAACTAAAATTTTGGAGGATGGCGCTCCTTCCCAGTCTGGGCCGGAATCCCTTTGAAGGCTTGCAGAGCGAGATTTTGGGTGACAAAGCTATAGTTCTTACTGTTAGCTGCTCCTCTGCTCTTTTAAGATATCAAAGCCTAAGGCAGAAAAAGAGGACTGACGTGAGATGGGATATTATTTATGTATCTCCTGTCTCTCCCAGAAGTAATCCTATACCTGAGGAACACCTTGCCCAAGCACCAGATCCCCCTCATGGAAGGGAACGTGGGGTACAATGAAAGACAAACAGGTTTCGGTAACACCGGACCAGAAGCAGGAAGAGAGTGTGCCAGGGAGCGCCTGAATTCACAAAACTCTGGAAGATCCCGGAACCCCATTCTTCCTTCACTCCCTCTGCAAACCTCTCCATCTTGACAGCAGAATTCCCATCTCAAGGAGGGTAGAAGTGGACATTATAGATAACCCGTCATCAGGGGAGGAAAATCCTTAGAGGCAAGAGTTGGCAACCTTTAAGAGTTTATGTAGGAATTGCTTGGATCAAGAAGAAACAGAAAAACTAACTAGTTCTTATTTTCCCGAAACGTTCATGTCTCCAAACACCTTTCTTCAGACGAATAGAGTGGCGTGGCCACCCACATACACACGAAAGATTATGAGAAATAAAAACCAGTTGATCTCATAACTGTGACTTCTGATTCTCTTTTGCTGCAACAGGGAAACACAGCTTAACCAGCCTTTGATTAGGGGTTTTTTTGGATCAAGAAGGTGGCCAATGAAGAAGCATGAAGAACAATGAACAAAGTCCAAGAAACCTTTAAAGATATAAAGCGCAGAAAGCAAAACTCTTTCCGTTATATAGCGAGACACAAAAAGCACGGGCAACGGCAGCATCAAGACTTAAGCCTGAGATTCCTTCGACATCCAGTTTCTCAAACGCAAAAGACTGTCTCTGTCACCCGCCTCAGCCACACCGACATGCTTCCAGTTCTGGGCAGGTTCTCTCTCTCATCAGTCTCCACTTTGGGGTTCAGAACAAAGCAGGGCTTTATTCTCTACCAGAAGAGTGCCCCTAGCCATGTGCAGAGTGCATGCTTTCTTTCCATCGCTATCAGCAGGGGATGCAAAGGGATGATGCCCAGGATGGAGAGAGCTGCCTGAAATAAGATGATGCCCCCCCCAAATTTCCTCCGCCCTGCCGCCTTCTCTCCTACCTGCAGGGTGGGGCCAGCAGGGGTCGGCCAGAACCCCCCGAGGCTGCCGCGGTCCTGCCATCAGGAAGCCTCCTCCATCAGTCCCTAACAGGACAGCTTCTTTCTCCTGGAGGCTCTCTCTCGCAGGGCAAAGGGGGAAGTGGCTTCCTTGTTCGGGCAGCAGCCTCGGCACTTGGAGGGACAGGGTGGGGGTGGTAGTGGTGACCTTACCCCCACCCTATTGCAACAGCAGCTCTCCACCCGGGGCTGATCCAGCACTTTCCTTGGCCTGACAAACCAAGAGAGGCTTTCCAAGCCCCTCTGGAGAGACGCCGGGTCGCCCTGGAGGTGTTCCCCAACGCAGAAAAGGTAGCCCAAAAGACCACTTGCTTTGCCATGGGGGGGTCACACTTTTGTGACTCAGAGCGGAAGAGGCCAGATGCTGAAGCCTGCTTAGAAAGCTGGGCTGACATAACCTTTAAGACCCATCACGGTGCAGCGCGTTGGGGTTGCTTAGCTGGGGAACGGCACTTTGCACACGCTCAGAGGCGACCCCTTTTGATTCATATTCACACCGCTTCTGTTTTTTAGGACTGAAGCCCAGCTTTCGGGATGCGAGCAACCTGCGTCCGGCGCTCGGGTTGTCCTGTTTTTCTTCGACATGGCTCCTCAACATTTCAACAAGCTCTTGACATGCAGCAGTAATGCGTTGTGAATGGAAGAAGGTACCTCACCCTGTGATGGGGCGGGCACAACGGTACAGGGTGAGGGGCAAAGGACAGGTGAGCACAGGAGACATCAGGCCAACCCACAGCCCTCTCTGTCTGGGCACCAGAAATCCTTTGCCCCTTTTGAGGCCATCGCAGTCGCCATGAGAGCTGCCCCTCACCCTTTTGTCACCCAGGACTTGGCAGCTCTATTAGTTAAGCACGGGTTACATGAAGTTGACATGGGTGGGGAGAGGATGGGGCCCACACCCAGCCCGCCAGGATGTTTCCTTCGTCCCCGGGGAAGATCTGCTGAACGTGAGTTCACACAGGGTGGATTGCCAGCACTTCAGGCAAGGCAACTATTGCACCCCGAGACCCTCACACCCGCCCCTGTGACCCCCCACCCCACCCCAGAAGAGTTCCCTGTCCCTTCCATCATCACAGAGAGGGTCATACATGAAGGACGCAGATGCCATTGCTGATGTTGAAGGGCGCCGCAGCTGCCCGTCCGGGGGGGGGTTATAGATGGGGAACGAAGCAGGTGCCAGCTTGCCCTTGGCCTCAGGTGGCAAGATAGCTTGGGCGGCAGCCTCAGTATAGAAGAAGACCTGGATAACGGAGACTGACAGATGTCGTGTGTTCCCCCCCCCCCACATCCTTCTCAGCACTTCTTCTGGCCTCTGGCCCTCTCCTGCCCTGACATTAACCCCCCCCTCACAGCTTCCAACCCACAAATTTCCCTTTTCTCAACTAGAAGTTTTCCTTCCCCTCTTTGACTAGCCCCTGGTGTAGTTTCACATTCTGTAAACACAAGCTGTCTTAGAGGAACTGCCAGAAGGGGGTGGGTGCTGCTATTTTCTCTTCCATCTAAGCTTGCGGCTACCATCTTTCCTCTGTCCCCATTGTGAGGTTATAGTAAAAACATACCCGTCCCGTCCCCCTCTTATCTTTCTCTGCCCACACCCCACACCTCTGCCATGTTCCTCCAGTTGCTAAATCTCCAGCGGCACTTTTTAAGTCAAAAACATAATTCAAACATTCTTTGTAATGGCCCAACTGACCCCCAAAGGCTAGAAACGCTTGCCATTTGCTGTAAAAGTGGCTACTTCTCTTGCTGAGTGGAGGTTTAGCCAAAACAAAGGACCACATTTAAGGGGGATTTGTCCCTTTTAAGTAAAAGATGCTCTGCGAAGCAGATTCAGCTCCCTGCATTACATTCCAGAGAGGGAAATTTAAACGTTTACCCCTTACAGCTTCAACCTGTCTCAGTTTCCCCCCTGGGGATCATGGCTGAGGAAGGAAGAATGATAGGAGCCTTTGTCTCTCCCCCCAAAATCACCTTCTGTTCCCCCTTGGAGCTGGGAAGGCCTTATTTACCGGTTGCCTTGTTTTGTTTTGCTTTTAAAATGGCCTGGCATTGCTGCCAAGCCAACAACAACAACAACAGCCGAAATTAGTAATTAGGAAATTAGTAATTTAATCTTCCTCCTCCAGCAGGAACTGGATGGCCACACAATTTAGATAAGCAAGATCAGTACTGACGGGTGGATCATAAACCCTCCCATCCTTGTTCTCCTCTCCTGTCGCAGTCATTGGGATTTACTTGTGAGTAAGCTTGAGAAGGCAAGGAGTTAAAAAACAACAACAACGAACAATTACCAGCCCTTAGGAAAGTTACAGTGGGGTCTTGACTTGAGAACTTAATCCGTATTGGAAGGCGGTTCTCAAGTCAAAAAGTTCTCAGGTCAAATCTGCATTTCCCATAGGAATGCATTGAAAACCATTTGATCCGTATCTGCTCTTTTCCGTCCATAGAAACTAATGGGAAGCTGCTATTCTGCCTTCGACCACTAGAGGGGGATATTTTGTTTCTTTTTTTCTTAGGTCAAGAAAGGTTCAGGGAAGGCAGGGAAAATACAGTCCAGGCAGTACAGTACCAGGCAGTCCGAAGACTGTCTCCCAATCCACTCTCTAAACGCTGGGAGGAGTGAGAAAGCAGACAGGCACCCTTTTCACTGGCCAACAGTTAACTGAAAGTTCAAATTTTGCACTTTCCATGCCTCCCACGTGGTTTTTTTTCAGTACTTAACTCAAATCTAAGTACTTAAGTCAAGTCAATATTTTCCTATGAGAGTGGTTCTTAAGTCAAAATGTTCTTAACTCGAGCCGTTCTTAAGTCAAGACCCCACTGTACTTTTTGGAAGCCAGCTCTCCAAATCTTGCAAACCAAGGTGGGACCAGACCAGACTGGCTGCAGGATTCCAGGAATCATGGTGCAAAATCTAGGAAGGATGTTACTTAGCAATACTGTGCTGTCCTGAGCGAACAGCTCTCTTAAGGATTTCTGGGCAGGAATGTGGGCAAGTCTTTGGAATTGAGTCCCGACTCTCAAGCCACAAGTCTGAGTCCCTATTAAAAATAAGCTTTTTTTCCCCCAGAGAAAAAGGAAGCAGGTGGGTGGGTTCAGAGTCATTAATCAAGTCGGAGTTATTGGGGGGGGGGGAAACCAAGTTGAGTCACCAAGTCCAACCTGACAAAGAGTCTTGCAACTCGAGTGCTTATCCCTATTTCTGGGGCACCCCCAGTTTTGAATTCTGCTTTCAAATAATAGCAAAGCAGGAAAGATAACATGGAAGCAATCCAGGGGATCTCCGTATCCGAAAGGCTTCCACAATCTCTCCACTCAATGATCCCCCCCATCTTTTTCTCCGTTCGCTCCCATCCCTCCTTCACCACCCCAACCCAATAGGTTCCTACCAGATATTTCCATGAAATCATCCAGGTTGGGTTGTAGCGGGGCCAGATCCGGCTGGATCATGTCGGCATTGCCGATATAGGCTGCAGGGAGAGAGAAAGAGACAAGCCGAAGCTCAGAAAGGGTCCCGCACATTTCTGATTCTCACCCAGCCTCTGCAGAATTTGTACCTCGATGGGCAGGCGCCGCTAGGTTAACTCATCTTCTTCTACATGTGGGAAGTGGCTTTGCATGGGTTCTGATTGGATGTTGGACAAAATAGTCTAGAATTCCCATCATCCCCCAGCCAGTATAAGCCACTGGATTCTGGCAGTTGTCGTCAAAAGGAGTAACTTTTCCTAGCACTGGGACGGTTCTGACTATGAATACCGGAGAATGTGAGCCAAAGGCAGGGCTACCAGACAGGGATCACGTCTGTCACTGTGGGAAATTTATATTGCACATTTCTATCGTTAGACTTTGCCTCCCACAATCCTGGGAGTTGTAGTCTCCAGAAGACTAATCTGTTGTGGGGAAGAAAGCCACTTGTTGTGGCTCTGCTAGCATGTCCTCGCCATCTGACCTCACCTTTTGAAAGTCTAGAGAAAAGAAGACCAAGGAGAGATAGGATAGCACTTTTCAAATATTTGAAAGGTAGTCCTACTGAGGAGGTAGCATGATTTGTTCTCGATCATCCCAGAGTGCAGGATACTTAAAAATGGACTTGAGCTACAGGAAACCAGATTTAGGCTGAATATCAGGGGAAAAACAGTTAGAGCAGTACAACAATGGGACACATGGCCTTGGGAGGTGCTGAGTGCTCCAAGGCTGGAGGCATTCAAGAGAAAATTGGTCAACTACCCGGCAGATATCCTTTGATTTGGATTCTTGTCTTGAGCAGGGGATTGGACTCAATGGCTCTTCCAACTCCATTATTCTATGATTCTTGGCTACAGTTTTTCTGGAGGTGACTGACTGGCACACTCATCACCATCGGAAGACAAAAGGGGAACCAGAGGGAGGAGGACTGCCCTGGTCTGGCTAGATCATAGAAGCACTGTCCCCAAAGCACAAGAGTTGTAGTAAACCCCAACGGCTATGGAGCCCTGCCATGAGGCAGGTTCCAGCCGAAGCGTCCCAAACTAGTGGCCATCCAAATGCTGTTTAAGAACCTCCAAGCAAAGACAGCCCACCACCTTCTAAGGGAGTCTGGTTCTTATGTCAACCAGTTCTTCCTAAAGATTAGTCAGAATCTCTTTTCTTGTATATTAGGGCCCCTGTATCCATGGGGGAATCGGTTCCAAGTGCCTTGAGGATGTTCAAAAACGTGGAACACTATTTTAAGAGCAAACACTATCCATAGCATGGTCTCTGACCCCATCTTGCGGCCTGGTCTGGTGACTTTATCATTAGAAACACATATTTTTTATGTATTTTTCTTTTAATATTTTTAGACAGTGGATAAATGAATCAGCAGATACTGATCCTACAGATAAGGGGGTCCTGCTGAAATCTGATTACACTGGTTTGAGTTGAGTTCCTCTGGAGCTGCAGGAACCAACCGTTTTCCACTTTCCATGTGACAGACTTTTCAAATATTTGAAGATGGCTGTCCTAGCACCTCTCAGCCTTTTCCTCTCCAGGCAAAATGCACCTGACTCCCTCCACCGTTTCTCATTGGGCTTGGTTTCCAGGCCCTTCATCATCTTGGCTGCCCTCCTCCAGACACATTCCAGCTCCTCTGTGTCCGTTTAAAACTGGGCCAGCTCAGAACTAGACACAGGTGTGACAAACCCAGACCTACTGGGATATGTCACACAGTTACACTAAGCTGCCACCAACCATTCCCTGTAAGAAGTCACACAGACCAGGGATGGATTTTTAAACAATAAAAAGAATAAGGTTTATTTTAAATACACACAGGGAAAAATAAACAATCAGGTGAATAACATAAAGTAACGTGGCTTATTCTCACTCATACATGCATACAGTTTGGTTCACCCAGAACCCTTAACTTGAAGCACAGACCCTGAACCTA
Source organism: Pogona vitticeps (assembly GCF_051106095.1). NCBI lineage: Eukaryota > Metazoa > Chordata > Lepidosauria > Squamata > Agamidae > Pogona > Pogona vitticeps. The sequence goes on along the minus strand of NC_135789.1, from coordinate 25,119,614 downwards.
TCAGTTCTGGCTAACCAACAGACACCTGAACCTATCAGGTTGGTACTCTGACACACAGTAGTACCCTGTCTGACACACAGACTCCCACAACAGCTTCTTCTTCCCAGCTGCTGCTTCGTCACAACCCAGTGTCTCTCAGCGTCTCATAAACTCTCCACACACGCTTCACATATTTATACAGTACAGCCCCTCCTCCTGATGTCCCGCCTTCCACTCCCCATAGGATGGAACTTTCCCTCCAAACCCATGACAGACAGGTAACATCAGTGCTGTATGTAACACCTCCCCTCTTTATAAGTTGTTTTGTAGGGGGAAAGCTAAGGTGCTTTTCACCAAAAAACAACCTGGGTAAAATACACAACAACAGTTATACATACCATATTATACTTACTTATACTTACATTCTAAGTTAAACCATAGCAAATAGGCATTTAAACATTTACCATCTACATTACATCAATTTACCTTTATTCATACAAACCAATTCAAAAACAGGTACATTTTACTTTTTGTCATCATTATATACACATAGTCCATGTTCTTTCGCCGTCTTCATTCTTCAGGTCTTCTTGATAAGGCGTCAGCAACACAGTTCACTGACCCTCTGACCACCTTCACTTCAAAGTCATAGTCCTGTAGGTTTAAAGCCCACCTCATAAGTTTGCTATTGTGGGTTTTCATTGTCTTTAACCATTGCAGTGGTGAATGGTCAGTGCACAGAACAAAATGTCTTCCCCAGATGTAAGGCTTGGCCTTCTGGATCGCGTAGACTATGGCCAAACACTCCTTCTCCACGGTTGCCAAATGTCTCTCACCTTTTTGAAGTTTCCTACTCAGGTAGGACACTGGATGCTGGTCACCATTCTCATCCTCCTGGCACAGAACTGCTCCTACCCCGCTGTTAGACGCATCGGTGTAGATGATGAACTCCCGATCGAAGTCTGGAGCACGCAGGACAGGATAGTTGATTAACGCCTCCTTCAACCTCTGGAACGCCGCCTCACAGTCGCTGGTCCACGGGATGCGGTCATCAGCCGTCTTCCTCGTCAGATCGGTCAGCGGAGCCGCAATCTCGCTAAACCTCGGGATGAACTTTCTGTAGTAGCCCACCAACCCAAGAAATGATTTGACCTTTTTCTTGGTGTTGGGTCTAGGCCAATCAAGAACTGCTTCTATTTTGGCCTCCAGGGGTTTTATCATTCCTCCCCCTACCATGTGACCCAAGTATTTTATTTCTGGGCTACCCAGCTGACACTTGCTGGCCTTTACTGTTAGCCCTGCTGCACTTAACCTCTGCAGCACTAACTCCAGGTGTATCAGGTGATCTTCCCAGGTATTACTGAAGATCCCTATGTCGTCAATGTAGGCCACTGTAAAGTCACTGAGCCCTGCCAAGGTCTGGTCCATCAGCCTTTGGAATGTGGCTGGTGCATTTCTGAGACCAAAGCTCAGGACTCGAAACTCATAGAGACCAAAAGGGCTGCAAAAGGCAGTCTTTTCTTGATCCCTGGGATCAATTCTTAATTGCCAATATCCCTTTACCAGGTCCAATGATGAGATGAACCGACAACCCCCTATGGTTTCAATCAGGTTGTCTAGCCTGGGCATTGGGTAGGCATCAGGAGTGGTTACACGGTTTAATTTCCTGTAATCGACACACAACCTAATGCTCCCATCAGGCTTGTCCACAAGGACTATCGGAGAGGACCAAGGACTAGAAGAGGGGACGATTATGTTCTCCCTCAGCATTTCGTCCAGCTCCTTCCGCACCTTGTCCCTATAGGGTCCCGTTACTCGGTATGGGGATACTGCCTGCGGGGGTGCATCCCCTGTGTGGATCCGATGCATCACTCCCTTCACTATCCCCGGCTTGTTGGAAAACACCTGGTGATATTTACTAAGCAGCATTTTTAGTTCGTGCTGCTGGTCTTGGGTGAGTGCAGGACTGATCTTTACCTCCTCTGGGTTGTATTTTACTTCCCCTCTACCCTCCCAGAAGGGTAATTCAGCTTCCTCACTCTCAGCGGCTTTTATCGCGAATAAGACCCTCTGTTCCCCTCTGTAGTAGGGTTTTAGGGCATTCACATGAACCACCCTCCTTGCTTGGTTCTCCTCCTGCTCTATAAGGTAGTTCAGGTCTGACATCTTGGAAATGACCCTATATGGTCCTGCCCATTTGAGCTGCAGCTTATTCTCTCTGCAGGGCCTAAGCCAAAGCACTTCCTCCCCTGGGTCAAAGTGCCTCTCTCTAGCTTTGTGGTCATACCATGTTTTCTGTCTGACCTTCTGAGCTTGCAGGTTTTCTGCTGCCAGCTCTAGATTTCTCCTTAGGTCGTTCATCAAGGTGTCTATGTAAGTCACAACGTCTTGTGGGTCATCCTGGGTGATCTGCTCCCAATTTTGTTTGATCAAATCAAGGGGCTCTTTCACCCCTAAATGTGCAGCAAACATGTCAGAGTGACCCCTTTGTAAGATCATTGGGCGATACTTTTCAGGTACCACCAGCTGACTTCTGATCCCATCTCCCCCTTTTGAGATATTCCTCAGGGTTTCTCTATATAAAATCCCCTTTTTCTCCAGAAATCTCACTGGGGTTTCAGGTGTTAGCTGGGCGTCAGTCACCTGTTCAAAACACTTTTGGAGAGTGGCGTCTGCCTTTTGCTCCTGTCCAAATCTGCTGTCTGTGGTTAAGGTTTCCACCACAGCTTCTGAACTTCCCTCTGCTTCCGTCTCTGGCTCATCATTACCCCCCTGAACTGTCCCCGTGGTGGCTTGTGAGCGTGTAATCACTAGCACCCGTTTCACATGTTCAGCCAGGTCATTTCCCACGAGCACGGCTGCTGGCAGAGTCGATGAAATCGCTAGCCTCCAAACTCCCCTCCAGCCTTGAAAGTTGACAGGTACCTCAGCTACTGGCAGAGAGATTACCTGCCCCTCAATCCCTGCTACCTTCATGCTCTCATTTGGGATTATAAACTCCCTGGGAATAATATCTGGATGGCACAGGGTTACCTGGGAACAAGTGTCCCGCAGCCCCCTATACTGACGGTCAAGTATTCCTACGTCCACCCCTGCTGTCTCAAACAACTGAGAATCTGTTTTTATCAGCAAGCAGCGCTTTACCTCCACAAGAGGACCATTTTCCTCAGCCTGATCAGCAGAGGTAGCTGTTCCAGACTGAGTAGTCATGGCAACAGGCTCCCTCAGTGACACTGAGCTTTGCTCTTTCTGGACACAGAACACAGCTTTTGGCTTGGTCCCACTAGACTCCTGAGGCACCATTCCTTTTAGCTGCTTTAATTTCTCACACTCTGAGATTAGATGCCCCTTTCCCTGACAGAAATAACATTTTCTGGTGTATTTTGAGTCTCTCTCATCTTGTTTTGGTTTTCCCTCCAAATTCTGAGGTCTTAGTTTCATGTCTGAGGGCTTCCCTTCACCATGGGCCCCTCCCCCTTGCTGGCTTTTCCCTGGTCCCTGAGAGTACTTGCTGTAGGTTTCTTTGGGTTTACCCACAGATTTCCCCTCACCCAAGGGCTTTCTTATTTGGGAAATAAAATCCGCGATTTCTGCGGCTGCTGCCACAGTTTTTGGTTTCCTTTCCCTCACCTGGAACTTCAATTCCCCATGCAGGACTGAATAGAACTGTTCCAGCGCTATCAAGTCTTTAAGCTGTTCATAGGTCTCTGTTCCCTCCTGCGATAGCCATTTCTCAAGCAGCCTCACCAATTGGGCCCCCACTTGGGTAAAAGTCTGTTCTGGCTTCTTGGTTAGGGACCTGAATCTTTGTCTCAGCTACTCTGCATTTATCCCATGTCTGGCAAACACCAGTTTTTTAAACTCTGCAAAATCTTTCATCAGTTCCTCAGGCATCTCGGCATAGACCTCAGCCAGGCTACCACTGATTAAAGATCGCATGATGGTCATCTTCTCAGTTTCCCTCACTGAGAAGTCCACAAACGCTCTTTCCACTAAGGAAAAGAACACCTCAGGACAATCTCCCTTGTGGTACACAGGGAATTTCTTCAGGTCAGCCTTAGACAGTTGGCCTCCCTCAGAATCCCTATTATTATTATTGTTCTGGTTCATCATTTCCAGTTTTCTTAATTCAAACGCCATTTTCTCTCTCTCCATTCTTTCTTCCCTCTCCATTCTCTCTCTCTCTCTCTCTAATTCAAATTGCCGCTGTTTCTCTCTTTCCCTTTCCTCCATTTCCCTCACCCTCAGTTCATGCTGTTGGGCTAGGAGTATTTTTCTGAGTTCTGGGTCCTGCTCTCCTGTGCTGTCACCTTGCACTGAGCCAAATTCCTCCTCAGAACCTTGGTCAATCTGGGGGTCTTTCACTTCACTCATGTCTGCTATCTGGCTTCGAGTCAAGGGCATAATCCCCCCTCAGAACAGGCTGCTTTAAAAGTCAAGCCTCAGAATAAAACGACCACTTTTTTTTTTTCCTTCTTGCCTCAGAACCAGCCTTCTCTAGGCTGCTGTTCTTCAGCACTAACTTGCAACAGTATCGAGTCAGAGCCTACCCCCCTCTGCTGGGCCTCTCAGCTGGCAAGCTAGCTCACTGTTACTACGCAGATTTGCCTCAGCTTTTTCCCGCCAAAACTAGGCTGCCTCAGAGCACCTTAATCTAAGTCTCCCCAGTTGGCACGTTCTTCTACTAGCGCACCTCCCCGTGAGGTACACCTAGAAGATTACCTACGCGCCTCAGACTGTCCCTGACTAGACCCCCCTTGCTCTGGGCACACTTGCCAAGGCTTTGCTGGACCACTGGACAACTGGACCAGTCGTATCCCACCCGCTGGACACCAATCAATGTGACAAACCCAGACCTACTGGGATCTGCCACACAGGTTACACTAAGCTGCCACCAACCATTCCCTGTAAGAAGTCACACAGACCAGGGATGGATTTTTAAACAATAAAAAGAATAAGGTTTATTTTAAATACACACAGGGAAAAATAAACAATCAGGTGAATAACATAAAGTAACGTGGCTTATTCTCACTCATACATGCATACAGTTTGGTTCACCCAGAACCCTTAACTTGAAGCACAGACCCTGAACCTATCAGTTCTGGCTAACCAACAGACACCTGAACCTATCAGGTTGGTACTCTGACACACAGTAGTACCCTGTCTGACACACAGACTCCCACAACAGCTTCTTCTTCCCAGCTGCTGCTTCGTCACAACCCAGTGTCTCTCAGCGTCTCATAAACTCTCCACACACGCTTCACATATTTATACAGTACAGCCCCTCCTCCTGATGTCCCGCCTTCCACTCCCCATAGGATGGAACTTTCCCTCCAAACCCATGACAGACAGGTAACATCAGTGCTGTATGTAACAACAGGAAGCCCTGATAAGATCTAAAGCATGGGAGGGCCAAGTAGACCAGCTGCCAGGTTTACCTTCATCCGGGGAGGGCTGGGGGGGTCCACATCCCTGGGTCATGGTGAAGAGAGTGTCTGAGATATCTGAGAGGAAGCTGTCCAGATCAAAGAGCTGCCGCCCCTCTGCTTCTTCCTCCTTGTCCCGCAGGAGCATCGGAACCACGTTGGAAAAAAGCTGGTTGCACCAGTTCTCCGTCGGTTTCCAAGTGTCATCGTCCTAAATGGGAGAAGAAAGGAACTGTCGTGATCAGGCACATTTCCACCCTTCCACAAGAGGCCCAATCCTGATCCTAGCCAACCCATCTGAAGAAAGGCCATCTTCGCCACTCACCGTTTTGGGACCAGTGACTTCCTCTTCCCGGCTGAACCTGCGAAGCTGTAAGAGAAACATCACATTAAAGTCACATGGCTGATTGGGGGGGATAATACAGAGTGGTGGGTGGGCATTCTTGGGGGATAATGCAGAGATGGGGGGGTCCATGGTAAAGGTTCAAGCCCTATGGAGGGGCACAACAATCTGTAGTGGCAGAGGAGGCTCATGCCAATTTGGACAGGGAAGGCTGGAGTGACCAGTGGCAGAGAATTTGCTACCCAATCTCTTCCCATGCAAAACCTAAGTACAGCTTGCATGCCTCTGTTGGCCAGAAGGGGTGCTAGAAAAATCAGATGGCCAGTGCCCCAACTAACCCAAAATTAGGATCACCCTCACCAGTGGTTCTTAAGCACTTCCCCATTTCTAGTGATTCCTAAAATCATGATGCAAAATTAAGGCCAAAGATGGGCTTTTAAAAAAAAATAGAAGTGTTTGCATCTTTGTTGTTGAAGATAAAACTTTTTTTTAATTCTAAAATCTCAGCCAACAGAGAGGCAACCTCAGGCTTGCCTCTTCAGCCATGCAAAGGAAACTTCAGCTCTGTGCGGACACTACGTCAAGATTGCAAATGGATAGGATAGGATACGATATTTGTAAAATCGCATTCTAGCGCATACGTATTGCTTAAAATGTTATAATGTACTGTATCTGCAAAGCCAGCAGATGATATTGATGGAGGTGGTAAATATCCATATTAATAATACAGTGGTGCCTCGCTTAACGTTTGCTTCGTTTAACGTTTTTTTCGCTTAACGTTTATTTTTTCAGAGGCAGATTGTGCTTCGTATAACGTTTTTCCCTATGGGCGATTTTCGCATAGCGTTTTTGGGACCATGCTTCGCTTAACGTTTTTGGTTTTAGGTCCCCTGCTTCGCTTAACGTTTTTTTGTTTTCAATTTAAAAAGTGTCTTAGAAGGGTCCAAAACGGTTCTAAATGCTTGGATTCGTTAGAGGACCCCTTAAGTCATGTGCAAACCTGATTTGGCTTTGATCTGACGTTTCGTTAATTTTTTGTGAATTTTTGTTTTTTGGCCCATAGGAACCAATGGACCTGTCAAAATCTGACAGCTCCATGCTTTCCTATGGGGGAGAAAACAATTTACAAAAAATTAACGAAAGTTCAGATCAAAGCCAAATCAGGTTTGCACACAACTTAGGGGGTCCTCTAACGAACCCAAGAATTTAGAACAGTTGCTGAGTCTTCATTAATTTTTTGTGAATTTTTTCTTCCCCCATAGGAAATAATGGAGCTGTCAGATTTTGACAGCTGTCAAAAGTTGGGGGAAAAAAATTCACCATTAATTAACGAAAAGTCAAATCAAAGCCAAATTAACTTTTGCATCCGTTTTAGAGGGTGCAGAAGCTAATCCAAGCATTTAAAACCATTTTTGACCCTTTTATGACACACTTAATTTTGCAAAAATTGACTTCGCAAAGCCATTGAAACCTATTGAGTCAGCTACAATACATTCCAATGGAGGATACATTGTATCGTTTAACGATGTTTCCTATGGGTTTTTTCGCTTAAGGACGGCAATCCGTGCCTATTGGAACGGATTAACCAGTTTCCAATGCATCTCTATGGGAAATGGTGTTTCGCATAAAGTTTTTTTCGCATAAGGTTTTTTTTTTGGAACCAATTAAAAACGTTATGCGAGGCACCACTGTATATTCCTTTGCTAACTTGCAGAGGCTGTGTTTCCCTATAACCTGCAAGTGTAAGGTCAGACTAAGCAAAGCAAAGGCCAGCCCCTTAGCTTAGCTGCTTAAGTGGCTACTTGACAGTCTTACCATCAACAACAACAACAAAAAACATGATTTGCTACCCTGGCAAATCTAACAGAAATTTCTGTAAGAAGATTCAAAAGCAGGTACAAAGCTTAAGTAATTTAACAGAACAGTAAAACTGGCTGACAATTGATGAGTTTATAAGAACTGATAAAAAGGAATATAAATAACAGCCTGGGAGGGGTAGCAAAAGGAGGTACGATATGTACAGTACTGAGGAAAGACTGCTTGTGTGTGTGTGTGTAAGAATTTATTTTATAAACCTATGATGATGTAATTTGGGGGGGGTTATGCTTTGAATGTGGGTTTTTTTTTGCAATTTTGTTGTTGTTCCTGTGGCTAATTTAACTGAGAGTTATTTCCTTAATAATTTGAAGTTTACACTGAATTTATATCAGTATATTTCTGATGTATCATACTTGGGCTTGTGGCGCAGTGGCGCAGTGGTTAAAACGCTGTACTGCAGCTAAAACTGTGCTCACGACCTGGGGTTCAAATCCCAGGTAGCCGGCTCAAGGTTGACTCAGCCTTCTATCCTTCTGAGGTCGGTAAAATGAGTACCCAGCTTGCTGGGGGGGCAATGTGTAGCCTGTATAATTAAATTACAAACCGCCCGGAGAGTGCTTGTAGCGCTATGGGGTGGTATATAAGTCCAAATATATATATATATATAAATTTTATAAGCGATCATAGAATAGTGAAATTGGAAGGGGCCTATAAAGCCATCAAGTCCAACCTCCCTGCTCGATGCAGGAATCTGAATCAAAGGAGATCTGACAGGTGGTTGTCTAAGTTTATCTCGAATGCCTCCCATGTTGGAGCGCTCAGCACCTCTTAAGATCATGGGTTCCGTTGTTGTACCACTCTAACAGTTAGGAAGTTTTTCCTGAAATTCAACCAAAATCAGGCTTCCTGTGACTTGAGATCACTGTTGCATGTCCTGCACACTGGGATGATGAGAACAAATTCTGCCCCTCCTCTTTATGACAGCCTTTCAAGTGTATTTGGAAAGTGTTATAATATCCCTTTCTATTTTATTTTCTCAAGGCTAAACATGCCCAGTTCTTTTATAGGGCTTGGTTTCCAGCCTCCTGATTATCCTTGATGCTCTCCTCTGAACTTCTTCCAGTTTGTCAGCATCCTTCTTAAAGGGTGGTGTCCAGAACTGGACAAAGAACTCCAGGTGAGTCTTAACCAGTGCTGAATAGAGAGGGACGATACTTCTGTTAATAACTCCCATACATTTTCTAGCATTTGTTTGAAAAATAAAAGAAGAAGAAGAAACCCAGATATTTTTTGGAAACCCAGTTTTTGAGTCTTGTATAGGATCCTAAAAGATATCCAGAAGAAGAAAGGAAGTTATACAAGGCGGAACATTTCATTCTGGTTCACACTGAAATTAACCCATTTGGGATCAAGGCCAGCTGTGATGAACACAAAACAGAGACCATATCCGTCACTAAGTGGCGCTCCTGTCCAACTCAAATTTGAAGATGGCTCATAAGGGCTGCATCAAATGTTGGCGAGTGCCTTGCATCACCCACTTGCCAGCAAAGGGTGGAAGCCAGTGGCGTCAGGCGAGGGCCAAGCCTAGGAGCTGTTGGGAGGGACATAAAACCCCAGGCTCTCCTTCTGCATCAGCTGAAAAGAGAGGAGGCAACCAGGCGCCCAATGTGGAAAAAGTGGTGCCCCAACCTTAAATCTTGCCAGGGAGAAGTCTGTGTAGCAAACTAAATGCCACGTGCTCCATCTCTGGTGACCCCCATTGCACCGGATCTCCCTCAGAGAAACATGAGCTGCCAATGGCTGGGAGAATACTAATCTTATAGCCCTCCTTTACAATCAGTAGCATCTCTCTGCACCTAGAACATGGAGGCACAGTCCTACCAAATCACAGAGAGAATTAATGGAAAACATGGATATATGTTATTCTGCATGGGCCCCAGCAACATTACAGGTTCCCTCTCTCAGTAGGTGAGCAGACTCACATTTTCCAAAGTTTCAGGACTAGGATCATAAATCATGGCGCAGGATCCTGGAATGCCACCAGGCAAGCCTCTGGCATGACACACGGAAAAACAACATGTGTCCATGTGTCTAGCAGAACAAGACGTACAATGTGGATTTCCAATCCTTCCTCCTCATTTCCCATATTCCTCCTCATTTCCCCATATTTCTATTAGAGGAGTGTGCCACATGCACCCATACAGTTTCATGCTGCGCCAGCTGGGAACAGGTATAGACAGGCTCCAGGCACATGGAAACCCACATATATATATTTTTCTAGAGAAGGATCTCACCTCATCCAGAGAAATTCCCTGAGACTTGGCCAGTGCTTTTAGACCTGGCAACCGGACTCATTCCTGGGTGGTGGTGGCTAATCAGGGCCGGTGGCCAGCAACCATTTCCAGGAGACATCTGGGCAGCCCCCCACCCACCCCCTGTCCTCCTGACTGGGGATGCTGCAAAGTGGAGGAAACCTGACCCGCTTCTTATAGTAGATCCGCCACTTGTGGTACTCCTTCATCACCACCTCGATCCGCCGTTTCCAGTAGTTCCCCTCCAGCACGACAGCCTGAGAAGGAAGATAACCACGGTAAAAAAGCAGGGTGGGGAAAACCCCACAAAACCCTCCCATTTAAATGCTGCCAAGCCTCATCATGCCATGTCGTGTTTGCCAATTTTTTTTTTACTCACACTAAAGAGCTTCAATGGCAGAGAGAGCTGGACCATAAAGAAAGCTGACCGCCGAAGAATTGATGCCTTTGAATTGTGGTGCTGGAGGAGACTCTTGAGAGTCCCCTGGACTGCAAGGAGAACAAACCTATCCATTTTGTAGGAAATCAACCCTGAGTGCTCACTGGAAGGAGAGATCCTGAAGCTGAGGCTCCAAGACTTCTTTGGCCATCTCATGAGAAGAGAAGACTCCCTGGAAAAGACTCTGATGTTGGGAAGTGTGAAGGTAAGAGGAGAAGGGGACGACAGAGGATGAGATGGTTGGACAATGTCGCCGAAGCAACTAACATGAATCTGACCCAACTCCGGGAGGCAGTGGAAGACAGGAGGGCCTGGCGTGCTCTGGTCTATGGGGTCACGAAGAGTCGAACACGACTAAATGACTAAACGAACGAAAGAGCTTCAGGTTGATTTCCTGCTGTGTTGGTTAATTTTTTTGGAGAGGGGGGTTAAAGGGTCTATTGGGTTGACTCCTGTCTACAGCGTTTGTTTCAAACTTGGAGACAGTGAGAGTGCTTTGAATACTGCAGAAACACCCCACCCACACCCACCCCGCTGAGATAAAGAAGCCATGCTGGTTTCTCCCTTAAATATACAAACCTCCTCAGACATCCAGGCCTGGAACTCAAAGTTTGCTTCCAGTTGGCAGAAAGAACAGAGGCAAACTGTAAAGATACAACTCCACTGGGTGAAAAAATGTGGGAAATACTACAGGACTGGGACAGTCTGGTGTACATTTTGTTTTTCACTGAACCCCATGAAGAAAATGAGAATCAGCCTGGAGTTATTCTCCTGCAACTCCCTAGCTTTCTCCTTCCCCATTGGGGCTTCTGCTTTTTTTGCCACTGGATCCATTGGCATCAGTTCAAATAATGTGATCACTTGAACTGATGCAGAAAAGTGGACGCTGGGGGTTTGCACAACGATGTAGCAGCTGGGAGGGGCAGGGAAAAGGCAAAGATCCAGATCCCGGAGGGCTCAACCTTTGCAAATAATGGCTTTACTTCTCTTTTTAAAACAGCTTAATTTTAGCGCTGTCTCCCTTGTTCAAACTAGTATTCAGAGGAGCTGACTGTTTTCCATTTTGTTTAGCTAAGCAAAACTGCTTCAGTGTTCTCACAGTTTGGAGAAGGAACAAAGGACAGTCAAGCTGCCTTAATGATGTTTTGGGAAATGAATGGCACTGGAGACAACAGATGTTGTCTTATCAAATGCTGCTAACGAGCTTGTTTATACTTTAGCAATGCATACCTGAGCTTATCACTGAATAGGGAGTAGTTCACATGCTTGTTCCTACCGTTCTTCGAAGTATAATGAAGTAATAATATATTGCCCAGCTGCAAATTATTGGAATAAACAGTAAAAATGTATAAAAATGGTTTGCTTCACTCAGTGAGGCTTCAGACGTCTTGGGCCAAATTCTGAGCCACACTCTCATCTGTTCCAGCTATTGGGTGCCTGTGCAAGTTACTTGATAAACTTGTCTCCATATAAGTAAACCTGGAGCATGTCTGTTGTTTCCTCGGGATCCTATCAAATCCTGCTCCCATGGCTGGGGTGCAACACATCCTCCAAATAATGAAGTAGAGGATGAGAGGAGGAAACGAGAGGAGGAAATTGTCATATGACCCTTGCTTGCAGTTTATTATATAGTTTCCTGGCTGTCTGCCAATTTCCTCCTCTCTCCTCTCGTTTCCTCCATTACGCGGCCACATAATGCAAACATCTCCAAGGAAACCCACATTCCCAGGTGCAACTTCACAGTGAGTGAATTCGCATTTCCCTCGCTGTGTAGTCACACCCTAACACAGTTTGATGCGTCTTGGATAGAAGCTGATGGTCTGTTGACTCTTCCCAGCCTTTGGAATGCAATAACCAGTAGTGAATGGGGAAGACTTTTGGATTTGGGGGGGGACTGTCACCCAGGAAAGGAACTTTTTCCACGCTCTGAGATAAATCAGTGGCTGTACGGCCAGAGATGCAACTACTTCTACTTAGACTTTGCTTGTGTTTGTACAGAAATACAAAGTTATTTATAAATAGAATCAAGAGGATGTTTACAGAAATATACCAAGACTCTAGTCCTCTATGATCCAGAAGAGACTAAATCCTCTTCTGTTGCTTTTCTACCTTCTCTTCTCAGACCTTTGCCCCACCCCTCCAACTCCCCAACTCCAGAAGCAGATTCACACAACCATCCCCTATACAGGAAATTTGTTTTGTGGGTTGATGTAAAAATCAGATGCCTGGAGACCAGTGCGTTTGGCTATTTTCCTCCTGGCTGTCAGAAGAGGGGGAAAGGGCCCTGGAAAGAGATATGTATCATTTGGGGGGGGGGGAACAGAGAAGAGGGAAATGTAGCCTCTTAAATCTCTGCCTGATACCACTGCTGCACTCGTATACACCGTTTCAGAGGGTCATCGTGGCCATACAGGGTGGAATATTCTGGGACTTGTAGTCCTCCCCACACATACACACAAAAGATAATAGGTCTCCTTTCTGCACAGTTTTTAAGCCAGGGAAGCTTTGGGACAAGACTCACCTCCGGCTTCCTGTGCTCGTCTGCCTCAGAGCCATCCAGCGGGGTGACAAATCCACAGACAGGGCTCTTTCTGCGCTCCACATCTGCAGAAGGAGAAGGATGGATGAGGGGAAGAGCCCCAATCCCTACCGCTATGTGCCCCTAGTTCTCCTCATGATTCCAAATCTCCTGACCCCCACCCTTAAAACAACAGCCATCCGTTGTGTTTGTATCCCACTTTGTCCTCTTCTAAGATCAAAACTGCCACCATCCTCCATGTGATTCTCTTCGTCCTCACACCAACATTCTTGTGGTGTAGGTCAGGCTAACAACGAGAACGGCAGCTCCCTCTCCCATAATTTAGGCAAACTCTCTCCCGTTCCTCCTTCTCCCAAGAGGTGAGTCTCTTGAATTAAAGACCGTGGAGCCAAGGCTGGGGGAAAGCAAAATAGAAAGGTTTGCACTCGGTTGTTTCCAAAACCAAACACAACCCACAGCCGCATGCCAGCTCCAAGTCATAGCAAATCTTTTTCCATGCCAACCCACAACTTGCCAGCCGCTGGCCAGGATCCGCAGGCTGTTCCCCGCGTGTGGCAACCTGGGCTGATCTACCACCGCTCTGCTCCAATCCGTCCCCGGAACTTACACTGGATATACCAGGCCCTCCAAATGGCATTGTTGAGGCGGATCTTGTCCCGGCACAGCAAACGCAGCCCTTTGAAATTCTTCCATTTTGGAGACACCAGCTTCCCACTAAAATGTCAAGCAAAAAAAAAAAAAAAAAAAAAGGACACGAAGCAAGGGGGAGGCAGCGGATGAACTGATGCAAGAAGAAACAAATGAGGATGCTGCCTTAAAAAAAAGTCAGGCTCCTTTGACTTCATATTGCTACAAGGCATTGTAATCTACGACCATTTTCTTGGTGAAATGGATTATAAGGCAAAAAGCAAAGTGTGCTGCTTACCTACCACCCCCATAGTGTTTGAAGCCCTCTTTGAGCAGTTTACAAATCGATTGAATTATGTAATTTACATGGTAAATTGTGTGCCGGTGAGCTAGGCACACAATTCACCAATCTCGGAAGGATGGAAGGCTGAGTCAGCCTTGAGCTGGTTAACTGAGCCTGTATTGATTGAACTCGGGTCAAGCACAGAGTCTTGAACACAGCACTGCAGTTTAAAAAACTTGCCATGAGGCATATTATGTTCTGCAAAGCTCACCCTGAAACAAACCTATTCCTCTTTAAGGCACCACAATGTTTCTGTTTTTATTCTGTTTCTGTTATACGTGTACATTGTTCTTTGACTCCAAAATTTGTACGTTGGCAAGATTCCAGGTGGATTTCAGAGAAACAAAGCATCCCCAGAACAGTGCATACATTTTAGATAGGAAATGTCTGAAAAACAGGCAAGAATCATGCAATATGAAAACCTTGTCCAGAAGTGCATATGAAAACTCTTAACAAAAAAAATCATAGGAAGAAGATGCACACATTTTCTTGCAAAGGGGGAAAAAATCAAAGCCCTGCAACTCAATATGAAACAGGCGAATAATGCAAGCAGGAGAAAATTAGAGTGCCTGTTTCGGTTTGTGAAATGCTGGTGGGGAATGCAGCGGAAGCTGGGATTCGAACACAGCTCTCCCACACACAGAGCCCACCTTCGGTAATTACCAGCTTGCTTTGACTCAACAGCATTTAGAAACTTGTTTCTTAAGAACCTGCTGCCTAAGAGAACAGCACCGAACCAAGGAAGAGGGAAACAGGAAAACCTGCATTCTCCCTGTCTCCAGGTTGCCTGGAAAAGCTTCCACCTGCTGTTTGTTCTGCAGCTCACAGGGGCTTAATCGGGCAGCGCGCATTTTTCGCTCATCTGTGTGCGCAGAGATCCATGCTCGTCATCTCACAGATGGGAAAGCAAATAAACACCAGCTGGGTTGGAAAGACCCGGAGGAAAACAGCAGCCAAGGACCACAGAGAAGACGGCACCGGGCGAAGAAATCACAGACCAAGCCTTCATTTTAAAAATACATACTGTATTTGTATTTTTCAGAACAGTGGGGTAGAGAAAGTGTCAGACTTTGTACAGGCGGGTCAGGATTCATGCCCACCAAAAATGATTTGGGGGTGCCTGATTGCAATGTTAGCCTAACCTTACAGGATTGGCGTGAGGCTGGAATGACGACATTGATAGAAGTGGCAGGTATTTTTTATTCTAAATCCTCAGGGTCACCCCACAATGTTGGGGTGTGTGTTCCCCTTTCTTGAATCACAAGCCTCTCCTGCTTTTAAAGGCCAGTGAGAACTTCTTCCTTGCACACCCAGGGATAACGATCTTATTTATTAATTGTATTTATAGCCTCCCACTCCCATGATGTAGTCTCAGGGCGACTCACAGCAAGACATAAAACAGATTTCAATGAGACTGGTATAAGGGGAAAGCTAGTATCAAGTTCTGAAGAACAAAACTTACTGCCCTGGGCAGGAAGCATTTGTCTTGATGATGCTATGAATCATACATTGTTTTATGCTTCACTGTTCCTGCAACCTGCTCCCCCCTACCCCGAAAGCTGTAAACAACTGTTATTTTGCACTCATTATATCTGAACAACAACCACCAAGGGGAATTGAGTGGCTGTTCTGCTTTTAAAAGATTTAAAAACTAGATTTGAAAACTACCCCGATGTCTCCCGTCTCACCTCCCTCTGCTGCAGACTATTTTGAGGGGGCAAGCCTAGGTTTGTAAAAAAATATAAAATACTCAAGAGAGCAATCTTGAGTATGGATAAGTGAAGTGTTTTGGACATGCGGGATTATCAAAGGGAGCTGGTTGAGGTTATTCCTGGAAAAGACTCTGCACATGCTTCAAGGCACTCTGGCTCTCACGAGGCCAAAGAGAGATAAAATCCAAAAGTTTCAACCAACCTGGGGTAGGAACTAGGGAGAGGGGCCACTTGTGCAATCCCTGTGCAAAAGTGCCACCACCCCATGCACACCCCATCCTGTGAGGGAATTTGGACTCTTTGCAGTGATCCAGAGCAAACACTCTACTGATGCCAAGCTGGTGACTCAACCCGAGGGGGCAGCTACTCCCGGGCCTCGTGCCAAGCGTCCCCGGGGCCAAGGCCACCCAACTGCCAATGAGCCAAAGAAATCCTTTTCAGAGGGATCGGCAGTCACACAGAGCTGCCGTTTACAAGCCACCCCGATCATGGCTGTCGGAAGCGAGGCTGCAGAGTTAGGCATGGCAGCACCGAACTGGAAGCCAAGGGGGTCCCAGCAAGGTGGACTGTCACGCTGTACAGATATACACCCTCCACAAAAGCAGGTGGCTTCTTGGGGCGCAGAGAGCGAGAAGCACCACCTGTGGCAATTCCACCCATTTGGAGAATGCAGGTTTACAACTATGTAGGTTTACCGTTGTGTAGTTTATATATACCAGGTTTGTGTGTAAGCCTGCATTGAGGATGGATGTGGGCGGAGTTCTGTGGTGACTGGCAGCTGAGTAGCTGGAAGCGGATTGGTTCGCACAACTTGACAGAGTTCGAGTAGCGAGCAGAAGGGAGTTAGAAGTCTATCTTAGAGTTAGTGGGAGTCTGTGGCAGAATTTATGAAGAGAAGTCAATCTACAGTAGTCAAAGTGTGTGTGTGTGAGGAAGAGTGAGAATCTGCTATATAATTATTCTATACTTTTAAATACAAAAGAAATACATTTCAATCCTACTGGGTTTGTCTTAATACCCTTATCACTTACATCCAAGAATAAACCTTTCCCTTCGTACCTATTACTTATGGTCCCCAAATAAAAATCCTATCAAGTTTTTTTCCACCAATCTTTCCCACATGGAACAAATAGGGAACCCGGACTGCTAATGAACAAAATACACCCATATCATGGGGAGCTATGCTTTTCTATTAAGGATGCAGAGTTTTATTGACACTGAGAAACCACAGGGCACCCGAATTATCTGCTTGGGGACAAGGAGGCTCCGGTCAAGGCAGTACCAAAGGAGCAATTCTGAATTTTTCAGGAGAAGTTTTTTGGGGGTGGAGGTTTTTGTGGCATCACACCTTCCCTAGATGCACTAAAAAGGATTTTAGGTAGGAAAACGTTCCTGAGTGGTGCTGGAGGAGTCTAAGACTCAGCTAGATTGAATATTAGTGGAAAAGCCAGCACCTCCTCGGCATCACATAATGTGGTGGCAGTGGTGGGATACCCAAGCATGAAGATACAAGCTTGAGGATATCTCTCTAAATTTCAAGATCCAAGGGCTTGGGTTCGGAGGTCCAAAAACTGGCTGGAGCCAAAAGCTAAATAGCCTTTGGGAGGAACAACAAGGGAAAAGGGAATCATGAAAGGGAAAAGAACAGGAGGGAAACAAAAGAAGGCATTCTCTCTCACTAGCCCTTGGAGATAAAGCTTTTCATGAGGTAAAAAGTTACCTCAGACTAGGATTGTGGGGGAACTTGACTCTTCTAAAAGTGTGTTACTGCTCCAACTATAAGAAAACCAACTCAAATTGAAGAAAAGTACCAGGCAGACCCATGAATGGGTTCATAAAAAGATATACATGCACACTCTAAATAAAGGTTCAAATGCCTCATATGAAGGGAGAGAAATATAGCAGAAGAATGAACCCCCCCCCCCCCATTTGAGGTCATTTCACCAAGCCAGCAGGCAGAAAAAATAAAAATAATAGAGGACGCATCAGATGGAGAGGAGAGGCCTGAACAAACGGTGAATTTAAGTTCTGATCACAGTTCCTCTCAGATGGAAGTTGTGAAAATGCAGATTGAACAGGCAGAAAAAGCCAAAGAAAGAGAACAGAGAGAAAGGGGAATGATTCTAAGAGTTAGAGAGGGAGAATTGGAGATGGTGAGGATCAACTCTCAAGGGAGAAAAACAGAGCATGAAAAAGAATTGAGAAAAATCTGAGGAGAACTTAAATTCCAGAGCAACTCCTGCAGATTTCACAAATTATAACCCTCAGATTTTTCAAGCCATTATTCAAAAAGCTGCTAGAAACTGGGGAGAGAATAAAGCAGATGATGTGGAGTTATCCCCAAATTTATAGAGAAGGATGGATCTTATGAAGAATTTAAAACTGCAGCATTTGTTCGATTTAAACTACCTAGGTCTAGTTTTTTTTCCCCCAAAGAAATTCAGAACTCTTCAGCCATGCTCAGATTGATCATTTATTGGATATAACTCTAAATTAAGGGGCATTTTCTGAGGGGGGGAAGGGTCTCTGGAGCTGAGGCTTACAGCAGAGAGAAACTTCAAGATCTGAGGATTTCTAGATTGGTTTCTCTTTCAGCTTCCAAGAGAGATTAAGTTGTTGGCTAAAGACAACATTCTTGGGTCTGTTAAAAAGGCAGCTGAATATCCTAAATCAGCTCATCCTTCATCCTTATTTCTAAACCATTAAAAACAACAACAGCAAAAGCTGTGCCTCAGGATGAAGAAAATAAAAGAATTGTTACTCCTACACCGAATGAAGGGTCAAAAAGATTTCACCCTGAGGAAAAAACTATTAACTGGCATTAACTCCCAGAAGGAAAAAGGGGTGTTTTGGCTGTGGAAAGAAAAGACACTATAAATTTCAATGTCTCAAGCCACAAAAGCTCTGGGTGAAAGCAAAGTAAAGACTTAAACCCAGAGAAACATGAAGATATTAAAAGGAGACTGAGGAGGTGATGTGTGAGTTAAGGCTTACTAAGGTGCCACAGATAAATAAGGAGTTAGCAGTAATAGCTGAGGTAAAAAGTGGAAAACTCTTTGCTGTAATTAAGTATAGGATTAGGAATGACCTTTGTGAGGACTGAATTGAGGGATTCTGACAATGCAACCCGAGGAAAAAAAACATTTATGGCGGTTTCAGAGATCAGAAAAGAAGCACCTATGGCAAAAGGCCACATTAAATGGAGAAACAAAAGGTTTTTTTTTTAAAAAAATGGCTGTGAATAAAATGAGTAATATGACCTTCTTATTCTAAGGATAGTCCTAGTAGGACCCAAAGTCAAAACTGGAATTGATCAGATGAGGTGAATCCAAAGGAGGGTGAAGAAAAACTTAAAGAGAAATTAAACCTAACCCTTTTTCCTGAAGGCTGAAGCCAAGCGTTTATTTATTTTTACTTTATTTATTTTGTATCCTTTGTTGGAGAGTCTGCATCATTGAATCTAAAATAGGGATGTGAAATCAGTCTTTATATAACATACAAAGTTCTTCCCACATGGAAATTTGGGTATATTTCTGAACACACTTCCCCCAGCATGTGCTTTTATGTTTGATACTGTGTATTTTGTTCATTAAGTACACAGCACGTTCATGCCTGTCATCAAATATTTGAAACTATTATTTTCCTTCTCAAGCAAGCATGACTCAAAATGCACATTTACTTGCTTCGATTTGGGGGAAACTAAGGAAATTATGCGAGGCCTATGGCTTCCTCTTGAAGACAAGAAACCAGAAAATACATGCATGAGTGGGTTAATAATTGGATCAGAGGCCACAAACATAAAATCATCAACAATATCATTTATGGAGAATTTCTTTTCTTGTGCCATCAAGAGAGACAGTAAAAAATTTTCAGATGTGGCTGGGGGGGAGCGGCCAGCACAGTGCAGTGAAGAAAAAACACTTTGCACATGCACAGGGAGGCAGGGTAAACATCACAGCAGAAAGCAAAGTGAATTCATTGAAGCGGGAATTTGGACGGGAAGAAAAGAGAAGCAATCATGTGGCCGCATCAGTGTGATCATTGGGGCCAAACTTTGCCCTCAAGGAGAAGGTGCTGCTCCTCCCTTTTGGAAATCACTGTGTTCAAGGTGCTTCTCATCCACTCCATTGAACTGTGGATTTCCTGCACGGGGGGCTGGACTAGATGGCCTTTTGGGGTCAACTCTACGGGTGCTACAACCCCATCCCATTCTGCCATGATCTCCAGAAACCAGCCAAGTGCCTCCAGGAGCTGCACAAGATGATTATGAAGGCAGAGCATCCATTCCTTTCCTCACTTCCATCACCCTGTAGTCACTAGTCAAAGATACACTGCTTTGAAAAATGGAGGTTCTGCTTTGTTGGAAGACCTGCCCTTCTCCACCGAGGGAGAGGGGGCATATAATCCACCTGTTTTGCACGGAGAAGTTCAGCAGCATTTTCAGACAGGACTAGAGAAGATCTCTCCCTGCCATTTGTTGGGAGACCGAGAACAGCAAAAGAAGGTCAATGGACATCAAAGCAGGGCTTTCAGCCTTTCTGTACCCAGATCTGCCTGCCCTGAAGCCACCCCACTGGCCGAAGGAAATAAGACTCAAGAACAGCATGTCCAGATGTCAAGACAGCCCCAGGCAAGAGGGGAACTTTCTGAGTTGACCTGCAAGGCTTAGGAAATGAATGAAAATACAGAATAATGGGTGTGGGAACACCGGTGGCTTATAAATGGAAGATGATAATACTCACATCTAGGATGACCCCAAGTTATTTTGCTGCCTGAATCAAAGGAAACCTGCCCTCCCCCTCCCCACACGCACACACATTTAACATACAGAAGCCCCCAGGACAAGAAACTGAACTCCAACACTGGCTGCAGGATCGCATCCTCCACTGATCCTAAAGACAGCAGACTAGTTTAGGGGTTGCAGGATAGGCCCGATAGAAAATGCATGGCTCTACCTTCCAGGAAGAAGGGAAAGGGGGCAGCCTCCAGAGCAAGCAGCCAGGGAGATGATGAGGCTGCATCTTGCAGTCACCGCCTGAGATAGTCAACACACTCTGTCTTACAGCAGGGCTGGCCCTCTCGGGTTTGCCAGGCAAAGGACGATAAAAGCCGCCTTGGAATTGCTGAAAACGGAAATCCATTTAAAAAGGGGAGAGGGTGACATGTGGTTTGTCACTTCCTCCACTTTTGCTTCTTAGCAACCAATTTCAGCAGCTGTTTTTTTTAAAAATTAAATTTCATTTTCCCTAAAAGTGACATAAGGAAACGATTTTCATCTGCCAGAGTAGCAGGCTGCGACACGGCCACCTGACAAACACCCCCCCCCCGCCCTGCCTGCTGTCGCTCAGTGGTTTGGGAGAGTAAAGGTCTTCCTTGCTGATAAGAAGCAGCCAGAGTGTTTATCCGTGCTGCTACCCATAGTCATCCCAATATCTGGTGGCAAGGAGTACTACAGGCTCACTATGCCTCAAGTGAATCTCCTTATAGGCACTTGGGTCAACCCGTTTAGTGAGAGAAGGGACTATTGATTTTTGGGGTGGGCTCCCCCCATCTTTTTTTTGCAGAGAGTCCCCGGACAAGACTGAATTGTTTTGAGGAGACCAGTTGGGAAGTTGAGTCATGCATGCACAACAGCAGCTGGAGGTCTGAACGTCTTCTCCAACCAGGCTGACCCTTCCTCCCACCTGGGATTTAGGGAGTTCCAAGCAACCGGACTAGGATTGAAATCAGACTTTAAGAACACAATGAAAATTCAAATTTGGTTAGAAGAAGTAGGGAGAGAAGGAGGGCTTGTTTTGATGTCATGAGACACCAGAGCCTATGGGGAAGAAGCAGGCTCTTGCTAGTTGACTCTGGTGTTGGAGAGCTGTGATTCCGGTAGACTTTCATGTTTGAGAAACAAGACTTTGAAGGAGTCGCATGCTTAGATCCTGAAGATCAATTACAACATGAATTGCAAAGTACTGGGTGTGAGGAAAGAGTGTGTACTTTGTTACTCAGATGCTTTCTGCAGGTAAGACATGGTCCTTTTGAATAATTTTCTGTCTGTTTCTATTCTCGATCCTAGCTGAGCCTGTGTTTCCTTGGGATTGCTTCCTGCCTGAGTCCAGCCCTCTGTTTCCACATCCCTCCATGGAACCCCTCAGGCTCCCACACACACACCCCAACAAGAGCAAGTGTAGTATATAATGGACAGTGTGTCAGAAGAGAGACCTGGGTTCAAATTTCCACCTGGTCATGGACAGTCATTATAAGTTGGCCCTGGTAAACCCCTCCGTGTACATCTCACACACCTTAAAAACCCTATTACAAGTCACAACAATATATCAGAAGCAATTTGGCAGCACAGAACGACAACAGGTTTCCCCACCTCATTTCGTGACTGCTGAATCCCCAAAACTACCTTCGGTTCCAAGAAGCCCCTCTCTGCCTTGTGTGTGGGGGGGTTATCTTTCAGACCCCCCCCCACTTGGCTGGAAGGCTCAGCCACAGCTGGATAGGAACAGAGGGGTGGTTTCAGACAAACTCACCTGTAAGCCAAGCTCATGCACTCAAAGAGGTGTGTCAGCGTGAGGTCGATGCTTGGAGGATGGGCCTGCTGATGGCGCCCACGGAGCACCAAATCGCTGTGCGGAGAGGACACCATGAAGTGTCCACTGTGGATGACTTGGGAACTCGGGGGGTCTCCTGCACCAGTCCTGCCACCACCGGAGACGGGGCTGTCCGAATCTGAATCTGAGTCGGAGATGGGTTTGGGGCCCATTTGGGGTTCCATAGCCATGGTGGGGAAACCAGTAGGAACCAGGGTTGTCTTTGGAAGCCAGCTGTTGCCAGCGCCACCATCAGGCTCTGACACTCCCTCCTGGCCGGTCGCCCCACATGTGTGTACCTTGCAGAGCAGCAACGTTGCCCACCCAACGTCAGCACGGCCCCATCGGCCTCGGTCCCTTCATCACCTGCTCTGCCCTTGCCCAGGCGGGAGGCCTTTATAGCCCCACCTGATGCAGCTCCGCCTTTGAGATGGACGGATCCAAAACAGCGCTAGGAAAACATTAACACTTGGCATGCTGGAGGCGCTGGCAGGACCAGAGAGAGGCATCTTTAACCCTTCTGGGGCTTAGTTTTCCAGCTCTAGATTCCTTTCCTGTGGCTGCAGACAGCCACGTTACCTTATGCCTCTTGGGCGAGTTTTGCCAACTTTCTCTGCATCTCCTGCGGCTGTGTCTTTACTAACAGCTGGATCTTCTCCAAAGAAACACAGTCCTGTGTTGAGGCAAAATCCAAAGAAAAAAGGGGGGGGGGGAATAAAAAATGTGGCATCTTAAAGACTCTTATATTTTAATGTAAACTTTTGTGGACACGTCCACTTCATCAGCTGTGAAAACAGAAGGAAAGGTTGAATGAACTATCAGACCTGTTTAGTTGGATTGATTGTGGTGGGGAAATCACCCATTAAACCACCGTTAAAACCCATGGGCACCCCAGGGTTTTACCCCAGTTGGTTGGTTGCTTAAGCTCTCTTGCGTCTCCTCCATGTTCATTGCTAGTCGGGGGCTGGAACAGGACACCCCTACACACACAAACAGACACATGTACAGACACGGAGGTGGCACTGAGCTGTCCAAACAGACTTGTTTGCCTTAGCAGAAGGCTGCTGGGAGCCAGTGAAAGGGAGCGAGCGATATGCCGTGTTTACCCAGCGCTAATGTACACCCCCCACCCCAGCAACGAAACATAGATTACAAGACAAAAATAAGATTATAGAGCAACCCAGCTCAGAGCAACATGAATTAAGGTTGAAAAAGCAGTACTGTACCTCCTCTGGCCCCTTGGAAGAATAAAAAAATAACCACCACAATAGAGAAATCTAGTATCAGGACCCCACACAGCCTCTGCCAGAGTGGGGGAAGGCTACAGATGGTGAACTGTGCCCACAGGAGGGGCACAACCAGCCAGGAGCAGGGAAGGGTCAGATTGCAAAGGGGATATGGAAAGTCTTCAGCAATGGGCTGGGGGGTTACCCAAGTTGTTTCTGAGGGCACCAGGAGTTACTGTTATAAAGCTCTCTGCACATTTTAAAAATCACTGGGGCTAAAATCAACCTCTTCTGTCTGGCTGGAAGAAGCCCTGTGGCCACACTGTCTCTGAGAATGCAGGAGAAGGTGGAGTTCCTTCAACTCTGAACTTGGGTATAACTGTACCGTATTTTTCCCTGTATAAGACTATACTTTTGTCTAAAATCTTTAGAATAAAAATTGGGGGGGGGTCTCAGTAAGCTCAGGAGAGAACAAAAACAAGTGGAGGGGAAAGCAGGGATCAAAGCGATCCTGCAGCGCTTTGATCCCTTTCCCCATACACTTGCTAAACCCCACTTAGATTTCTTAATTTTGGGTTAGAAAAGTGGGGGTGTCTTATACATGGGGGCGTCATATACATGGAAAAATACGGTATATTCTTCTCAGGCACAGATGCAGTTGTGTACATGGGAAAGATGTTGCACTACTGAGGACAGGTCAACAAAGTAGGCTTGGCCTGACTGTGTGCCAGACCCAGATGTTATTTGAGAGCAGGGGGTTGTGTGCTGTTCTCATCACTGGGTATCAGGAAGAGGGAATAAGAGGTGGCACAACTGTGTGCCTAATTTTGGGGCCAGGTCTTCCAGGACTGAAGGCAGCACAGCTCCACAAAGAGTGGTAGGAGATCTCAGGGGGAAAACAGGTATTACAGATAACAGTTTCCTGTTTTGAGCCATCAGGCTTCAAAGGAACCCTGTGCTTAAGTTCTGCAGGCTCGATTTAAAAAATAAAATAAGCACATTTGTTAGTCTCGAGAAGTGAAATTCCCTTCTGGGACATTCGCTTACGATCAAGCTTTTTGGGATTGTTCTCTTCTACTGCCAGAAGAAGCGTGAGGTCCGTTTTGCCCCCCCCCCCCACACTCCCAGCAAATTCTAATAATCCTAAAACAATAGGCTGAGCACAAAACTTGGGGGGGGGTAATTTTTTGGACTGAAACTCATCAGATGCTTATCCAGCATGGTCCCTAGAAATCTGTAGCCCCAAAAGCAATTCAGCCCTTCTGATGGACCATACCCAATGTGGTGCATGTGTTTCTAAAAGCCCGTTTTCTTTGTAAACAGACTTTTTAAAGCAGTGGTCCCCAACTTTGGGCCTCCAGATGTTCTTGAACTACAACTCCCAGAAGCCTTCACCACCACCTCTGCTGGCCAGGATTTCTGGGAGTTGAAGTCCAAGAACATCTGGAGGCTCAAGGTTGGGGGCCAGTGTTTTAAAGCACGGGGGCACACAGCTGTGCCCCTGCAGGCTTCCCCAATGAAGGAAAGGCAGACAATTAGGCTTCAAAGAAAGAGAAACCGGCAGGGTATGAATTTCAGGCTCCCTCTAGAGGCCAACATCAGGCAGCCCAGAATATCTTGCCTCCTCCTGACCCCACTCTTCTGTGTGCATGCCCATCTAACTATTTTGGGATGAGGGTCTCTGTTGGCAGGAAAAAGCCCCAAACAAGCCAAAGGCTGGCACTCAGCACAATCAGGCATCATGGCAGAAGTGGCAGCTCAGCTTGATCTAGAATAGGCTTGTCCAACCTTGGCCCTCCAGATGTTCTTAGACTACAGCTCCCAGAAGCCTTCACCACCACCTCTGCTGGCCAGGATTTCTGGGAGTTGAAGTCCAAGAACATCTGGAGGGCCAAGAGAACAAGACCATCAAACAATGATAGAGGATTGGGCAGAAGAATTAAGACCCCTGGAAAAATCAAGGGAAACTTGAAAGCGGAAACGAATAGTTTCATCATTTCACAGACAACAAGGGAGCCCTTAGAATAGCGCCTTAGTCACCAAAACAAAAGTGCCAGCCTTTCCAAGTCAAATGCAGAAATACAGCTGAAGCTGGAAGGTTTAGGAGACAGAATTTGCCTGTGGAACCTCAGGGCATGTGGGATCCCGGAATTAGAAAGGAAAGAGAACAGAGTGAAGTGATGATGGAAGGGCTTTCCAGGCTCCTTCCTCATTTAAACAGAACTCCAAAGGAGTCTGAGAGACTCTGTAACGGGACCACCCATAAACCAAAACCCAGCAAAACCAAGATACAGTATAGGGTTACGAAATTCTCTAGATGCCCTGTGAAGAGTGTGTGTGTGTGGGCTCTATAGGGATCAATGAGCATTTCAAGGATATTATATAAAGGAGCCCCAATGCTGATATTGCAAAGATATTAATATACAGAGAAGAGAAGAGTGTTCCATAAAACAAAAGTTAGGACAAAGGAGCCCCAAGAAATGCAGAAGGTGACATGATCGTAAGAATAGCAAAATACCATACACATAGAGGACCTAATCCGATTGGATTTCTTAACTGCATCTACTATTGATACGATTTCTTAATAGAAAACATCAGGAAGGCTGGTCTAGGTTTTGCTCTTACCTGTTATAAGATGTAGGGGTTCTGCTGACTTTTTTCATCCTCCCCCCACATCTCTTCTTCCTTGTGTGTTGTGTCTTCAGTTTCAGGTTTCAAGCCTGCCAGCAGAGATCGCTATAATTTATTTAGTTAGTAATTCTGGGGACTTTTTTTACAGCTAAGTGGGAGAAAGGGGTGTAAATGGGCTGAATAAATAAATAAGGGGGGGATAGTGTAAGAGCAGAAACAACAAAATATTGCAATTACGGTAATTAAACTGTTTGCCTGGCTTCTGCAGGCTCTTGCTTCTACTCTCCCTGTCCAGAAGATGGCAGTTCAGTTCATCCTTCCTCATCCATGGGCTGGGTTGCCAGTTTCCCAAACAGCCACTGTAGTTGTGCCTTTAACAATTAGATCATCATCATAATCCTGGAATTACAGAGCTAGAAGGGATCCTGTGGATCTTTGAGTCCAGCCCTTGTCGCATGGTGATTGTGTACATGATCGGGAGGCACTGCAATCTCTCTGCTGTGAAATGCTTCATTTTCTTTAAAAATAATAATAAACATCATGGTGGCAGCGTGTCTCATGAGTAGAAATAAGATTCTGGGCTGAGCAATCCCTTTGTGAGATCACTGAAAAGATGGAAACAAGACAAGCTTTCAAGTTCACCCAAACTTGGAACAAAATCTGGAAGGCTGGAGAAGAAGCAAACAATAAAATGAATGAATCAATTTAGCTAGCTAGCTAGTTGTGACAGCCGTTGCTCTCTCAAGTAAATGAGAAGGATATAAACACAAGAGTTCAAGAATACTCCAGAGTCAAGCTAGCATTCTAACCATTGCACTTTGACGCCAATGAGCCTTGCTCCCAGACCAGGGCTCTCCTCTCCTCTTCGTAGCCTGGAGCGGAGAGGAAATCAGGAGAGAAGAAAGAAACTACAGCCAGTGGCGGCCAGTCCTTGCTTAGAGCAACTGAGATGTGCTTCCTGATGCCCACTGTAAATGCTAGATTATACTTCTGCTGTCGCTGCGCACTCCCGTGTTCTTTCCATGCAGACTTCTCTGTGTTATGTGTTTTGTGTCTTTCCAAGGGTGTGAGCACCTCCTGTGTACATAGGCCCTTTTTGTTCCTTCTGCTCACCCCCACAATCTGCTATGCCTTCTACTCCACCAGCCTCAGCGGACACCTGCCACCCGGCCCAAGGGGATCAGCAGAGTCAGGCCTGGCCCTGCTTCTCTGAGCACGTCTGGAGTGCAACGGG
The DNA here is from genome assembly GCF_051106095.1 of Pogona vitticeps. Lineage (NCBI taxonomy): Eukaryota > Metazoa > Chordata > Lepidosauria > Squamata > Agamidae > Pogona > Pogona vitticeps. The sequence goes on along the minus strand of NC_135789.1, from coordinate 25,092,395 downwards.
GCTCCAGGAGGGCTGAGGCGACCCCATTGCCCCGCTGACCTCCTCCCCAAGCCGTCCCCCTGAAACCATCCTTCCGCTGCCCCGTGGACTGCCTCCATCAGCTTGGGGTTGGTCAGGTCCCCTCCCTCCCTGCCAGTCCCTAGCTGCCCCCTTATCCTCTCTCCTCCGCAGCCTCCACTTTAGGAACTTGGCTGAAACTTCTTGATGCAGCCAGGATGATTTGGGGTTTTCTTTCTCTGTTTCTCACTCGTCCCCATCGAAGCCTTGCAACTCCCTGGCTGCCGAGGAGCTCCGTGTGGCTGGAAAGCTGGCGATGTTTTTTTTCTTCATTTCCCAGGAGTTCCCCAGGGGCTTTCCCACCCTTTTTTTGGGGGGGGGGTTGCACAGAATCACAAGACTTAGGGAGTGTTATCCCAGCCCCTTCTCTGCTGTGGAAGACGCCTGGAAGTCCCCCCACCCCACCCCCGCGGGCGGCATCCCCGCGTGGGTAGAGAAGAGGCAGGCAAGAGGGCGGCCGCTTCTGCCTGCTCTCCCTCGCCCGCTCCAGCGCATGTGCCGCCGCCCGCTTCCCCCCCTCCCGCTCCCTGGCCGCCCGTGCCCGGATCGCGGCGGCCGCTAGCACCCGGAGCGCAGGGAAGGAGCGGCGATGAAGGATCGGACGCAGGAGCTGCGCACGGTGAGCGCACGCCCGCGCAGGGGAAGGGAAGAAGGGAAGGGGAGACGCCTGCTTGGGATTGAGCGAGGGGTAGCCAAGGAAGGGAAGGGGGACAGGGAGGCACCGGCTCTTTTCGCAGCCGGACGGACGCCCCTTCGAGGGAGGGCGAGGGCGCCCCTGGGGAGGCAGAAGGGGAGTCCCCGGGCGCGGCACTGGGGAGATTGGGGGGGGGGGTCGCGCAAAGCAGGCACCCTCCCTCTTCCCTTGGCTTCCTGTGTGGAAGGGGGTCCCTCTCTAGGTCTGGGTACGGAAGGCCGGGGAACGGGGTGGGGGGACGCAGAGCATGCCCCCTCCCCAAAGACGGAGGTGCCTTGAAGGAGGATCAAGGCACAGGTTGAAGGGGGGGGAAGAGGGTTAAAAAGATGATGCCCTCCACCCCCAATGTGTCTTTTAGGGAGTGCCCTGTTGATGGGTTTGGGGTAGGGGAGATGGTTGCTTGATGGGTGTTGGGTGAGAGGGGGTCGGGGGGACTCCTCGCTCGCTAGTCCTTGGGTACCTGCAGCCCGGTGGGACCAAAGGTTATGTATACAATGCTCTCCCCCCCCCCCGTCCCTTTAAGGGATGGTTGTTACTATAGAGAGGGGAGAGACCTCAACTGGGGAAGAGTGGGCGCTTCCTCCAAGGTGGGAGTTTAAAAACAGAAGACCCAAGAATCACTTCCCCGCCCCACCCCATCGCCTCTGAAAATACACAAAATACAGGAAGGAGGGGTAATTTCCCTCCTCCTGACACAGGTTGCTCAGCCAAGGGGTGGGCTGTTGGTTTCTTTTTTGGAAGAGGGTTGCTGGATGCTAGCTTTGCTTTCCAAATGCAGGTGGATTCTGGAAGGGGGGGGTCTTCCCTCTGAGCTGGCAGGGGCTGATAGCTGGTTAAGGTAAAGGTAAAACCTTTACCTTTACTGATAGGGGGTACTGGCAGGCCAGCTACTCTCCTGGATGGAATGCCATGGTCTAAGACATTCATCTCCCCCCAGAAATTTATGTGGATGTGGAGTTTAATGCTTATTTTTCCCTCTGACGCATGGGGTTTAATAAAAGAGTGCCTCTGAGCAGACTGCATCCTCAGTGAAGTCGAAGGGACCCAGTAAGGCTCTCCCGAAAGCATTGCAGCAGCTCCCGTGTGGCAGAGAATTGATCTGTGCAGAGGTGAACCATCATCTTCAGGATGGTCTCATAAGAGATCTTATGGGAACAGAGTGTGTGCAGGGTGTACCCAGCACAAACCAATGCTGTGATATTGGCAATCTTCCTCACACTTTTAGGAAGAAGAACCACTGAACCCAGTAAAAGTTACTTCTGCTCCCACATTCGTGCAACCGTATTAAAAGATAACTTGGAACCCTGCCTGTTCGTGGTTACCTTTTATGCCTACCTGGTCCTACCACGAGGCAGAGCAAAGCCACTGCCACTGACCGAGAAGGAGGATGGAGCCACAGAGAGTCAACCAATACTTATTAATTGATTGGGCTGGGTCTGTATTTACCTATACTTACGGTAGACCCATTGAAATCAATGAGATGTTCATCAGGTTCAGGGCAGGAGGGTAGAGAAGGCCTTGTGAAATTTTACCACCTCAAGGACCAGAGTAACTTGATCAGCTCTGGGGATTCTGTGTCTCCGGCGGTAGTGTGGATGTAGCATTTGTTGCTTTGCCTCAGGTGGCACAATGCCTTGGTCCACTCTTGCTTTTGCAGCGCTTTCTTGCTTCCTTTACTTCCGTACTTTCAGGAGATGGGCCTGTTTTTGTCTCTTTCCCCCAATTCCTCTGATGATGGACAGTAAGAAAGACATGTCTGCAGCGTGCAGGCACTGGATGCCTTAGGTTCAATCTGATCTTTGTGTGTGTGTTGTGTCTGGCCAAGGTGGCTTGATCAGGAAGCAGTTTTCAAAGCAATAGCTGTCTCTGTCTCTTGTTGTGGCCAACCTAGCACAGAATCCCAGGGCATCTTGAAAGTCACAAGGTGTCAGGGGAGAATTTGGGAACACTACTTAGGTGGACCACAAACGGCCGAATCCACAGGCAGATTCTGGGAGCTGTGGCTGGCTGGCGACTTTAGGAAATGTAAGCCAAAAAGTAAGTTTTCTAACCTCTGATTAGGACTGGAGAAATCTAGAGCAGCCATTTTCAATGGGGACCCCCGGAAGGGTAGGTGTCCTGGCACATTTGAAGAGGACGACAGACTGGAAACAATTCTGCACGCGCCACCTTATCAAGTTCGCCATGCGACTTATACAATCCTGATTCAGCCTATATTTCTTTCATATTGTACTTATGGCTGTGGCAAAAAAAATGCTGAGAATGGCTGATCTAGAACATCCAATGTCTATTCTTTCCTTTTCTAAAAACCAATGTACTGTATTTTATTTTATTTTGCAATGTGCTGTAATTGCAGTTAGTGTTCTTGTTCACTTTAAACGATTACACCTCAGGTTTTATAGTTTAACTCTGTGCAATGGTCCCTAGCAATGAAATGTTTAAACGTGGTGGTATGGGTTGCAAACAGCACTTTTCCTTCAGCCAAAGAAAGCAGGACCTGCTCAGTGAATGTTTCTGTTGGGAAGTCCAATTGTACATTACAGATAGCACATTAACAGAAGCTGGAGTTCCTTAAATCACAAGAGACATCTGATCATCCTTTCTTGCTTCCCTGTTTTTGCCGATTAAACTGCTTCTTTTCTGATTGGTCAGGGGACGTGGTGGCACTGCAGGTTAAACCGCAGAAGCCTCTGTGCTGTAAGATCGGTAGATCTGCAGCTGTAAGTTCGAATCCATGCGATGGAGTGAGCACCTGTCGCTTGTCCCAGCTCCCGCCAACCTAGCGGTTCGAAAGCATGCAAATGCAAGTAGATAAATAGGGACCATCTTGGTGGGAAGGTAACAGCGTTCCGTGTCTAAGTCGCACTGGCCATGTGACCACGGAAGATTGTCTTCGGACAAAACGCTGGCTCCATGGCTTGGAAACGGGGATGAGCACCGCCCCCTAGAGCCGAACACGACTGGACAAAAATTGTCAAGGGGAACCTTTACCTTTTCTGATTGGTCACTGAGGGGTAAACATGGGCTTCACTTTGTAAGTCTGCCAGCTCAGACAGAAAGCTTTGTGGAATCACAATTACATCTTTTGCCTCCACGTTTGGACTAAAATGTCCCCAATCTGTCTACCAGATTGTGAATTGATCAGAGGGCATGCGGAGTAAGCCTAAAGTCAGGCGGTTGGTCTCTCAAGAAACATCAGAAAGACAGTTTGAATACAGCTTGTGACCTGTGCGTCTTTTCCAATTTTATTTCCCATTAACAGGTTCAGCAGGCTTTTGTGCCAGTCACCTGCAACACCTGTTTGGCCAGAGCAGGCCAGGCATTGAGGAGCGTTTGCCTGGAGTTGGGAGGGAGCCAGAGGTTGTGTTTGCTCCAAGTATATGGTGGCGGGGAGCGGGGGTGGAAGGCAAAGCTTTGGACACCCAAGTTCCCCCCTGCTTTGGGGAAGCAATGGAACAGCCTTGTCTTTTGGGGCACACTGCCTCCTTCTCTGGAGAAGGATCATGGCTTTCAGCCCCAGAATAATTAAGCCGAAACTATGCTCCCTAATTAAGCGCTAAATAAGCCCCGATTTCCCTGTTGTGATTATGTGCACAGACTGTGTTTTCTTGCTGTCTTCTTGGAGAGGCGAAGCAAAATACTTGAATTGCTACCCGAGACCAGCTGCCTGGCTCTCATGGGAGATGTTCCGCGCCATGTATGCCCCTAGGTGGTGATTTGGAAGGAATTAGCAATTGTCTAGCTCTTGGAGTGTGGAAGCCATGGATTGTGCCCTGGAGGGAAGGGAGAAGAAGACCGAGCGGGCTGCCACTCTCAGTAAGAATCTCTGCCTCCTGGATCTGTCCCTGCCGAAAGGCATCGGAGGAGCCCTTTGGCCCTGAGGAATGGGGAGATTAAGCATGAGCTCCGAAAGGAAGCAACAGCAATATAAGGGAACGGCAGAGGAATCAGGCAGACCAGAAAGGGAACCGATGCCACCTTGGGTCCTTTTAAGGAGAAAGGTGGGGTTAAAAAAATATTTTAAATATATAAATGCCGTGCGAAACCTGAATACATCTCCTATCCAGTTGGGCAATTGAATCAACTGTGGTTGGGATGCTTTGGGGTAATAGAACCTGTATTCCAACAGCATCTGGAGGGTGCCTCTCCCCAATCCCTGCCCCACCCCCAGGCTTTGGAAGCTTTTGTCTTCAGATTACTCTTTCCAGAATGCCCTAAGAAGGATTCTAGGTGTCTTAAGTCTTTAGCTTTTTTGTCCTCTTTCCTCCATCCACACACCCTGGGGGATGTGAACAGTGACAAACAGGTAGGAATGAAATGGCTCCCTGCCTTGGCTCAAAGAATGATGGAACTGCGGGGTTGGAGAAGGTCCTGGACAGTCATTTAGTCCACTGGTTCTTAACCTTGGGTTACTCAGGAGTTTTGGACTGCAACTCCCAGAAGCCTTCACCACCAGCTGTCCTGACTGGGGTTTCTGGGAGTTGCAGTTCAAAAGCATCCAAGTAACAAAGGTTAAGAACCACTGATTTAGTCCAGCCCATCAGTGCAGGAATCCACAGGTAAAGCAATCCTAATAGATGGCTATCTACACCCTGCTGCTTAGGTTTTCGGAGGAGACCTCTGCTTTCTGAGTTCCAACCTCAAGATTTCCTTTTGGTGGGAATGCAGAAACAGGCTTTCTTTGCGTGGTTCCTGTCTTGTGGGTTGATCTTCCCCTAGTAGGGTGTGAGGTCCCCAGGCCTGAGCCTTCTAGGCGCTGATTTGGAATGTGTCTTTTCCCCAGCTGCAAGTTGTTTTGAGTTTTTTTCAATATGTTTTTTTTTCTTGGTCCTGCCTTATGTTTTATAGCTGCTTTATGCAAGTGAGGCTTAAGTCAACTTGAGCAGGTATAGATTGGTGGTTGGAGCACCTGGCTGTAGAGGCAGAGACTGGGGCTTTGAACTCCCCACCCTGCCTGTCGAGATCACCCAAAACACGGAGCCTCGAGGTGCAGTGGTTAAACTGAAGTCCTGCAGTCAAGCCTCTGCTCAAGATCTGAGTTCAATCCCAAGGGACTCAGGCAACTTGCTCGAGGCTGACTCTTCCTTCCATCCTTCCGAGGTTGGTAAACTGAGTGCCCAATTTAGGGGAAGGCAATGTGTAGCTTGCATAATTAAACTGTAAACTGCCCTGAGAGAGCTTTAAGCACTATGGGTCAATATACAAGCAGCACACTTTACATGCGTGACTAATGGGGATTATATGCCCTGCCACCTATGTGGCTTCGGTCAAGTTGCATGGAGTTCCCATGGCACTACCAACAGGAGGACCACCAGCAACACACTGTTTCTGAGGACTTTACGCCAGGAAACTCAGGGAAGGGTCACCGTAAGTTGGAGTCAACTTGAGGATGGCTTAGAATAAAAATGGACGGACGTTACAGAAATTACCACTGCAAGAAAAGGAAATGAATTAAAAACAAACACACACACAAACCCAGGCTACCTGCAAAGAATCAGCTAAGAGGGGCAGGGCAGCCAAACCAACCTGCGCCTTCAGAGGCATGATGTCTCTGAGCAACAGATGCTGGGAATGAAAAGGGAGGTGGCCTTTTCCATGGACTTACTGGAGGGAGAGACGTGTCTCTTCTCGGTCAGAGAGAGACGATGCCGTTCCAGAAAGCTTCCTCCTTTCCGCCCTGTGCTTCTAACCCAAAGCGTCATGGCTGTGGACAGAGATTTATGGGGAAATGAAAGCACGCTTCAGTTAGTCCTGGGAGAGTAAAATGCTTCTGCATTTGCCTCCGTCTTGAGGCCGCCCTGAATGGCAGGTCTGCAAATTTAGTGTGCGGGTGTAATGTCTGTTGGTTGGAAAGAAACGACAAAGGAAGGGGTTGTTCTGGGTTTTTTTTTTTCCCCAGGCGGGAGGGAAGCACGAGGCCGTGGCCGGAGTCAGTCGCTGGCTCCATTCCCCTTCTCTGTAATGTGCTTCGCCTGTTGGCCTTGCGAGCACTCAACGGCCTTCCATGGCTCAGAGGGAGACAGGAAAGCTGGCACTGATCTGTAGCCAGAGGAAGGCAGCCTGTGGTGACTCTGGCTTGGGAGGAAGAGGGACTCAGTGTCTTAATGGAAGCTCCGTGTTTAAAATTTAAACAGTTAATCCTCCTCCTATGCGCCAAGGGGAGGGGCAGCAACTCTCCCCAGGAGCCCGAACGGATTTTGGTCTCTCTGGAGCTGTCTTTTGCATTGTTGAATATTCAGTGGTGATTCTCCAGGCAGGCTTCCTGGACGTTGTCGTCAACTCTTAGCTGTTTAGGGGGGAAATTTTCAGTATCTTGGCTTATGAAACAGGGGTGACGGTGCCTTGGCGCTGAATATCTGAGAGTTGTGGGTTTCAGACAGGTGGCACACAGCGATGCTGAAGGAGCTACACACCAGGTATTAGCCCAAATCTGGCAGAAAATGGGATGCTCAAAATGTAACACTATTTAAAAACAACAACACCGTTTTTAAAAAATGTGGTCAGAATCCCATTGTGTTTTTACTCCAGAGTAAAAGAAATCACATTGTGGCAGCAAAGTACAGCTAAATTGTCCATTGTGTGTGGGTTGGACATCCATTCGCCTGACTAGTATGAAACCAGACGCCTGATTTTTTTGCTTTTCTACTATGACTTTAGTCAGTTACCCTTACTTCGAAGGATTCTGATCTATAAATTGCAAAATTAGATGTGTGTTTGTTCTTTAGAATTAGTGCCCTGTGTTCCTTTGGAGGAAAAATATAGTTCTGAGTGATAGATCCAGGTACGATCTCTAGTTGAACTACATGCAGTAATCAATTTTGTCTTTCATGGTAAATCCGGCTGCTACTTGTTGAATAGCTTGTTGATATATTATATTTGAACTCTGGCCTGCAAATAAACCCTGGTTTACTAGCCACTCACAAACCACGATCAGAAGCTCTGGGTGATTGCTGGCTTAGGGACGCAGGCTTGTTTTAAATCATAGTTTGAGGTTTTGCTATACAAACTCTGGTTTGCCTCTGCCTTGCTTCATCAGTTGCCAGCCCTTGAATAGGAGCTGGCCAAACTGATGGTAAAAAAAATTCAGTAGATTAGAAATAGAGAAGACCAATAGGTTAGCTTGGTTTTCTGTGGATTTATTCAGTACTAAAGCAACCATCTTGGTCTAATGGAAACCATGGTTAGTGTAACACGCAAATGTGACAAATTCCAGAGGTCTGTAGAATGGGACCCTTGGCAGATAAGCTGGTATCAAAGAGCCATAACTGTGCAAGACACATTCTATGGCCCAGGTCGTATGAAAGTAAATCACCTGAATATCCTGGCCCTGTGCCAGCAGGGTGCATCCTACAGCAAAGCCCAACAAGATCCTGGCTCTAGGTTTTAGCAGGATTTGCATCACCCTCTTTGGCTCCAGAGCAACCCAGCTCTATGCACATTCATGGGCCTGAGAATCTGAATAGAGTAGCTTTTTGTTTCCAGCTTGACTTGAATTTTTCTGCATGACAAGGAAAGCAGGCTTGAGAAATGCAGACAGAGCTGGCACTGAGTTTGGGTCCTTCTGATAGGAAAGTCACCCGAGCTGCTTTCTCTCTTCTTTGGCCTCTGTGGGTTGCTTATAAAGATGTAATGCCTCTCTTGTCTCATTCTCATGTAAGAGAATGAGGCAGCACAAAATGTTTCTCTTGGCCTGCGAGAGGGTGAAATATTTCCTGTCTGTATCGATGAATGTCTTGGTATTTGTGGGGACTGGTCTTTGCACAATCTGTGCCAAATTTTAGGAGCCAGTTTTCTGATTCAGGGGCTAAAACCCTAACCCTGCCATTAGCACAAGTGGCATAATTCTTGTGATGAATTACTACAAGTTACAAAGGCAAGGAAGAAGTTATTTACCCACAAATGCGCGCATATAAGGGTCTAGTTCAGTGGTTCTTAACCTTGGGTTACTCAGGTGTTTTTGGACTGCAACTCCCAGAAACCCCAGCCAGCACAGCTGGTGATGAAGGCTTCTGGGAGTTGCAGTCCAAAAACACCTGAGTGGCCCAAGGTTAAGAACCACTGGTCTAGCTGACTGCTTAATTTGCAGCAGTTCACTCCTACAAGTTAACACAATGCGGGTTATTCTCCCTGCATTAGTCAATAGGATTTGAGCCACAGAGTTTTAAAAAATGTAAAGATAATTAGGAACACTAGGTTTGTGTGTGTGTGTGTGTGTGTGTCTGTGTGTGTGTGTGAGAGAGAGAGAGAGAGAGAGAGGGACTGCAACTTGCTGTTGTTATGCCCCATCAAGTCATCCCTGATTTACAGCAACCTTATGAGTGAGCGATTTTCCAAACTGTCCTATATTCAACCGCCCTGCTCACCTCTTATAGAATCCATCCTGTGGCTTCCTTTAGGGAGTCAGTCCAACTCATATTTAGTCTTCCTCTTGATCCAGGACCCACTTGTTCATCTTTCTGGCCATCCAGGGTATCTGCAAAGCTCTCCTCCAGCACCATGTTTCAAATGAATCATTTTTCCCCCCTGTCATCTTGCTTCACTGTCCAGCTTTCACACCCGTAAAGGGTGACTGAAAACAGATCAGCCATTGAGCAAAATAAGCACATGCTTAGGGCATCAACAAGGGAAGGGAGTACCAAAGAGGGTTGTTGTTTTTTTTTCAGTGCAGGATTTACCAAGGACCATGGTGGAAATGGTGCTCTCTTTCTCCTTAACAAACCACATCCATCCATCTAAATCCCCTCCCTCAAGAGCCCCAAGGAAAACACCTCCCTACCCAAAGTAATTATGAACCAGTAAAAACTAAAAAGTATAAAGACTCGCCATGTTTTGAGTGAAATGATCAATCATCATTGCTTGGGGTGTGTGTTTTAAATTTTTACTTCTGTATTTTTGGGAGGTTGGGTGGGGATAAGGATAAAAAGAGTTGCTGGTCTTTTAGACCTATGGCCTCTGCACTCTATGTGCAAACCACAGAAATAACAGCCACTCTTAAAAACACCCCAGAAGGGGTTTTAAGCTCTTGTTTGAGCTTTTCCATTTACAGATTCTGACAAAATCTGTCTACATTAATCAAAGCGTGAAAGTTGAAGATTTGGCTGGAAACAGGTAATTTAATTGTACATATGATTTTGCATACATAATATGATGTGGTGTGTGTGTGTGTGTGTGTGTGTGTGTGTGTGTGTTTGGTCTCATGCTATATAATTAAGTTACCATATTTTCCAGCATATAGTGTGCACACTATATGGTGTGTGTGTGTTTTTTTTCCAAGCCAGGCCTCTAAATCCATCTTAATCCAGCCCTGATTGGAAGTATAAGAATGTATAGAAATTATGGAGACCTTGATGATGGTAATAAAAGAGCACCTTGTCTCACTATTGCACTGAAGACAAGTGATTTCACAGGGCCTGAAAAAGTCTGCTTTTCGTTAGAACACCCCAAACGGCTGAGCAGGAGAAATCTAGCATTTATACTTTGTGTCCCTAATTCATTATGAAATGAGGAAAAGACAGAAGAATGCAAAACTGAAGAACAAGGTTTAGAGTTAAAATTTGGAAGTTGAGGGATGATGTCTGGGTTGTCCTTAGAAGGCGGTGAACAGTTCTCGCTGGTTGCAGGAGAAAAGTTTCAACGGAAAGATGTAAAATAGTTGTCTTGCTTTCTGTCAATCTCTTTTTCTGGCTCTTTCTGAAGAAAACCACCTTTGGGAAATGAACTCCCCTCCAAGCTTAGCTGTTGCTCCAGGATGGCCCCTTTGCCTGGGAGAGCTTTCCAGGGTCCTGAAACCTCTCTCTGGACTAAGTCTAGCACCTTGGATAGCTCCCTCAATCTTTACCCTAGAGCCGGGCATGGGTCCCCCGTTCAATTAGGAGGCTAAGTCAGAGCTTCAGAATATATCCAAAAGTAGTCCAGAGTGATAGTAAAAAAGGTTCCCCTTGACAATTTTTGTCCAGTTGTATTCGACTCTAGGAGGCGGTGCTCGTTCCCGTTTCCAAACCATAGAGCCAGCATTTTGTCCGAAGACAATCTTCCGTGGTCACATGGCCAGTGTGACTTTGACACGGAATGCTGTTACCTTCCCACCGAAGTGGTCCCTATTTATCTACTTGCATTTGCATGCTTTCGAACCGCTAGGTTGGCGGGAGCTGGGACAAGCGACGGGAGCTCACTCCATCGCGTGGATTCGATCTTACAAGTGCTTGGTCTTCTGACCCTGCAGCACAGGCTTCTGTGGTTTAGCCCGCAGCGCCACCACATCCCATCAGAGTGATAGTGGACCCTACTTATTTAGATTTATGCTCAATATCTGAATAAATGTCTACATTTGCAAAGGTGATGAGTTGGCCTGCATAAAAATTTAAAAGAAGCTTCTCAAAGGCTTTCACGGCTGGGATCCGATGGTTGTTGTGGGTTTTCCAGGTTGTTTGGCTGTGTTCTTAAGGTTTTTCTTCCTAACTTTTTGCCAGTCTCTGTGGCTGGTGATCACTGCACACAAAAGACCAGCTAACGACACCCCTCGATCACAGTGACAGATAATCTCTTCCCCTTATCACAACAATACACCCACAACAAAAAACACGCTGATCAGCACAATCACCCAATCTCCTAAAAAGGACAAAAGCTGATCCCACAGCTATAAATACTCAACTATCCTACAAAACTGCACCAGAGCACAGACAGAGTTCTGATTCCTGTCCTCTGAAGATGCCGGCCATAGAGATTGGCGAAACATTAGGAAGAACAACCTTCAGAACGCAGCCAAACAACCTGGAAATCCCACAACAACAACAACAACAAAACTATTGTTCTATTCCTGTTGTTAACAACTATTCCTGTTGTTACACTAAATTTGGAGACATGAGAGATCATAGAGCAAGGAGTAAAGCTACCAGTTTTCAGACATAGAGCGTCAAGCGTCTGCATACAAGGCTTTGCTTCTTAAAGACAGCCCCTGCTTGTGCCCTGTCTAGTTTGCTTTCCACTCCGGATTCAGATCCATTCATAAATCCCTGTTTACAGTCCCGGAACCAAAGCTGATCATTCTTTGTATGAATCAATTCAAATCAAACCAATTCAGTTCAGAATTTGGGATCTGGCAAGCCACAATCTAGTCAATTTGGAGGAATGGGATGCAGTTATCTAATAAGCACCGGGCCATCAAGACACAAAGCGAAGATTCATTTCCAACTTTGAGGTAGACTTCTGTTGGGGGAGGTTCTGTTTGGCTAAGTTTTGCAAACAGTAGGAAGCAGAGGCTTCTTATATTTTTTGCTCCTCGTCGCTTCCAGTTTGGGTGATTGGAACTCTAATATCAGGAGATAGGGGGAGAAGCCATTTTCTCCTCACCGTGCATAATTCTGTCAGCCTGTTTTATCCCTCTGCTCAGTCATCTTTTTTTTCCCTTTCCCCCAGACAAAGAGGCAGCCTCTTTATTTGTAAAGAGTCTGAATTTTGCAATCAAAAATTCAAATAAGGATTAACTGGCTTATTGAGCAGCTCCCTTTAGATGTTGGTTCTGCTGATTTTGCGTCTGCTGGCTGTGTTTTTCCTCTCCAGCTTCCTTCCCTCGGTCTGTCTCTCCTCCCCACCTTTGTTTCGAGGTGCAACGTCAGCATCCAGCGAGGAGCTTGTTTATCTCTGAAGGAACAGCCTCTTCCCTGTCTGGTCTCTGGAGAGGGAAGGCAAGGAGTTTAATCTTGTAAATTCAGAGCCATATTCCCCCCCCCTCCCCACCTCTATCGCTTCTCATCCACAATGTGTTTCTGCTTGAGAAAAATGGCTGGCTTCAAGGCAACACCTGGCAACAAGCAACACATTGGAGGCTTTGCAGCATCGGCTTTTGGCCCAGCCAAAGGTGACGCTGAGGGCATGTGATGCTGTTGTTGTTGTGCGTGTGTTTCTCCCTTCTGAGAGGCACCTCCCTCCTCTCTCACCTCCCTTGGTCTCCCTTGAGGCATCACATCCCCTTTGATGCCTTGTGAATGAAAACTAGGGGAAACCTGCAGTAATTAGACCCGTCACCAGTTGCCTCGTTCAATTTGGAACCCATTCAGGACATGGGAAGAATGTGTCCTGATTTCATCCAGAATATTTTTCTGGCCTGCCTGATTTGATTTGCAAATTTTACAAAACTGATGCATTGACTTTCCTTGCAAAATCAAAACTGCTTGTAGTGTCTTGGTTGTTGCACTGGCTGGGTGTCAAATTTGGAGACATCGTACACTCTAAGGAAAGAAGTATAATCTCTAGCTGTCTCATGCTAACTCCCTTTGCATTTTTGTTTTAAAAACAAGACAACAAAGAGCTGTTTGAAATAATGCATTTCCACCACCCCCTCCCCATCCAGTTTGATCTGTGCTTCAGAGTTGTATACATTTGCTTCACTGTGCCCTGGAACTGAATTTGGACTATCCACTTTGATCTGGACCTTGTATGAGCAATCAGAATGAGGCCAATTTGGTTTTGGATTTGGGATTTGACCAGATCTGATGTGCAGCTTTAAACGCAACCCTCCCTTTTCACAGCCAGCCCTGCCTCACACAACAGATGCTGGGAGGCAGCAGCCGCAGCAGCAGCAAACTTTCCAGCCCACCCCTCAGCATTTCCGATCTGTCTATCACACCCCCCTCTGCATCAGCTTGCAGGCATCACACCCAGCAAGGCGGCCTGATCCTAGTGACAGTTTAAGAAAGAAGGTTCATCTGCCAAATGAGTCCCCTCAATTGTCTTGTGTGAAACAGATGTTCTCATGTGTGGAGCAAATGCTTTTCTACCACTGCCAGAGAATTCAGCTCCATGAGGACTGAACCAAAGGAAGAAAATAAATACTGAAGTAGGAAAGGCATAGCTGAAACCTTCTGGAACCAAACCACGAATATGGTTTCATTGGGGTGGAGGCATGACATTTACAAGCATTGCTGTTACACAATGGCAGGTTTTGTGACTGTGGTTCACAGCTACCTAGGGGGATCTTCAAAGCTTTTTTCTCTCTGTTCAAAGCCACCAGATTGCAACTGTGCCTTTATAACCGCCCGGAGAGTGCTTGTAGCGCTATGGGGTGGTATATAAGTCCAAAAAAAAAAAAAAAAAAAAAAGGTTTTCCTCATAAAGGCCATCTTTGAGTCTGGGGGATTCTGGGGTTTGTAGTCCAAAACAGTCAAGTCTCCAGGCCCTGGGTGTTAAAAAAAATGCAGCAAGCAGGAGTCAAGAAGTCTTGCAAGTAGCGTGGAAAGGGGCCATTGACCGTTGGCCTAGCCAATCAGGACAGCAGTGTGGCATTTCCGATGCCCAGCTGTGACTCTGCTGGAGGCTGGCTGCTTTGCCGCAAGTCATTTGTTGTTGTTGTTTAGTCATGTCCGACTCTTCATGACCCCATGGACCAGAGTATGCCAGGCCCTCCTGTCTTCCACTGCCTCCTGGAGTTGGGTCAAATTCATGTTGGTCACTTCAATGACACTGTCCAGCCATCTCGTCCTCCATCGTCCCCTTCTCCTCTTGCCTTCACACTTTCCCAACATCAAGGTCTTTTCCAGGGAGTCTTCTCTTCTCATGAGACGGCCAAAGGATTGGAGCCTCAGCTTCAGGATCTGTCCTTCCAGTGAGCACTCAGGGTTGATTTCCTTCAGAATGGATAGGTTTGTTCTCCTTGCAGTCCAGGGGACTCTCAAGAGTCTCCTCCAGCACCACAATTTCAAAAGCATCAATTCTTCACCAATCAGCTTTCTTTATGGTCCCACTCTCACTTCCATACAGCATCTAAAACCAGGCATGCTCCTCAGGATGCACTAGGTGGGTTTCCCCCCCCCCCAAAAAAAAGATATTTGGAAGGAGATGTTCTCCCCTCTGTTAGCAGGATGAAAGGACCTGATGGCCGGCCAGCCACTTAGCAGGCTGAACGGACAGACCTCTTTTTGGCCATGAGAGGCGTTGAGGCTTTTTATTTTTTGTAGCACTGAATTAACATACAAAGTGGTAAGCAACAGTTCAGGGTCTCAGGTTATGAGTGGCTTCTAAATAATACTGTGAGGGTGGAGAGGGTAGAGAAGGTGGGGGGGGCAGAGAGGGGAGATGGCAGCTGCCAGCCCCGGCTTGGAACAATAGGAGCTAAAAAGGGGCACCAGGGGAGAGAAGGCGGCAGGAGAGGGAGGGGAAGGGCTACGGCAGGTGTGCTTTGCACAGGGATGTCGACAGAGGGGTGGTTGATGTGCAGAAGGCGCGCCCTCTCTCCGCCTCCCTCCTCGTGTCTTCCTTAGCTGCTGCTCCTTTGGGGTCCTGGCAACGCTCCAGGATCTCCCAGGCTCCGAGGCACTCTGTCAAGGCTCATTTCCTCTCTTTTTTAAAAACAACTTGTTCTCCCCCAGTGCCTGAGCTTTCAAAGCAGAGAATTGGGGGTTGTGGGGGATTCGGGAACTCGGTTGGAGAGACTGGAGAGGGATGACTCAGCTCGCTGGGGGGAAGGAGTCCACCTCCTGCAATCTCTTCCCCCAGGGATTCTCAGAACCCCCCATTGGGGTCTCGAGGTAGTGGGAAGTCTTTCTTCCTTAGGAGGAAGTCTGTGTTTCCACACTTGAAAGGGAGGCTTGTCAAAAGATCAGGAGAGAGAGAATGCTGAAGTGGTTTCTGTATTGCTTGGGTGCAGTAGAAGCTGGTGGTTTTGATTTGGGTTTTGGTCCGAACTTTTCAAAAACTATCCTGAGCATGGTGCCTATTTGCACCATCACAGGTTGAGTGCCTTAGATAGGTCTTGTAACATTCAGACTAGAGCAGCAGTTCTTAACCGTTGCTTTACCACAGACCCCCTTTAAATACTTTGGTTGATGCGGACCGCCAAGACTTAACTCAGAATTTACAATCCTCAAGTGCATCAGATATTTATTTAAAGCTTCTCATGAAGGGTCTTCAGATTTGGAGAAAAAAGAGGAATA
Source organism: Pogona vitticeps (assembly GCF_051106095.1). Lineage (NCBI taxonomy): Eukaryota > Metazoa > Chordata > Lepidosauria > Squamata > Agamidae > Pogona > Pogona vitticeps. The sequence continues at coordinate 25,076,717 of NC_135789.1, read as the reverse complement.
AGTTAATCTGTTAATGCAGACACTCCTATTATAATATTTTTATTGGAATATTCAATACAAATTTGAACTAATAATAATAATAACAACGACAACGACGACGACGACAACGACAGCGACAGCGACAACAACAACAACAACAACAACAACAACAACAACAACAACAACAACAACAACAATAATAATAATAATAATAATAATAATAATAATAATAATAATAATAATAATAATAATAATATCACACTGACACTGATTGACTCTGACTCTCCCCACAGTTTCTGGCTGCACAGTAGCAAGAAATGTCATGTGTTATCTCTCAGCCACTCAGCATCATTTTCTCACTATGTGCAGAAATATCAAACAGTTATTTGCTATATTTTCAGAACTAATTTTTACTTTTGTTTGTTTTTAATGGAGGTGGTAGGTTAGAAAAGCCAAGTTTTACACAAACAAGCAAGGGAAATTAAGATTTTGTTCTATGTTTCCTTTCTTGTCCTTTCCTTTTCTCTCCCCCCACTCTCTTTATCTATTTTAACTGCAAAAAAATCATAACATTTCTTCAAGCCCTCATGGGCCCCAATGAGAACATTGTGGCCCCTCAGGTGTCCGCGGACCCCAGTAAGAACCTAGGGGCTAGAGAAAATTCTGCACCCTGGAAAGAATGAGAGTCACCAGTCCCCAATGATGGAAAAGAATTACTATTTTTCTGTTGCAAAATGCAAAACAGGGCAGTCCAGAGCTTAAATTTGGGGGGTTCAGGGACCCAGAAAAATCAAGTGTTTTTTTTCCAGCTGAATGACGGGTGTGAGTTTGGAAGTATTGCTCCATAAGGTAAAGAGAGTAAGGGCACAGCTTTATGTGTGAGAGAGGTTGCGATTTAACAAGCTTTCTAGAAGTGCCACACAGCCATTTCCCAGATGAACCTCTGGATTTGGGACCCAGAGGAGCAAAGAGGAGAGGAGGATTCTGGGCGTATAAAGCAATCGCTTGGATGGGTCAGCCTCTACCATCCAAGATCAGATAGGAGGAAAAGCCTCCCCCTTCCACTCACACACTTTTCCTCAGAGGTGAGGAAACTTCTAGATGTTCTGAGACTACAACCCCCATGGTGCTTGACTTTGGGGCTGATGGGAGTCAGAGTGCAGCAACATCCAGAAGTCCAGAGAAGTTTCCTCACCCTCCTCTTTTAGCAAGTATGCCTTGAGCCATGATGTCACTTTGTCAGGAAAAAGTCAGGCGTTTGTTCTCCATTGGAATCTCTCCATGCCATGTACCTACCATTTTGTTTTGTTTTTGCCTCGGTCCCCTATATTCAGTGTGGGAATAATGTTCCTAAGCTCCCTTACTGGGCTATTGTAGGGATTTTCTCAAATGCAAGAAATCCTTAGAAATTTAACAGCCATGCTCAGAGAAAGGATGGGGTTCTTCTTGTAACTTTTACAGTTTTATTTCCTTTGTTCCATCCCTATCTGGCCTTTTGTCTCAAAATGCTTAACGTGGGACTCTCCACATCGACACCACAATGGCTGTCCCATCCCTCTCACACACAAACACCCCATCAACCCCACAAACCCCTGGCCTCATTGTTGCATCTCAAGAGATTCTGGTGCCTTCCACCACTGCTCTTTCCAAAACACGGGTGGAGCTTTGAGATTATTCTTGCTGATTCTTCCGTGCAACAGGCTAAGCAGTGACCTCAGAACATCGATTTTTTTGGGGGGGGGGAGGAGAAAGGCAGGAGGGGGACCTTGCTGCCAGCCACCTCAGCACCTTCTGAGCAAGAAGCTGCCACGTCGCTGCCTTGGCAGCTGTGGCGGTGGGAGGTGGCCGGCCCTGGCACGCTCCAGCTTTCTGGAGGAAGATGCAGGCCTGCAGGCCGATTGATTGGTGGTGGGGAGAGATGAGTACAGATGGGAACTCAGCCTCTGCCGCCACACAGCCCCCCCCCCCGACACTCAGGCACTTTTACTTTCACAAGTAGTAGGAGGAAAAGAGAGAGACCGACTAGGCTGTGTCCCCATTTGCTCTCCGCTGCTGCTGCTTCACCATCCTTCGACACTCTGAGTCTCAATTCTGTGTGGCCCAGCATCCTTCTGAATAGAATGCCTGGGGAGCCAATTTATTTCTTTTCATTTATGCAAATTATGTTATGTTATGTGTTATGTTATATGCCTAATTGTTTTTATAGTGTGTGTTGTAAGCCGCCTAGAGTGGTCAGATAGGCGGGGTATAAATGAAATAAAATAAAATAAAACAAATAAATGTGGCTTTGATGCAGAAGCCTGACCCAGAGGGATTGGGATCCAGGTGAAGAGAAGTGATATGGCCACTCTGTCCTGCTGTGGGTCTGGCCTCCCATGGGCATGTGCCCACCTGTTGGCAACACAGTTTAGGAAGGATATTGGCAAGCCAGAGCATCCTCCAGTGGAGAATGTATATAATGCCTGGGGAGCCATAGGTATCCTTTTGGACCTTTGTGGTCCTTTCTTCCATTTATTTATTTATTTATTTATTTGATTTATATCCCGCCCATGTGGTATATTCTACCACTCCATCCTTAGATCTTAGAAGGAGGGACGGGAGAAAGAACCACAAAGATTCATAACATAGCCACATTGTTTTCCACCCTGAGATCTGCATTTAAACAGGAAAGACCTTCTTAGCAGTTGCTCCTGGACTGGGGGCTTCCTTCCAACAGAAACTGGGTTGTCCTTCTGCCAGCAGGCAAAGAGCTTCCCTTGAAGTCTGAATCCGGTTTTTCCAGCTGTTGACTGTACTTTCATTTTTTTTTTACCTTGGCTTGTGTTTCCAGGCAAAGGACAGTGATGACGATGATGAGGTTACCGTGGGGGTGGATCGCGATCGTTTTATGGATGAGTTTTTTGAGCAGGTGAGAAACCCCCTTTGAGTCTTGAATTGTGCCAGAAAGCTAAGCTTTCCATGTCTTGGAAGGCAATGGGGTCTCCATGGGTCTGGGGTGTTGTGTCCCAGAGTTTGGAAAACGTCACTGTTTCACACAACAAGCCCCATCGTCCTCATGTTGGCCAGGCTTGCTGTCTAAAAAGTGAGGGTTTTTTCCCCCTGTCTACTTGATTTCCTGGCGGAGCAATCCATGGGTTTGTTGCAGCCGGTTCTCAATTTTAAAAAAGTGCCACCAGGAGAATGTAGGACAAACAGCTTATCTCAGAATCTTCCACTGGTATGGAAGAGGCAGAAGAAAGCCTAAAACAGGGCAAAGTCAGGATTTTTTAATTATTATTATTATTTTTGATTACAACTCCCAGTGTTCTTCCCCGTGGGCCATGCCAGCTAGGACCAAAGTTATAGTCTGTGACATCTGAAGGCTTGTCCTTTGCCCACTCTGATCCTAAAGAGACGAACTTAAGGATACTGTTCAGAAATACATAGCGGCGGGAGGATGCGGGCTCAAGCTTTTGCCGCTTCCAAAAAATGATTT